>NC_064838.1:33308484-33611515 GCF_024166365.1 Elephas maximus indicus
CGTTGTGACCAAAGGGGTTTTCACTGGCTGGTTTTTGGAAGTTAATCACCAGGCCTCTCTTCCTGGTCTGTCTTAGTCTGGAAGCTCCGCTGAAACCTGTTCAGCAACATGGAAGCCTCCTCTAATGATGGGTGGAAGCTGCGCATGAGGTGCACTGGCCAGGAATTGAGCACGGGTTTCCCACGTGGAAGGCAAGAATTATACTACTAAACCACCAATGCCCCCAATCTGGAGTTGTGCTCGTTGTTAGTTGCTGTCAAGTCAGTTATGACTCAGGACAACCCCATGTGTACAGAGTAGAACTGCTCCACAAAGTCCTCAAGGCTATAACCTTTTGGAAGCAGATCACTAGGCCTGTCTTCCAAGCACCTCTGTGTGGGGTCAAACTGCCAACCTCTAAGCTAATAGCTGAGCACTTAGCCATTTGTGCTACCCAGGAACTCCCAATGTAGAGTCAGAAGTCCTAAATTCAAATTTAGCTCTGCCACTTAATAGCTGTGTGAACTTGGACAAGGCCCTTGACTAATCAAAATCTCTGTTTTATCCCAGAGTGGTTATCTTAAAGTTCAAGTAAGGTAAGAGATTTGTCAACCAGAAAGCTCCAGTTTTAGTTATTACACCACCACGTTCTTGAAGGGTAGGGGTCTTTTTATTTACCTGGACGTCCCCAAGCACTTGGCCTAAGGCTGTTGTTGTTGTTAGGTGCCGTTGAGTCAGTTCCAACTCATAGTGACTCTAAGCACAAATGAATGAAATACTGCCCAGTCTTGCGCCATTTTCACAGTTGTTGCTATGCTTGAACCCATTGTCACAGCCACTGTTTCAATCCATCTTGTTGAGGGTATTCCTCTTTTTTGCTGATCCTCTACTTTACCAAGCATGATGTCCTTCTCCAGGGACTGATTCCCCCGATAACATGTCCAAAGGTTCGTTCTTTTGGCACTCCATGGTACATTCAATATTCTTCTCCAACACCACAATTCAAAGTCATCAATTCTTTTTCACTCTTCCTTATTCATTGTCCAGCTTCGTGTGCATATGAGGCAATTGCAAACACCAGAGCTTGGGTCAGGCACACCTTACTCCTCAAGGTGACACCCCTGTTTTCAACACTTTAAAAAGATCTTTTGCAGCCAACTTTTCCAATGCAATGCGTCTTTTGATTTCTTGACTCCTGCTTCCATGCTGTTGATCATGGATCCAAGTAAAATAAAATCCTTGACAACCTAAATCTCCTCTTCCTTCACTGTTATGTTGCTTATTGGTCTGGTTGTGAGGATTTTTGTTTTCTTTATGTTGAGGTATAATCCATACTGAAGGCTGTGGTCTTTGATCTTCATCAGTAAGTGCTTCAAGTCCTCTTCACTTTCAGCAAGCAAGGATGTGTTATCTGCATAACGCAGGTCGTTAATGAGTCTTCCTGCAATCCTGATGCCCCATCCTTCTTCATATAGTCCAGCTTCTCGGATTATTTGTTCAGCATACAGATTGAATATGTATGGTGAAAGGATACAACCCTAATGCACACCTTTCCTGACTTTAAACCATGTAGTATCCCCTTGTTCTATCTGAATGACTACCTCTTGATCCATGTACAGATTCCTCATGAGCATAATTAAGTGTTCTGGAATTCCCATTCTTTGCAATGTTATCCATAATTTGGTATGATCCACACAGCCTTAGCATAGTCAATAAAACACAGGTAAACATCTTTCTGGTATTCTCTGCTTTCAGCCAGGATTCAACTGACAACAGCAATGATATCCCCGGTTCCACGTCCTCTTCTAAATCAGGCTTGAATTTCTGGCAGTTCCCTGTCAATATACTGCTGCAGCCACTTTTGAATGGTCTTCAGCAAAATTTTTCTTCCATGTGATATTAATGATATTGTTCGATAATTTCTGCATTCAGTTGGATCACCTTTCTTGGGAATAGGCATAAATATGGATCTTTTCCAGTCAGTTGGCCAGGTAGCTGTCTTCCAAATTTCTTGGCATAGACCGGTGAGCACTTCTAGCGTTGCATCCATTTGCTGAGACATCTCAATTGGTATTCCGTCAATTCCCACAGACTTGTTTTTTACCAGAGCTCTCAGTGCAGCGTGGGCTTCTTCCTTCAGTACCATGGGTTTCTGATCATATGCTATCTCCTGAAATGATTGAACATCGACCATTTTCGGTATAGTGACTCTGTGTATTCCTTCCATTTTCTTTTGATGCTTCCTGCATCTTTTAGTATTTTTCCCATAGAATCCTTCAGTATTGCAACTCGAGGCTTGAATCTCTTCTTCAGTTCTTTCAGCTTGAGAAATGCAGAGCATGTTCTTCCCTTTTGGTTTTTCATCTTCAGGTCTTTACACATGTCATTATAATACTTTGTCGTCTCAAGCTGCCCCCTTGAAATCTGTTCAACTCTTTTACTTCATCATTTTTTCCTTTCACTTTAGCTACTTGATGTTCAAGAGCAAGCTTCCAAGTCTCTTCTGACATGCATTTTGGTCTTTTATTTCTCTCCTGTCTTTTTAATGACCTCTTGCTTTCTTCATGAATGATGTCCTTGATGTCATTCCACAACTCGTCTTCAGTCATTAGTGTAAAACGTGTCAAATCTATTCTTGAGATGGTCTCTAAATTCAGGTGGGATATACTCAAGATCATAATTTGGCACTCATCGGTTTGTCCTAATTTTCTTCAGTTCCAATTTGAACTTGCATAGAGTAATTGATAGTCTGATCTGCAGTCAGCCCCTGGCCTGTTCTGACTGGTGATATTGAGCTTTTCCTGTGTTTTTTTCCACAGATGTAGTAGATTTGATTCCTGTGTATTCCGTCTGGTGAGGTTCATGTGTATAGTCACCGTTTGTGTTGATTTAAAAAGGTATTTGCAATGAAGAAGTCGTTGGTCTTGCAAAATTCAACCATGGGATCTGTGGCATCATTTCTGTCACCAAGGCCATATTTTCCAACTGCTGATTCCTTCTTCTGTGTTTCCAACTTTCACATTTCAATCATCACTAATTATCAGTGCATCCCGATTGCATGTTCGATCAATTTCAGACTGCAGAAGTTGGTAAAAATCTTCCTTGTAGGTGTATGGATATTATCCTATCACTGACAGCATTGTACTGCAGGATAGATCTTGAAATGTTCTTTTTGACGATGAATGCAATGTCATTCCTCTTCAAGCTGTCATTCTCGGTATAGTAGGCCATATGATTGTCTGATTCAAAATGACCAATACCAGTCCATTTCAGCTCACTAATGCCTAGAATATTGATCTCTATGCATTCCATTTCATTTTTGATGATTTCCAATTTTCCTAGATTCGTACTTTGTACATTCCAGGTTCTGATTATTAATGGCTATTTGCAACTGTTTCATCTCATTTTGAGTTGTGCCACATCAGCAAATGAAGGTCCAGAAAGCTTGACTCTACCCATATCATTATGGTCGACTCTACTTTGAGGAGGCAGCTCTTCCCCAGTCATTTTTTGAGTGCCTTCCAACCTGAGGGGCTCACCTCCTGGCACTGTATCAGACAATCTTCTACTGCTATTCATAAGGTTTTCACTGGCTAATTCTTTTTGGAAGTAGACCACTGGGTCCTTCTTCCTAGTCTGTCTTAGTCTGGAAGCTCAGTTGAAACCTGTCTGCCATGGATGACCCTGCTGGTATTTGAATTCCAGTGGCATAGCTCCCAGCACCACAGCAACACACAAAACCCCACAGTATAAAAAACTGACACATGGGGGTGGCTTAAGGCAAATGCCCCAAAACTGCTTGAAGGATGAATGTACGCACCTTATAATCCCCACCACAACAAGTAATGAAGCTTGGGGAAATCAGATCTCTCTGATGTACCACTTTGGAAAAGATACCCCTTTTTCTTTCAGAGAGGCTAAAAGGACCACGGAGCTGGAGTGGGGCTGAGGGACAATGACCAGATTTACCCCATTTTCCAGAATAGTCCCAATTTGTAATTGTCTGTCCAGATGTCCAGTCAAGTCTCTTGACTACAAGCCCACAGAATGTTTGGGTGAAGACTAGAGTTTAAAGGTCTGAGTCAGCATCTTCAGCTAAGAGGAGAGAAAGCTCTAGTAGGAAGTGGGATCACCTCTCTGCATATAACAGGTCCTTCTCCAAAAAGGAAGGAATGGTCTACCCCAAGCATTAACTCCTCATTCTCACATTGTGAGAAACTGTCAAATATCTGCCTCCTTAATTGTACCTTGAAGCCCTGGTGGCACAGTGGTTAAGAGCTCAGCTGCTAACGAAAAGACTGGCAGTTTGAATCCACCAGCCACTCCTTGGAAACCCTATGACACAGTCCTCTTCTGTCCTATAGGGTCACTATGAGTCGGAATCGACTCAGCAGCAATGGGTTTGGGTTCTTTTGTTTGTTTGTTTTGTTTTAATTGTACCTGGTGCCAAGGGTAAAAATAAGGAAAGGAGAAGAGGACCCTTTGGTTAGAGATAAACAGTGTTATAGTTAATAAAGTTAGGATTAATCAGGGGAATAATGATTTCTCAAGATGAGGCAAGGAGGGTGGCTGGGAAGAGTGGGAAATGACTTCATTGGAAAGGCTTTTGCTGAGTTTGAAAGGAATAAAGCTCGCCTTTGTTATTCTCCTGGCTCCTGCTCCCATGGCGCTAAAATATAAAGGCTTCTGGCATGACATCTGAGTTTAGCACTGTATTGTTCCCAAGGTTTGCTACTAAAAGGGCTCTTCACCTGGAAACCTCTCCCTGTCTAGGCTTCTGTCAGCCACTGTTCATTTACATACTGGTTTATCATGCAGCCCACCTGGGAATGTGAACAACCTGGACCGGGTGTGGCATTACTTCATCTATCTATTACCGCTGTTATGGGTTGAATTTTGTCCCCCCAAGATATGTTGAAGTCCTCACCCGCAGTACCTGCAAATGTGACCTTGTTCAGAAATAGGGTCTTTGCAACGTTATCAGTTAGGCTGACAGGAGGTCATATTGGAGTGTCAAAAAACTCTCTGTGGTTGAGTTGATTTTAACTCATAGCAACCCTACAGGACAGAAGAGAACTGTCCCTTAGGGTTTCCAAGGCTGTACATCTTTACAAAAGCAGACTGCCACATCTTTCTCTTGCAGAGCATCTGGTGGGTTCGAACAGCCAACCTTTCAGGTCACAGACAATCACTTTAACCACTGTGGCACCAGGGCTCCATGCTAGAGTAAGGGAGGTCTTAGTCTTATATGACCGGTGCCCCTATAAAAGAGAACAGACACAGAGACAGGGACACAGAGGGAAGAACATCATGTGAGATGCTGCAGCTGCAAGCCAAGGAGCACCTGGAGCTACCAGAAGCTAGGAGAGAGGGGGGCACAGAACAGATTCTCCCTCAAAGCCTCAGAAGGTATCAACACAGCCGTCACCCTGACCTCAGACTCCCAACCTTCAGAACTAGGAGACGATACATTTCTGTTCTTAGAAGCCGCCCAGTTTGTGATATCTTTGGTACAGCAACCCTAAGAAACTACTACACACACCTTGCCTGCTCCCTGCTGATCTGACGTCAGAATCCAACATTCATTCGTTCAATAAATGCACACTGAGCATCTATCACACGATAGGTACTGAGGGTCTAGCTGGGAGCAAGACAAACATCAATTACAGCAGAAATTCACAAAAGAGGAAAAAGGCCACCCTTTGTCTTAGAAAAGGGGAATCACAAACTGAAAGCTCTTTCCAGAAATGTGAAGAAGGAGTCACAATTTGGGATCATTGGTCAAGATTTGAGACTGCTGGAGAGGATGTTGTGTTAAGAACTAACTTGCAAAAGGAGTTAGAGAGAAAAAGCTTCCAAAAAGAATGTTGTAGAATGTGACTTGCACACCCCCTCCTCCATCAGTCCATGATGATGTACTTTGAGATCACTCTTCATTCTCCCTGCCACTGAGTTTTTATTTGAGCCCACCTGTGCCCTGGTTTCTGGCACGGGGCCTGCCAGCGTAGGTTATAGGACAATCTCAGGGCAGACAGAGGAGTATTCTCTGCAAGATAAATGAGGCTTGTGTTTAATTCTCTGTCTGGGCAGGGAACCCAAGTCTGTGCAACTGGATCAAAACAGAGGTATGGATTTAGAGGCCAACCGCTCAGCATAGCGAGGGAAGGCCTGGCCGACTTTCTTATACAAGTAGTTATGTCAGATGTTGCACACTTCATCCCAAAGATTTGAGAAATCCACAGGTGTGATCTCACCTGTCCAGGCCAGTGTGACCCAAAGTATCTCAAAATGCTCATTTCCTACCTTCTTAAGGTGTGCCTCTTCCCCCCAGATGAGTTCTCCTTCTCACTCTCTCAGGTGTAAAGACTTGCTGAAGAGTTCAACTTTGGGCCAGCGACCCTCTCTGATCCTATCTCCTCATCTATAAAATGGGAGCAAAAATACTAATAGCCTAATAATAACCCCTGAGGTGATTGAGGGACTGTGTGAGAGAAATGAGAAAAGGAGTGTGAAGAGCTTAGTAGCTGGTCCATGGGAGTGGTGATACATATCTTAGCATCAATTAAATCAGAATGGTGTTCTCTTCCTCAGGGGGTAGTGGTGGTTCAGTGGTAGATTCTTGCCTTCCATGCAAGAGATCCGAGTTCGATTCCGGCCAATGTACCCCATGCGCAGCCACCATCTCTCTGTCAGTGGGGGGTTTACATGCTGCTCTGATGCTGAACAGTTTCAGCAGAGCTTCCAAACTAAGATGAACTAGGAAGAAAGGCCTGGTGATGTACTTCCAAAAATCAGCCAATGGATTCCAAATGTCCGATCGGAAGCTGATCAAGGGGATAGAGGAGGACCCAGCAGCATTTCATTCTGTTGTAAATGGGGTCGCCATGTGTTGGGGACCAACTCAATGGCAGCTAACAACAACGAGGTGATTATAAGGGATTATGTCAGAGAAGTGGGAGAAAAAGAGTGTGAAGAGCTTACTAGCAGTCCCCAGGAGTGACAGGTACATCTTAAAACCACCTATAAAATCAGCACAGTAATCTTTTCCTCATTCAGTTGGGCGAATTTATGTTAAATCAAGTTATGAGAAGGCAGTTTAATACTTCATAAACGTTAAGTTTAAAAAAAAACCCTAACACACTGGGATCATAACTCATTGGTACTTACTTGGGGGAGGGTTTGCAGGTCGCATTCTAGGGCTTTCTCTCCTATTGGAGGCTTTTTTCTCCTTAAAGCCTCCTTCAATTGAGTTTACTCATCCTCATTTCCAGGAATTGCATCTCCTCTCTGGCAACTACAGAACTTGCTCAGGTTTGGGAGAAGTTAGCTGGCTGAGTCAACGCTTCCGCAAACCACCTGCCTCACCCCGCTACGACAAAGCAGAAAGGGTGGGCAGGAGAACGCAGCTCGGGATTTATTTTTGGACCCAGCTCACTAAAAATACCCCAGCATTCCCATTTGATCACTCTCCCTTTTGACCTGAATGGAGCGCGGCCACGCAGCCGCGCGCCCCACCCTCTGCCCCTTTCCTTTAAAGGAGAAGGGCGTGGGGACACATTCCTGCGGCTCGCGGAGGGACAGATGTAAGCCACCCGGGATGGGGTCGCGGCCGCACTTACGTCAGGGCGGCGCTGTGCTCGGCGGGCCACAGAGCCACCCAAGGGATGGGGGCGGGGGGGCGGAGGAGAGCCTCGCGCTGGGATTGGCTGGCCCAGTGCGAGCGCCCGCTCGGATTGGCTGGCGAGGTTTTAGAGGGAGTCCCGCTCTCCAATTAAAGAGGCCGGGGCGCGTCCGGCTGCGCGCAGAGCTCCTCCTGCCGCCAGCGAACTTGGCCATTCAGTCGCGGTCCCAGCTGCGCGCCTTCGTGCCTCCGCCTGGGAAGCCGGCGCTGTTTCCCCAGCCCAGAGGAAGATGGCAAAGGTGGCTAAGGACCTCAACCCCGGAGTTCAAAGGGTGAGCTGCGATCTGTCTATATTTACCTAGATTCTTTCTTTCCCTCACTGTTTTCCTCTGCCATCCAGGGAAAATTCATTAAATTCCAAGACTTCACAGAAAACCAAACAGTTGGGAATAAATTTTGAGCTAACAGACGCACGTCCTCAAATCTCTTAAAAGCTGCTGTAAGGTATTTGCATTTGTGATTTACTTGACGATGCTAATTAAAATTTAATTCAGGTAAAAAAAATTGTGTTAATCCTATGGTGGCGCAGTGGTTAAGAGCTCGGCTGCTAACCAAAAGATCAGCGGTTCGAATCCACCAGCTGCGCCTTGCCTTGAAAACCCTATGGGGCAGTTCTATTCTGTCTATAGGGTCGCTGTGAGTCGGAATAGACTCGAAGACAAGAAGGTTTGGGTTTTTATGGTCTGTAGGGAAAAATAAATCCTAGCTTCTCCTCTCCCTCTAACGTCCTGTGGTTGAGGTAAGAGTTGGAGGAAATAATATTTACCTACAAGGAATCTCCCTTTTTACTTTTTCTCTAGTCGGGTTTTTTTTCTTACCCCCTTGGTTTGCGTTTTTGCTTTGTTGTCATCCCCAACACACACACACACACACACACACACACACACACACACACACACACACAATAGCTTCTTTTAGTTGGTGATATTGGCAGTGGCAGCAGTTCCAACACAAGGGAACTAATTTCTGTCCCCAGGGTCTGCACGTTTCCCTTTCAGGAAGGGCTGGCCAGGAGCCCAGAAGGTCACGGGTAAACTGCAAGGAGGGGGGCCTGCAGCTGTCCCTGTAGCTCCAGCGCTCCCCACTCACCTGAATGCAGTTAGAGAGAACACAGGCTGGAGACTTAGAGGGCATGTCAGCAGGAAGGGGGCTGAGACACAACCTAGGCCAGCACCCTCACTTTACAGACAGAGAAACTAAGGCCCAGGGTCACAGAGGGTTGGCTCCAGCAGGCAGCAGAGTGTAATGACAGCCTTAGAAGAACTGCGTTCAAACCCTGGCTCTGCCACTTTCTAGCAGAGCAATATTGCCCAAGTCACTTTTCTGAGCCTCAGTTTCCCTGTTTCTAATGTGGAATGACAATTCCCACCTCCCTCCCATCCTCAGTAACAAGTGGTGGGGACCCTGTGAATTACCCTCCCAAGTCAGTAATTTCTAAACTCTGATTTCAGGGGATTTAGCCTTGCAGGACAAAGTCCTTCTTAGACAGCTGCATTCAAAATAAAAATGCAGGCCCGCTACTTAGAGGCAGAGCATTCACACTGACCTATAGCTGAGCCCTTGCGCCAACCCCACATGAAGAGTACAGTGGTCCCTTCTGAATCTGCACACCAAGCCACATTGAATCAGGGCATCTCTCTGGAATGTACCATGCCAGGTTGCGTTTGCCAGACTATTTCCAGAATCAAGTCATCTCTCCTTCTATGGAGTTCTGGAGCTCCATAGAAGACCTTTATACAATACTGATTGATTTCTACCTAATAGTGAACTATGGACGCACTGGTCTTATTTCACTGCACATCTTCCTGAACTCCTTGAGGACATACCTTTCTTGCTGATCTCTGTTCAATACAGTACGCTGTACACAGCGGGACTCAAAAAGCTCTTAAGCGAACGACTTTTATCTGTCCAGCTAAGACCATAGCATTTTCATGTAATACATTTTATGCATTATAGTTTTTTAACTTGTTGTAGCACTGGGATATTTGTGTATCTAAACTGCCGCCCCAAATTCAGTTGAGGTAAGAGAAGTCAGGGCTAAGATAGCAGAGTCCCTCTGTGCTCTGGGTATTTTTACTACAAGTTGGTTCATGGTTAATGTGTGAAATGAGACAGGATATGTGGAAACCACCCTGCCTCACCACAGGCTGGAGGCTCCTGCTTGTAGAAAGCTTTGTTTTTATTTTCCTTTGCAGAGGAGAGTGCAATTATCTGGATTAAAGGTGGAACATGTTCTTCTTCTTGTCACCTTCTCGTGCCAACTTCCTTGGCCTGCAAAGGGTTTATTTTCCATTTAGATCCAATTACAGGCTTAGAGAAAGAATGTGGTGGGTAGAGATGAAAGGGTGGATATTTTTTACCTCTTGGGACTGTAACAATCAGAAGGAAGATTGTGGCTTTGTAGGTTAACTCATGTGTTCAACTCCAAACTGGAAGGGAAGAGAGTGGGAGAGAAGCTGCCTTTGTTGAACATTTCCACAATGATTTTAGTACTGTCTCATATCAACAGCATGCTGAAAAGCTTTTACTACGTATTTATTTTTTCAGTCTGCAACAGTGGGGTTTTTATAACGTTTGGCTTCAGGATACATAATCACGCTTAGACATTTTGAAACAATTTCATAGACTCTTAGAGCTGCAAGGGACCTATTTACAAAATGAGGATGGTTTAAAATGGCTTACAAGCTGTCTCACCTCCCTGCCGCCAAGGGGAAGGTGGTGCCAGGGATCCCCAGCAGCTACAAAGTCATAAAAAGGGCTTCAAGAGGAAGGTGAAATCCAGAAGCTGGGGGAGGAGTTGGAGTAGCCTTAGCGATCATCTAACCAACCCCAGACAGGCTGAGGAACTCACCATGGGTCACACACATAGTGGCAGAGCTCAGAAGCAGGTCCCCACCTTCTCACATTTGTACTAAGTGAAATGCTCCCACTGGCTATTCTTGAGCCATCATTTGTTTTTCTACTGGGAAAGAGAAAGATTCCTAGTACAGAGAGTGCCCTGCAGAATGGTGAGATTGCCAACATCCTTTGGTAACAAAGGGCCTTAAAGGCCAAATGCCATTGTTCTTGGTGGAACCAACCACTATTGTGGATTCGTTCTTTTGTTTTTAAATATATTTAAGAATTCTGGTTACCAGCACATGGTTTGGCCCCAGATCTGGGTTCAAATGTCAACTCCACCACTTTCTAGCTGTGTGTTCTTGGGCAAGCTAATTAACTGCTAAGTCTTTGTCTTCATCTGCAGCATCTATTTCCCAAGGTGGTTGTGATAATTAAATGAGATGACGTATGTAAAGGGAGCGAGCACTCAGTAAGAGTTAGGTATTGTTATTGTTGGTGGTGGTGACACATTTCATTGGGTTTATGAATGCTGAAAGGAGCCATTTGGAGAAGGAAAGACACGTTTTTATTTATGGCTGTCCCAACTGAAAGGTAACCAACTCCCATCCAGCTGAATCTAAGCCAGTTTGCTCAGCCTTGATAAGTTGGGACAATGACCCATCTAGTCTTCATTCCAGTCCAACAGATACAAAATCCACTTACACAGAGTTTCTCCTTCTGAAAATGGATCATCAGTCATTGAGCAAGTCACTGTAAAACTTTTGACCTGGAAGGGGACTTGGAACTCTTCTTCCTTTTTAGATAAGGAAACCGAAGCCCAGGAAGGTTGAACTCCTTACCCAAGTTGCTGAGAAGGTGTGCCAAAGCTGATGAGGCCCTTGGTTGTCGAGGAGTCATTTGCAGGAATTTAGAAAGAACTAGAACAAAGAGATCTAAAAGCACGCTCGCTGTGCCTGTGCCAATGGATGGACTCCAGAGGGTTCTATTTCTCACCCCTCAACCTGGTGTCCGAGGAGCATTAAATGATGGTATTTCTAAGTGCACCGCCAGAATCAGCTGGTGTCTCTCTCCACAGTTCCCATCAAGTCCTTGTCGGCTTTCCTGTCCTCCAGGTTAGGCCTTCCCTCTGTACTCAGCCCTTCCTGCTTTCACCTCAATTCCTGCAGCGTACAAAAACATTGGCACGATGCCTAGGCGAACCAATCCAATGTAAACACGGCCCTTCGAGAATTGTTGTTGGCTCCCTCAATCTTAAAAACACATTAAGCTGTCACCTAAAGACCTTAATAGCCAAGATATTGGAGACATGCCCATAGGTGTATAAGCAACCTAGTCCAAAAGAGAGCATTATTTAAAAAGAAAGAAAGAAATTATCCAATTGCCTCTTGAAACTCATTGCTGTTGAGTTGATTCCAACTCATGGCTACCCCATGTGTTACAGAGTAGGACTGCTTCATAGGATTTTCTTGCCTATAATCTTTATGGAAGCAGATTGCCAGGCCTTTCCTCCGTGGTGCTGCTGGGTGGGTCTGAACCCCCAACCTTGGGATTAGTAATTGAATGCAAACCATTTGTGCCACCCAGGAATCTCCGAAAATAGATGCTGAAGCCATCACTTTATAAATTGAAGATTCTTGTCATATGGTGCAGATGTTCTGAATATGTGGGGTTGTGTACTGGTGGTTGACTTTTGCCATTGCAACCATCACCCATGGTGGTGGGAGGCAGGGAAAGGCTTAATCACATATAATCTCTAGGCTTTATTTTAAGCCATCTCAGCTTCAAGGCCTTCTCTCAGCCCAGGACTGACCAAAATGTCTACAAGTAGGAAGGTAGAAAAATGACTTTGGTATTTGCCTCTGAGGATCCTGTGCCTTAATCTTCCCTCCATATTAACTGACCAAAGGTGACAAGGAAGAAAAAGGAGAATAGGCTGAGATCAGAAGAGGCTGTGGGCCTGGAAGGAGGGCCTTCTGCAAGGCTCGTGTGTGTTTGTTTCTTTCCCAGTCCCCTTCCACCCCTGCCTCCAGTGAACATAAGGTAAGGAGTACAGAGATGGTGGAATCATTCCTCCTGCAGCCTGGGGTTGACTGGGCTCCAGAGGAGGCATTTGATTTGACTTTGGGAAGAAGAACGATCTTTTCTTTCCAACTTACACGTTCAGAACAGTTGGTGTATTATAAAGTAGAGATTTGGTGTGATAAGTAACAGACCTTGAGAGTTTTTATCTCCCGACTGGTTCATCCAACACCATTTACAAATGTTTTATAAGTACAGATTTCTGGCCAGGTTTGAGTCGTTACAATGTTGTTATTAGTTGCCCTCAAGTCAGCTCTGACTCATGGCAACCCCACGTACAACAGAACAAACTGTTGCCCAATCCTGCGCCTCTTCACAGTTATTGCTATGCTCGTTGTGGCCACTGTGTATTTTGAGTGCCTTCCAACCTGGTAGCTCATCATCCAGCAGTTTATCAGACAATATTCTGTTGTGATCCACAGAGTTTCCACTGGCTAATTTTTTGGAGAAGATCACCCCAAAATTAATTTGTCTTAATCCGGAGGCTCTGCTGAAACCTCTCCCCCATGGGTGACCCTGCTGGTATTTGAAATACTGGTGGCATAACTTCCAGCATCCTAGCAACATGAAAGCCACCACAGTACAACAAACTGACAGACACGCAGTGGGTCATTGGACAGGTCACTTTGCCCAGGAAGTAGCACGACTTGGGGGAGAATCTAGGCTTCCTTCTGCCTCCAGTCCACTGGCCTTTCCTGCCCATCTCACATACCAACTGATTATGGCAAAACAGGCCTAAAACACAGCTCAACTGAGTGCAGATTTATGGAACAGCTTTTCAACACATCCAAAATGAAGAGACAGCTGCTGCTGTTTAAGTGCCTTCATTTGGAAATACCCCTCCTCCCATTTCATTTGATAACAGGAAGAGGCTTTGGCTGGCAGCGTGAGGGTTGTCATTATCTTACCAGGTGCAGGGTAACCAGCCACTTCTGCAGGAGTCCTTCAGGATCACTAAATATTCTTACTTCACACGGATTAGCCTGGGTGTCCTAAACCCATCTTGGAGATTCTCACGTATCAATAACACATATTTGCAGAAGCCCTAGAAAATGCTTCTGTGATTTTAACACTTGTATGGGAAGCGTGGCATAGTGGTTAAGTGCTACGGCTGCTAACCAAAGGGTCAGCAGTTTGAATCCGCCAGGCGCTCCTTGGAAACTCTATGGGGCAGTTCTACTCTGTCCTATAGGGTCACTATGAGTCGGAATCGACTCGACAGCACTGGGTAATGGGTGGGTATGGGAAGCGTTAAGGAGCCCTGGTGGTGCAGTGGTTAAGCACTCAGCTGCTAACCAAAAAGTCGGTGGTTCGAACCCACCAGCCCCTTCTCGGGAGAAAGATGTGGCAGTATGCTTCCATAAAAATTACAGTCTTGAAACCCCTATGGGGGCAGTTCTGCTGTGTCCTATAAGGCCGTTATGAGTCAGAACTGACTCGATGGCAAGGGTTTTTTTGTTCTGTTTTGTTTTTTTTAGAAAGAGTTGGAGTCCCTGGGTGGTACAATCAATTAAGTGCTTAGCTGCTAACCAAAAGGTTGGAGGTTCAAATCCATCCAGAGACACCTTGGAAGAAATGCCTGGCAATCTACTCCTGAAAAAATCAGTCATTGAAAACCCTACGGAGCACAGTTCTACTCTGACACACATGGTGTTGCCGTGAGTCAGGGTCAACTCTACAGCAGCTAGAGTGGCTACAGAAGGAGTTGAGCAGGAAGCTGGTTCTTGTATGTGCACTTAGACTCTTGTAGTGGCCTCAGCTCATGCTTGGTGTCTAATCCCAAATATTTGATGTGCAAATTCAACTTTGTTTTCACAAAAACAGAAACAACAATGCAATTGTAAAGCTTCATAAAACTCTCAGAACAACTCCTTGGCTTATTATCTGCTCTTTTATATGAGGAGAACCTTTTACTTTTTTTCTCAAATAGGACATATTTGGTCTTAACTTTGATCATCTCTTTGGACTCTTGCCTTCCAAGGACTCTGCAGGAAGACTTACCTGTCCTTTGTTTGGACAGACAAGTTTGGGAAAAAGCAAAAGAGAGGAAGGAAAGGCATGTCTTGAGGATACACACGATGCTTGACACTTTCTCATATTAAGGACTACCTTGCAACAATATTATTGTCATTTTTACACATGAGTAAATTAAGATTAAGAGTTAAAATGGCTTGCCTAAGGCCAAATGAGGAGTACCTGGGTGATGCAAACGGTTAAGCACTCAACCACTAGCTGAAAGGATGGCAGTTCAGACCCATCCAGAGGCGCCTCAGGAGACAGGCCTCAAAGACCGTGCAGAGTAGTTCTGCATTGCACACACGGGGTCACTATGAGACATAATCAACTTGCAGCAACAAACAACAACACCAACAAGGCTGCATGATGGAAGGTTAGCAACTCAAATCCAGCCCTCTCTGATCCTAAAAGTTAAGCTCTTTCTAATCCACAAGAAGCGAGAAGGCATTTATCAGGTAGAGAGGGAGTGCATTGATTCCTACAGACTCCACACACAGATCAAGGTCTGCCCACTCATTTTCTAAATATCTTCCTTTCCTGATCTCTCTGGGTCACTACCAGGTGTGTACTGGCACCCATACCAGGTCAAAGCCATTTTTCAGGTCTTTAACAAGGGCTTTCTAGATTTCTCCTGGTCTGCTAGCAGGCTTCTAGAACTCTGTGGATAGGAGGCTGGTAGAGAGACCTTTTAAGGAATCATACAATATCACCCTGAAAATTGCCTAAGAAGCAGTGACACTTAGAAAAAAAATCCTAGAGATCCTAGTCCCAGAGCTTCCAGGAAATTCTATCCTGGAGACAATCTTGGTCTCTGGAATGTACATCTCTACATGCCTGGTCAGCCTGACTCATGGTCTACCCATAACATGTGACTTGGGACCAAGCAAAACACTGGGCCCAGGCCCCTACCAGGACATGCTTTAAAAGGAAATAAGATTGCTGAGGGTGAAGAAAACCGAAGTCTCCATTTGGCAAGCCACTGGTTGGAAGGACAGAGGAGAGCTGGGTTCCAGACCAAGGCGGCTGTTTCAAATCCAGATGATTTGTTTATGGTTTGATTTTTTTTCTTCTTCTTCTTCTTCTCCTGATTTAAAACACTGGATCTTTTGTAAAAATTGTCTTGGGAGAGAAGTGAGAATTAATCATCGCACAAAATTGCTGAGTGGAATCTTGTGATCTTCAGATTGAACCCCTTCATGAGGGCTGGGGGAAAAACGACACACCCCAGGTTTACAGTGGACATAACTGAGCAGTGCCAGGTCCAAGGTATGCTGACTCACAGCATCTCTTACGAATGAAGCGGAAAAGGGTGTCTTCTCTATCCTGCCACTCTCACGCGCAGTGCCCTGATTCCATGTCAGCCTGCCCCTCGTACTGCAAACCTCAGGTCAGAAGAACATTTTGGCTGTGGACTCAGCTTTAGCGACAGTGTTCAGAGGCTGCTTCGAGAAGCGGTTAAGCACACACTGCCTTAGTCTCCTAGTGCTGCTGTAACTGAAATACTACAAGCAAGTGGCTTTAAAAGAATTGAAACTTATTTTCTCACCGTTCCAGAGGCTAGAAGTCTGAATTCCGGGTACTGGCTCTAGGGGAAGGCTCACTTCTGTCCTCTCTGGGAGAAAATCCTTGCCTCAGCTTTCTAGTCCAAGCGGTTCTTGATTCCTGGGTGATCCTTAAATGTGCTCCTGTCTTCTGCAGTTTGTACTTGCTTGTCTTTGTGTCTAAGCTGCTTCTTGTAACACACAGGTGATGAGATTTAGGACACACCCTCCACTGATATGGCCTCATTAACATAACAAAGAAAACTCTGTTCCCAAATGGCGTTACAGGGGTTAGAATTCCAATGCGTATTTTGGGGGGACACAATTCAATCCACAACACATACCTTTGGAAGCCTAGGGACCTAGATGTGATTTACAGTTCTACCATTTGCTAGGTCTGCAGCCTCTGCCAAGTGGCTGATCTTCTCTGGACCTTAGTTTTAGGCTCCTCATTTGAGAAATGAGCAATAGTTTCGCCTCATTCTTTGGACCTTTTAATAAGACCTGTAAAGTGCGTCGTAAGCGTCAGCAAATGTTGCCTTTTGCTATTATTGCTATCCCCTCCCATCCACACAACAGAAAAATCCCGTGGCTCCTTATTTGCTGGAATTGGAAGACCAAGTTCAATCTACCTACCTCACATGTGGCTTCTAAGATATTAGATTGCAGAACCTTCTCTTTGTAGCTAAACTTAGATCTAGCCATAAATACACTCAGGCCATATCATATGCAAAAATCACGAGAATGGCAACAATTTGCCGTGGGTGTCTGGTTGCTACCCTTCAAAGACAGCCCTCTCTTCGCTGGGTACCTGTCCTTGGCTCCAGCTGTGTGATCTTACATAGGCACTTATCTTCTCCGAGCCTCGGATGTCTTGCTTATAAGATAATTGTCACACATTCCTTCAGTTAGCAAGTATTTCATGAGCACCTGCTTGCTCACGTAGTGCTACGCCCTGTGCTGATGAAAAGGAAGATTTGATCCTGACCACGTCCATTTCATAGTCGAGTGAAATTCATTTTTCAGAAAGACAGGAGACCAAAAAAGCAAACCCAAACTAGTTGCCGTCAAGTCAATTCTGACTCATGGTGGCCCCATGTGGGTCAGAGTAAAACTGTGCTCCATAGGGTTTTCAATGGCTGATTTTTCAGAAGTAGATCTCCAGGACCTTTTTTTTTTTTTCTGAGGCATCTCTGGGTAGACTCAAACCACCAACCTTTCAGTTAGTAGCTGAGGGCATAACCATTTATGTCACCCAGGGACTCCATAAAGGCAGGAGAAAGGCCAAACAATTTCTATGTTCTATTATTTGGGTCCTCTTTGACCCCTAGCCACCCACCCACACTCATACCCTTCACCTCCTTTCCTCCCCACCCTGATTTCCCAGCACCTTATCGAGCGACATCCCAATTCCAGGCATCTTCACACTGTGACAGTAGTTTGTATTTTAAAGAGCGTGAATGATGCAAATGGCTAATATGTTCAGCTGCTAACCGAAAGGTTCAAGGTTCAAGTCCACCCAAGAGTGGATTATCCAATAGGCAAGATATCCAATAAGAATGGTGCCTACCTTGCTTTGTTCATCCGTAGTGAACAATTTCACATTTTTTTTTACCACATCAAAAATTCTCCTTCTAGGTATGGCTGACATCTGTCTCTCTCCCAACTCCACAGCACCTTCCTATAGAATCAAAGCCTCTTTTTCAAATTTACAATCCCTGACAGGGGCAGATGACCCAGTAAACAAGGTAAGCCTGGGCTTACTTGTACTTGCTTACTAATCTGTAATGAACAACTTCACATGGGTTTCAATACATGAAAGATGTGGTTAAAAAAAAAAAAGTGAAATTGTTCACTACAGATGACCTGGTAAGCATGGTACTTACCGTGCTTACCTTGCTTATTGCATAGTCCACCCCTGACCATCCAGATGCACCTCAGAAGGAAGGCCTGGCAATCTACTTCCAAAAAATCAGCCATTGAAAACCCTACAAAGCATAGCACTGACACACATGGGGTCACCGTGTGTTGGAGTAGACTCAATACCAATTGTTTGTTTGTTTGGCTTGGTTTGGGGAAGAAACCACCAGAGACAGTGAGTGA
Organism: Elephas maximus indicus; assembly: GCF_024166365.1. Classification (NCBI taxonomy): domain Eukaryota; kingdom Metazoa; phylum Chordata; class Mammalia; order Proboscidea; family Elephantidae; genus Elephas; species Elephas maximus. The sequence goes on from NC_064838.1 coordinate 33,326,725, forward strand.
GGGAAAGTCTGAGGCGAGCAGGACTGCTGGCCCTCTCAGGTCCCACCATAAATCCAGCTGCCTCTTCTGCCTTGTCACATGGGTGTGGTGGAGGCTGAGTCTTCTGTGCTCAACATATGTCCTCAGAGACTGAAATCTCCAGGCGACATCCTTCATGGTAGCTGTATCAGGGGCACTGGAGGGCAGGAGCTCAGGGAAAGGGCTCTTGGCTGACTAACGCCCCCATAAGAAACCTGCCCTTAAGAAGAGAGCATCTATTTGGGCTGTATGACTAAGTGGCATGCCCAGGAACTGATTTATGACACTGCCCACTGGAGTGACTGACCAGAGCTAATCCTTTGGCTGGAAGGGAAAGTGGATCCCAGCCCGCCCGTCTCCTGGAGGAGTGCTTCCACCCACTGAGGCATACCAGGGCACCCCCCCACCCCGCCCCCCACGAGCCTGGCTCTGTAGCTCGCAGTCTAGCAGTCTCCTCATTAATGAGATCTGGATCTAATGGGGGAGGGAGGAGAGAAGAAGGCAGTCAGTATTTGGGGGCTTCTTATTTTAGCTGTGGGTTGTGCAAGTGGTTAATGTGCTCAGCTGCTAACAGAAAGGTTGGGGGTTTGAGTCCACCCAGAGGCACCTCAGAATAAAAGCCTGGCAGTCTACTTCCAAAAATATCAGCCATTGAAAACCCTGTGGAGCACAGTTATACTCTGACACACATGGGGTCACCATGAGTAGGGTTCAACACCACGCAACTGGTATTTTAGAAGAACTATGAGGGGGAGACATTCTTTTTTTAAATCTTACTGGTAGGTAGAGGAGAGGTTTTTAACCAGGGGTCTGTGGATAGAATTCAGGTTCGAACCCACCAGCTGCTCCTCAGGAGAAAAGCCCTAGTGATCTGCTCCTGTAAAGACTTCAGCCTGGGAAACCTGGTAGGCCACTTCTGCTCTGTCCTATAAGGTCGCTAGGAATCGGAATCGACTCAACAGCATGCAACAGCAACAACTGAGATTTAGCATTGTCTGCAGTCAAAAGTAATGGCCACAAGCCCTGGCAGTACAGCAGCCCGTGTGTCTTTAACGCCAGCGGGAATCAGACATTTTCGCATCGTATTACGGCCGTGATAAATCCTCAAAGTGCCAATAATACAATACCCAGCCTGATTTGAAATAATGCTAATTAGATCCACTGCTAGATCTTGTTGCAAAAAAAAAAAAAAAAAAAAGATCTTGTTGCATATATGTTATTAAATCACAAATTTGTTTTTATACGTTGATACTATTTCAGTAATACTGTTTTCCTTCGTAATCCTGTATATTTTGTCTTAGGCATTCAAAACATCGTTCTGAAAAAGAATCTTTTCACGTCAGACAGACAAAGAAATTAAAAAATATTAAGACCCTTCCCTAAGCTAAAACTTTAACAGTATTATCCCCCCCTTTTTTTTTTCCTCTTGTCATGGAGTCGATTCCAACTCATGGTGATCCCATGTGTTATAAAGTAGAACTGCCCGTAGCATTTTCTTGGCTGTAATCCTTATGGAAGCAGACTGCCACGTCTCTCTCCTGTGGAGTGGCTCGTGGGCTCGAACCATTAACCTTTCACTTAGCAGCCAAGTGCTTTAACCACTATGCCACAAGGGCTCCTGGAGTAGACAAACTGGATTCAAATCTAATCTCTACCACTTATATCCTGTGTTACCGTGGACAAGTCATATTTCCTATAAGCTTCAGTTATCTTCATCAGTAAAATGGGCCTAAAAGTTATTATGAGAATTAACTAAAACAATCTCTTAAATTCTTAGCACAGTACTTGACAAATAGTAAACAAGTGTTGTATGTGAGCTATTATCACCATTAAAAGACATTTTGAGAGTGAAACGGTAAAAGTGAATAAAAACATTATTTTGATAAAACTTATTAACCACCTCTGATTTGCCCAACTTTAAGAATTTATTTTGTTCAAACATATACACCCGCTCCTCATTTATCAACATGGTTAGGGTCCAAAGACCAGGTTGTCATGCGAAAATCAGGGTTACGCGAAAATGGACAATGATCACATGCGATCGCAAAATGGAAGATAATTACATCATTACACAACTGCCACATTACGTAACTGCCAAACCACTGAGAATCATGGCCCAGCCAAGTTGACACATAACCTTAACCATCACAGCCAGCGTTACTCTCGCCTCACACTTTGGCATTTGTTACTGCCAGACATATGTCGTTAATGCACAAAATAGTCAGTAGATTTTTTACTATTGTCATAAATGTGAAATGTTGGATAGCGAGATATTGATAAGTAAGGAGTAGGTGTATTGCACAATTTGAAGGGGAGAAGTAAAATGAAAGGAATCCCCGAAGCTGATTTCAGGGAAGGGAGCAGTTAGTTAGGTCATCAAAGAATCACAGCTGTGCCTAAAGACCTTCCCCAGAGTGACAAACATGGCGCTCAGGGAGACCAGAAGAGGAAATACTCAACCTTACCTAGGAAGGTCAGGGAAGGCTTCCTGAGGAGGTGACATTTAAGCTCAGTGTTGAAAGACGAGGTTGAATGAACGGTTAGGACGGGGTCACATTCCAAATTTGACCCCCATATTCTCCAGCCTATTTGACTTCTAACTTGGGGAATACTATTATCCTTCTTGAACCATGGAGAAATACATTCCAATGTATCCACCCAGTCTTGGATACACATCGTTTCCCACCCCCCCCCCCCCCATCAGAGAACTTATTCCTCTTCTTTCTCAACCAGAACCCTTTGGGATGGCAGGAGAGCAGGCCTGCCAGGTTGGTGTGTAGAAAACCTGATCTGGCAGAGGCTAGAGGCTCACGCAAGCCCAGCAATGGAATTCCAGCAAACTCACTGCCATTGAGTTTGGATTTTTTCCGGGAAGACATAGATTCATTTTGTGACAGAGGAAGGGAGGGGAGGGAGAAAGTGATATGGTTTGGAAAAAAAAGGAATACACACACACAGAAACACACACATATATATCCTGAGCCAGAAGTGACAACCTATCACCCTATAGCACCTCACTCTTGTGAGATTCAGCCAATGAACGTGTGAGCAGAATCCTTAAACGCTATTTAGAATCAACAATGAACTATTACTGAGCCATAAGGAGAAAGGAAGTTCTGATCCATGCTACACAACATGGATGGAGCTTGAAGACATTGTGCTGAGTGAAATAAGTCAGTCAGAAAAGGACAAATGTTGTAAGATCCCACTTACGTGAAATGTCTGGAATAAGCAAATGTATAAAAACCCAAGTTTATGAGTGGTTACCAGGGGTGGAAGGGATGGGGAAAGAGAGAGTTATTGCTCAAGGGGCATTGAGCTTCTGTAAAGGGTGATGGAAAACATTTGGAAGTGCATAGTGGTGATGGTTGTACAACATGATGAATGTAATTAGTCACTGAATTGTACACTTCTAAGTGGGTAAAATGGTAAATCCATTGTCACATACATTTTTATATACAGATATACATTTTGCCACAATTTGTGTGCTCCCCAGGTTTTATCTTTAAGCTCTGAAGCCATTTAAATGACAGTTGTTATTGTTGTTAGTGCCTTCGAGTGGGTTCTAGCTCATAGTGACCCTGGGTACAACAGAACTAAATAATGCCAGGTCCTGCGCCATCCTCACAATTGTTGCTATGCTTGAGCCCATTGTTGTAGCCACTGTGTCAATCCATCTTCTTGAGGGTCTTCCTCTTCTTCACTGACCCTCTACTTTCCCAAGCATGACAACAATTAGAGGGAGAAAAATCCCAAGTAGGAACCCTTGATGAGCTGTCAGGAGGAGAATCAGCCTTTTAAAATATGGAAACTAGTTTAACAAAATCCAGAATCTTGCGTCTGAACAATTCTTTCTTCACAGTTCTTATTTCAGATAAGGTAGGTTCCTTCTGGCCATATTTTAGAGCAAAGAATGTCTTGTGAGGCACTACAGTGAAAAACACATGGTGTGGACATCGAAATGCCACTAGGAGAATTGTTCTTGACTTTTGTCAGTTGCATACGGTAAGTTAAACAGAAAAAAAAATATTCCAGATTGTTCTTTACCAATTATCTGGAAAACGAAATTACGGGGATTACCCCCTGTGCCTGCAAAGACCTGAGAGGTTCATGAACCCATGAACAAGCTCTGTTTCCTCAAGTCTGTCCTCCTATGCAGCTAACTGGCTCCAACAGCACATGGGGAACACACAACCTCGTAATAAGACTCATGGCTAATTACAGCAACTGTCAACACCAGCCTCTGCACCTTTCCTAGGAGCAGCCCAGGGCTGGGACCATCCCTGGGAAAATCATCATGCACTTACTTGAGTAATGCTTGCGCTGTATGTTTCAGCACTTAGAATTAATTGCTAAGAGGTGGAAAAGACCTTAGAGATTCTCTAGGTCTATTTCCTTGTTTAACAGACAAGGAAACAGACCCAGCAAGGTTAGGGAACTTGCTCAAGGTCACAGGACAAGCTAGTAAAAGAGCTAGGGATAGAATTCAGGGTTTCATATCATTTGAGGTTCAGAAAGACTTTTAAAACTTGTCCAACTACCCCATCCAAAACCTTGAATGTGAAATGAACTGGGCAGCCAGTGATGGGTCCCTTTTCCCACTACTACACTCTCCTTCCCCTAAAGTGATCTGCCATTTGTTCCTTGAACACTCTTTTCCTTCCTCACAAGCAGGCAGAGAGGGCCGCCTTCTCTATGGGCCCAAACTCCATCCATTCCTCAGTGCCCTCCTCCATGAAGCCATCAGTTCAGACCCAGAACACTCTCCTCTGAACAACTAGCATGGATTTCCTCTCTCTCACAGTGGACATTTAGTTTTCTGAATGTAACATCTGCAATCACTGCCCTGCCCTCTTAAACCCTGTAACAGAATGTTCCCTTTCCCCTGACACCTCCATTTCTAAAGACAGGAAAGGAAGAAAAAAAAAACACAGTTGTGATCGAGTCAATTCCAACTCATGGTGACCCCATGTGTGTCAGAGTAAAACCATGCTCCCCTGGGTTTTCAACGGCTGATTTTTCGGAAGTAGATCACCAGGCCACTGGGTGGATTCACATTGCCAACCTTTCGGTTAGCAGCCAAGTGCCTTAACGGTTTGCACCACCCAGGGACCATGACTTATTCATCTTTGTGCCCTCCCCACCACCACCGGAAAGCCTGGCATACAGTAAGAGCTCAATAATATTAGTGAGAAGAACAGGAAATAGAGTGGAATCAGGGAATAGGAGAGAGAAGTAAAGGTACCAACAAAGGTTAAAAGCAGCTTTGTTTTCCTTGTTGACACAGCCCAGGAATCCTGAGGGTCAGAAAAAGGGAAAGACAGAAAGAGACTGGAAGGGTAATGAGACAGACATAGAATAGAGCAGGTGAGACCATTATCCTCTTTAAGTACCCGCCAGGGACCCCCACACATGTTGCTTACTTGAGACCCTTCTAACTCAGAACCAAGATTGGAACTGGCAAGGTAGGACTGGAGAGTGGTGAAGGGGAGGGAGAACACCTTGGTAGTGTTCAGGAGGGATCTTAAGATGAAAAGGAAATGAAAGTGAGAGGAATAGGCACCGTTCCAAAGCAGACTCTGAGTTTTTGATGTGTGGCCCCAAGCTTTATTACACTCCTTCAAACTTGTCTGCACAAGGATTGGTTTTAGAATGGTGGGCGAGCCAAGCATTTATTTCCTTCCTTTTTTCAGACAACTAACTCAGACCTTTATCTGAATGTTGAGGCCCTCTATTTCTGACTGGAAGTCTCTTCAGAACAAACTCCAGTGGTTTCCACGGTGTGGGGAGTCAGTTGGCCACGGTCGCTGAACAACAGCAGCCACATTTCAGATGAGCTGGCCCTCCTGAGAGACAAGGGCAGGAGGGAGGGCTGGAAACTGGCTGAGATTTCATTCAAGCCACTCATGGTTCGGACCAATATCTACGTACTCCTTGAAGGATATTTATACCAAAATAAGGCCAGTGGAAAAGTTTCGTCTGCGTGGGTTTTAAGAGTTTTCCTCGGCCATGTCAAGCAAACTCAGGAAAGTAGCAAAATCGTTGCCAAGTCTAGGCTCTTTGAAGTGTGAGAAATTCTGAAAAGGCCTGGACCCATCATATTTCTCCTTATCCTGAAGACCTGGAGTTTGCACTCCCTTTGTAAAAATGCTTAGTATCAACACCTCTCACAGCTTTTAAATTCCAGCCGAGCCCTTGACACCGTGTGACCGCAAATACCCTTGAAAAAGTAGATAAGTCTTTTGAAAGTTTTGCTGAGTGAAATCGATTTGTTGGTTGGTATTTCCTCTTTTTAAAAAAAATTCCGGACAGTCCAATTAATCACTTTAATCCTCCTCTTTACTTTGCTGGTAGAGAAATGGCTGCACATTTTCTCCTCGGTTTTATTTGTCATTCCCCACTCCTCAGAATCAAAACACCAAAAACTTTAACCATGATTTGCCCTTGATGTGAGGGGTTAAAACAGAAGCCTTGCTCTTGCACTAGGCACATTAACTACTGGTTAGTGCAAACAGTTAATATGCTCGGCTGCTAATCAAAAGGTTAGAGGTTCGAATCCACCCAGAGGCACCTTGGAGAAAAGGCCTGATGATCTGCTTCTGAAAAATTCAGCCATCGAAAACCCTGTGGAGCATAGTTCTGCTTTGACACACATGGGCTTGCCATAAGTTGGAATTGACTTGATGGCAACTGTTTTGTTTTGTTTTTTATCAAGTATCGGCCATGTGCTAGTCACTGTGCTATGTAGGTTTTTCCTAATCCCCACACCACCTCCATTTTACAGATGAGTAAGCTAAGATTCAGAGGGATGAAGTAAATTGCCACATTTGCATAGCTAGTACTAATGAACTTGAATTAAATCTGGGGCATTCAATCCACGGCTCCCCCTCTTCCATCTATACCATTTCTCCTCTGTACCTAACATTTTTATAGTGTGCTAGAAATGTGGTCACTAGATCAATTTAGGTGGTACACAGACACTAACAATAGTGAGCCGTATTAGCCAGAAGCTGTCTCCCTTTTCAGTTCTTACATCCTTCTGATTATGTTAAGGCGAGAGTCTCCATCTGGTGCTAAAATGTCTTTAACACCTCATGAATACTTGCTCAACTTCCTTTTAAACAAATGGAGAGCCTTCAACAGGCAACAGTATCTAGCTGGAATTTAATGATATCGTTTTATATTTATTGTATGGTTGCCCTCTGTTCTGAATATACTTTAGGGATAGAGTTCTTTAACAAATAAGATTTTTAAAAGTAATTTGTTTAGGAAAACTACTAGGTAAATAACCACACAGACAGTATATGGAGGACGACCTTCGCAAAAGAGGACCGTGAGGTTTCATAAACATCTGAAGTTCGATTATCCCTGATCTCTGCAGCACTTTACAGTTTTCAAAACATCTTCTATCATTATCTTAACTAATCCCTACAACAACCCCCTGGAGCCAGTAGAGATTCTGATCCATTTTATGTTAAGAAAATTAAAGCTTACAAGGCAGAAATCTCTTGCCTGGCGTCACACAGGTAGCCACCGCGCACATTCAGCTCCTCAAGCTCCAGCATGACCCGTGTTCTCCCAATACTATGTCAGCAACTCATTGCAAGAGCCGGCAAGAGAGGGTAAAGTGATATCCCAAAGCAGTGAGCCAAGACCAGAAATGCCAGGGAAAGTCTACATATTTAGTGACTCTCAGGGGTTGGCCTGAGGCTCCCAATTTCCCAGTGCTCGTACATGGAGAAACCTGCAGTTACTACATTATGACTTTCTCTAGAGAAGTCTGATTTTCTCTCTCTAGTGAGTCACCTTCCAGAAGGTAAGGACCTGGCTTTCCTATCAGGGTGAGCTGGGACCAGGTTAATCCAGGGAATATTTCCTACATTCTGGGGTACATCATGGAAGGGATGACATAAACTAGAAAGGGGCTACTCAGTAAGGAAGCACCAGCTATGACAAGTCAGTAAGAAAGCGTGTTTCTCCAAGTCTGCTTGCCTTGGGTACTTGACAGGGATTCAGATGTCTGATTCTGGTGATTGAATAGATAGGAAAACCATGAGTACAGAAGAGCCAACAGGTCCAGGTGCAAAGAATATAAGTGGGCAGTTCCACCAGTCTATCCACAAAGAAGGGGTCCCTGGATGGTGCAAACAACTAAGTGTTCTGCTGCAAACCAAAAGTTTGGTAGTTTGAATCTGCCCAGAGGCGCCTCAGAAGAAAGGCCTGGCCAACTACTTCCAAAAAGTCAGCCACTGAAAACCCTATGGAGCACAGGTCTACTCTGACACTCCTAGGCTCACCGTGAGTCACAGTCAACTCCGTGGCAATTGCTGGTGCTGGTGGACCCACAAAGAGATTTTTAGGAGCTACAAACACTCATGGAGGCGAAGGTGAGAGCTGGAGGGCACTAGTTAAAACCATGCAGATAAATTAATTCATAAGGGAAGAGTATGTTGAGAATCAAGAGGAGAGAAGGAGTGCCAATCCTAGAAGTTCTAGCTAGAATCTAGAGAGAGGGAAGCCATTGAAAAGGAGAGAAGGTGTGGCCATAGGGATCAGGTCAAGACTAGGAAAAGCTAGAATCCTGGAAACCAGAGAAAATGGTGGTTCTTTTTTCTCCTAACTCCTCCTACAGGCATCAGCCTTGGGTGTAGACTACTAACATGCATTAGCTTTTGGTGTGCCAAAAAGCATGAATAGAAGGCAAATATGAAAGTGTTACAAAAGAAGCTGTTCAAATAAACGTTTACTGAGGAGCTAATATGTGCAGCCACCACCTGCCTGTCAGTTTGTCGCACCGTGATGGCTTGCGTGCTGCTGTGATGCTGGAAGCTATGCCACCAATATTTCAATACCAGTGGGGTCACCCACGATGGATAGGTTTCAGCAAAGCTTTCAGACTAACACAAACTGGGATAAAAGACCTGGAGATCGACTTCCGAAAATAAGCCATTGAAAATCCTATGGATCACAACAGAGTGTTTTCCAGGATAGTGCTGGAAGATGGCACCCCTCACACTGGAAGGCATTACACAGTGACCACAACAAAGGGCACAAACATGCCAGTGATCATGAAGATGGTACAGGACGGAGCAACGTTTCATTCTGTTATACATGGGGTTTCCGTGAGTCGGAGGTGACTTGACGCCAACAACTAACAGCATCAACCATAAGCAAAGCGTTCTTCCAGGTACTGGTGAAAGAGCAGTGAACTAGACACCCAGGAACCCTGCCCTTGCTTACAGGCAAGTAGGAAAGACAGACATTAAGCAGTTATACACACAATTAAATTATGACCATCGTGATAGGTACTAGGAAGAAGTGTGAGGTACAGTTTTCTAAATATAATAAGGGTAACAGAAAGACACAGAGGAGTTTTGCAGGTGAAGAACGGGGAGAGCAAGAGTCCAAGCAGAGGGAACTGCCTGTGGGAAGGCTCACAGGTGTGCAGGAATCTGGCATCTTTCTTGGGCCATACGCTTAAGCAAATAATTCAAAATTTGCTCAAGAAATAATTTTCCTCAAAAGTAACTTGGCTTCTGTAGGTCCAATTTTACATTTTAATTGTGTTAGAGGAGCTCTCAGAAGTGATGTTTGAAGGTTAATTATTTGCAAAGTGAACGACAATCCACTAGTTTCTGTTTCATAAAACTGGGCTTAGGAAAGCTCAGCCTAAATATTCTTTAAGGTCCTTTCAGTTCTAAGGAACTGATTTCCTTGAGCCAGATTTTTTGTAAAGCAGAATTCAGTTTACATGTACTATGTGCAACCGGGTCGTTATGCGGGGGACAGGGAGGATCAAGGAAAGGATGAACTATTTGATCTAAAAAGTGCATTTAATATTAGTTTTAAAAACGAACCTGTTGCCATCGAGGCGATTCCAACTCATGGTAACCGCATGTGTGTCAGAGTAGAACTGTGCTCTTTAGGGTTCTCAGTGGCTGAGGCCTTTGTTCCAAGGCACCTCTAGGTACATTCAAACCTCCAACCTTTCAGCCTTTTGGCTAGCAGCTGAGCTTGTTAACCATTGGTACCACCCAGGGACTCCCTTTAAGAATATATGATAGTAAAAACGAGAAGAGGGGGTCCATTTATAAGAAGGCTTGTTTTAAAGCAGAAAAACTTCTTTTTTTTTTTTCTTTCATCCTGCAAGGCACCAGTGTCAGCTGAAGGAAGTCCCTTTGTGTGTGTGTGTGTGTGTGCGCACGCATATGTGTGCACACATGCTGCGCTCTCTCTCTCTCAATGCATCCATTGTCATAAAAGTTAACCTGAGAGTAATTTAGGCAGGAGATTCCCAGCAGAAAGCGTTTGCATAAGCAAAGCCTTCAAACTTGCAATAACAGTGCTATGCATATTTGCTTTTAAGATATCAAGGAGAGGGCGGGAGAAGATGGGCCAAGATTAAAAACTCTCCAACTTGGTGTTCTAAGTCTCCCACATTTCCAAAATTAACTCCAACAAAAGTATGTTATCCTTGGAAAGATCAGTAATGCTGCAAATTAAGAATTCAGACACACAGGCACACATATACATACACACTAAATTCCATCCTTATAGGACAACATTCTTAAGACAGCAGACTGCTAAAATCAGGAGAGTCTTGTAAAACTGGGAGGTATAATATGTAAGTATTGCCAGCCTTGAACTTGCAGTTTTATACTTGAGAAGTTTAGTAAAGGCAAAAACCTAAGAACCATGAAACCAATTAGATTTTAATTTCCAAGTGTAACCTGAAGATATTAGGCCTGGGGACACCAACAGCTTGTTCTCATTTGGGAAATGGGGGAGGGGGAGTAAGGATTCCCTGCGGGGACTTTATTTTCATATGTCTTAACTTCCCTCGAGCTACTTGGTCAATTTCTACAAAAGATTCCCCGTGGGTTTGGGTTACTTCTGGTTTATAGTGAGGCTGGTAGCTTTACTACGTCTTCCCAAAAGCTGCCAGGACATATATCTAAGGAAGAAAAAAGACAACTGCCTCTGGAAACAATTTAGAGAGAAATGCCAGGTCTGCTCTCGCCCCTTAAGAAACCCTAGCATAGTCAATGAAAACACAAACCACGCTCTGGAAGCCTAAGTGGCCTCAAAAGATCAATAAATAGAAGATGAGGGGAGGTAGGAGTTCCCCTCCCACGAACTATTTTAATTAAGTAGCAAGCCCCTTAAATAATGGGCTAATTTTTTTTTTTTTTAGAAACTTGGGCAGTTCTCAAAAGCAAGAGAGACTGAATGGTTTTGCCCCCTCTGCTGATTTTGTTGAGGAGTCCTGGTGGCACGGTGGTTAAGAGCTCCATTGCTAACCGAAAGGTCAGCAGTTCAAACCCACCAGCCACTCCATGAGAGAAAAATGTGGCACTCTGCTTCCATAAAGATTACAGCCTTGGAAACCTCATGGGGTGGTTTCTACTCTGTCCCAAATTGTCTCTATGACTCGACAGCATTGGGTACAGCTTTTGTCTGTGTTTGTGCAATTCACTACTCACGTTCAGCAGAATAGTGTCTGTAGCTAGTTCAAAGGGAACTGATGTCAAAGGAAAATATTATTTCAGTCCTAAAATCTCGTCACTTCAGTCCACTGGTGTCCTTTATGCATGAGGTTTGTGGACCTGCTTTGGATACAACTTCGTTGTCAACATCAGCTATCAGCAAGAAGCTGGCAGCCAAGCAGACTGATTTCCCTTCTCCCTCAGTCATCATCATTTTCGCCCTGCCAACTGAGTGTTAAACAAAGGAGTCCACGTCCCAGGCCGGGATTGCAAACTTTATCGTTTTCCATGAGCCATCACACAGATCCAATCACCCAGCAATCAATCACTGTATCTAGGATTTGGAACTTTTTGCCTTATTACGTACTCTTCTTGTTCAAAGTAATCCCAACCCTATCATTTTGAAAGATAAAGTAAGATTTTGTGTAAATATGTCAAGGCTACCCAATTTCAAGGGCTGTTGACGGTTCCAGGTCCCTGAATGGGATGGCATGGATGGTATATGTACCCGACTTCTAACTCAAAGGGTGGTGGTTCTAGTCCACCCAGAGGCAACTCAGAAAGTAGGTCTGGTGACCTACTTCTGAAAAAGCAGCCACTGTAAACCCTGTGGAGCTCAGTTCTGCTCTGACACACACAGGGTCACCGTAAGTCAGAGTTGAAGGTAACCGGTCTGGGGTTTTTTGGTTTTGCCAATGCCATGCTAATTATTTCATGAGATTGCTATAGCTTTTCTGTCCAAAATGTCCCCCGTGTCAGACATTTCCAAGAGTTCAAGCCCTTGAAAAATGTACTGATTTGAGTCTTATTGCCTCTTGGCTATTTTTCATGAAACTGATTTAAAAAAAAAATATCAAAAAGGCAGACAGGAGGAAGCGAAAGGGGAGATAATCCTCCCTCTTGGCTAGCCGGGCACTAACAGTGTCTGCTGCGTATATGCCAAGAAATAATGTGGTAAGAGATAGAAATTACCAGTAGACTCAGTTCCCGGCCATGCCAGATAAGAGAGAACTGTGACTGTAATAATCCTGGGTCTTTAATTTGGAGGAAATCTCCAGACTGCCCTTCCCCCTATCAGCAGACAGTTAAGAAGGGGGTCAGCTCCCAGCTGGGGTGCAGTTTTATAACCACCACCATCATCAGCCACCTAAAGGCAGGCTTCCGTGTGCTTTCCCCTTCCATAGCCCTGGGGTTGGGCATTACAGCTTTTCTAGAGCCGGCCCCAATGCCAAAAAGCTTGGCCCTTGGCCAGGTTTGGGGGAAGGGTGGTAGAGGGTATCCTAAACAGCGGAACCTTTCATTGTATATTTTCCTTTTCACATATGGCTTTGCTTTTCTACTCTGTTTTCATAGCAGGATTAACCCCTTTTGTTCACACTCGATGTCAACCTTGGGGATCTCCAGTAATTCCCTCCCCTGGTGGGGGAGACAGAACGAAACAAGTGGTTACAAGGGCCAGAAATGCTCCATAAAGTGTTACATATGGTGATATAAGAGCTTATGGGTGTTGGTGGTGGGGACCTTGGCTTTGTTGTTGCTAGCTGCCGCCGAGTAGGCGCCCTACTCAACGGCAGCCCTGTGCACAATGGAACAAAATGCTGCTTGGTCCTGAGCCATCTCCATAATCGGTTACGCATGGGACCATTGTGATCTGTAGGGTATTCGTTGGCTGACTTTTAGAAATAGACCTCCAGGCCTTTCTTTCTAGTTTTCCTTATTTTGGAAGCTCTGCTGAAACCCCTTCAGCATCACAGCAACACGCAAGCATCCACTGACAGGCAGGTGGTGGCCGTGAATGAGGTGCTTCAACCGGGAATTGAACCCAGGTTTCTCACATGGAAGGCAAGAATTATAGGAAACTCAAAGACTTTTTCAAAGACTTGCCTGAGGAAGTGATGGGAGGAATTGATTGGAATTTTCCATAACTGCCCCAAGGGCATGTTCAGCAGCTAACTGGTCACATGTGGCCTCTGAGGATAGCTGGTGTGTGAGACGCAGGAGCAATGGGCCGCTTTCACCTCCATCCCCGAAGTGCCTGAGACAACCCTGCCTCCCTCCAACCTTTCACATGCTCCAAGACAACACGGTGGGCTTCTGAGATCCATCTCTCTCTCATGGCTGCCCTGGTTTTGATTTGATTTTACCTGTTAAATATGTTGTGAGAGGGAGACAGGAGAATGGGTATATTTTGCCCAAAACCTATATCCTCCTAGACTTTAACCTGGACAAACTAGGTTGAGAGATGAGAACAATAAGTTTCTTATAGAATGTAAAAAAATTTCTTTTGTTGGGCATTTGTTTAAAACTTTATCCAGGACACCAAACACTCCTAGCATCTCAAGATAAAGCCATCAGCCTAACCCTCAACCCCTGCCAGTACAAGGGATAAATTTAATCCACACAAACCATTTAATAAGAAAAATAATTGAGTCTTTACCCTTAAGCACTGACATCTCAGTCACTCCTGCAATCGGCCACCACCCACCAATTATGTTTTCAGTTCTATTACTTTAAATAGGATTGGCCTTTCAAATCAAAATTTAAAAAAATAAATAAAAAGTTTCCATCCATAGAATTCTAAATACTAGACCAGTGGGGCTAACTTCAATGCGTTTAGTCTGTGCATTTTCATCCTTATTACACAATTCAGGAAAAGGATAACTAAATTAAAAGGATTTCTTCACATCCATGTTTGTCCAGACAGAGGAATACAAATGCCAAAGGAGCAACGTGGTGTGGAAAACACAGATCTGGGGACACATACACACGTAGCCTCCTGAGGAGTATCTTTACCACACTGTTGCCAGATTTGACCACTAACGTAGATGAAGTCTTTGCTAAGACTTACTGCGGTTTTAGGAGGCACTTTTTCCCAAAACTGTTTCCATGGTTGATTTCCATGTCATCCGAGAGAACGTAGGTCAGACAGTGGAGAAAAGAAGTTCAAGTAAGGATATAGACTCCCTCCAACCACTTCTGCACGTTCCTCTGCCTGTCTCTTCTTGCTGTTGTTGCTGGCTTCCAGCAAGTCCACCCTCAACTCATGGCGACACTGTGCACAACAGAATGAAACACTGACTGGTCCTGCACCATCCCCACAATCGGTTGTGGGCCAGACCCTTGGGATCTGTAGGGTTTTCGTTGGCTGACTTTCAGAAGTAGATCACCTGGCCTTTCTTCCTAGTCTGTCTTAGCCTGGAAGCTCTGCTGAAGCCTGTTCAGCATCACAGAAACACAAGAGCCTCCCCTCACAGGTGGTGGCTGCACATGAGACCCGTCCACCGGGAATCAAACCCCGGCCTCCTGCATAGAATGCAAGAATTCTAACACTGGACCACCACTGCCTCCACAGCCTATCACTACCATCTTCTAAGCCAGTCATCTTGATGGGGTAAAAGATAGAATCCTCCAGAATTTGGATAAGAAGCCCCACCCTTTCATCTCATACTTGGAGAAACAGGATTCTCTTGGCAGTAACATATAGAGCCCTAGTTTGAGTCTTCCCAAACCAGTGTGTGAGCATCAGTGGTGAGGTGAGTGAGAAAGAAGTCAGAGAACAAATGCAGAGCAACAGTTTTACTTAATATTGGAGGGAAGAAGATAAAGATGCATTCATGCTATGTTAAAACCAAAAAATGTATGCATTATGCAGTAGGATGCAAAAAGCCACCCTGATGTTTAAGCATAAACAGAATACAAAGAGTCTGTGTGTGTCTGCCTCCCCTAGCAAGCCTGGGTTCCTGTCGCCTTGCCTCCACCTTTTGGGGTACAGAGGACATGTCACAGGGAGGACCTGTTGGGCAGAGGGCTTACACACAGGAAGGGCCGTGAACGTAGACTTTAAGTTATGTGCGGACGGCTATTATATTCGGGGGTGTATTTATTCCATTACCCTGCTAAATTTTTGTAATTCTGCTTTGGCAACTCAATTTTTTTAATCATTGGAGAGTTTCAAAAAAAAAGGGAGCAATTCAGACACTTGCCAAGGCCTGGGAGTTATTGAAGGGAAAGTGAAAGAAGCCCTGCAGGCCAGGCCACACCCCAGAAAGGTCATGTTTCTTAAGAAAAACAAAAAAGCTTTCCATGGCCATGCAGCTTGTCACCATTTGGCCCTACGTGTTGCCAGGTTGGGCTCCCTCAGGCTCTCCCATCAACACTGGCAACCTGGGTCTCTACCCTCTGCCCTGTTGGCCAGCTCCACCCGGGCCAGCCTTAGGGCTAGGATGCCACCCCTGACCTGGAGCCTGGCAGAGGAGATCCCCAGGGGCGTTAGCCAGTGAAGTTTAGAGAAAGAGGAAGGGCTGTGGTTTCCCTTCTGTCTGGCCTTTAAGAGAGTCCCTTCCTTTGGCACAAATGCCTGTGAGGCAGGCTTGAAAGGACCAAGATGAAATTGCAACAACAAAACTCAGACTTGCTGCTGTGAAACTCGCCTTGTGGGGAATGGTGGTCCACCGGCAGAGTTTGCGAAGAAGAGTGGTTAAGTCAATGAGCTGAGATTCTTAAAGTCCCAGCTGGGGCAGCGGAGGGTCCAGTGGGGAGGTCTGGTGGTTTCCAAACTTTGTCTACATACTAGTATCACCTGGGGAGCTTCCAAAAATGCTACTGCCTAGGGCCCACCCCCCAGAGATTGTCGCTAAATTGTATTGGGGTGCGGTCTGGGCTTTGGAAGTTATAGGGGATCCCCCAGGTGATTCTAATGTGCAGGCATGTTTGGGAGCCCCTAGTGTGGCCCCTCACTACTCAGAGTGTGTTCAGCAGACCAGCAACATTACTGTCACCTGGGAGGGTGGTAGAACTATGCAATCGCCAGCTCACCCCAGACTTAAGAGAACCTGAATCTACATTTTAACTGGATCCCCCAGGTGATCTTTATGCATGATTTTTGAGAAACACTGGCCCACATTCACATCCGAGCAAAATCCCGCCTGTTAAAGTGCAATCACAAGGCACAACATTTTCCTCCTTCCTGGCACTGGTTGCAGCAGCGCTGGTGGAACCTTGCCTTCCATGCAGGAGACCCAGGATCCTGTTCCCACTTAACTAACTCCAAGGCAACTGGTTTTACCGGTTTAAGCCTAGAGTTAGGAGACCCACAACCCCAGTGAAGCTCCAGTCCAGGGCATTCTGAATGGACAAGTTATTTCACCTCACTCAGACATACTGTCATTCATCATCTGTTGACTAGTGTTATGGATAGAACTGTGTCCACCCAAAATGCGTGCTGTAAACCCTAACTTCTAAGCCTGTAGTTGAGGAGCTGTGGTGGCACAGTGGTTAAGTAGTCAGCTGCTAACTGAAAGGTTGGCGGTTTGAACCCACTAGCCGCTCTGTGGGAGGAAGATGCTGCATTCTGCTTCTGTAAAGATTTCAGTCTTGGAAACCCTTTGAGGCAGTTCTACTCTGTCCTCTAGGGTCGCTATTTGTCAGAATTGACTTGACAGCAGTGGGTTTGGTTTGGCTTATGCTTGTGGTTATAATCCCATTTGGGAATGGGTTGTCTTTGTTAGGTTATTGAGAAAGAATTAGTATAGGTTGAGTTTTGAGTCAATCTCTTACAAGATATAAAGGAGCAGATTATTCCAGCTGTGATGGGGGAAGATAGTTGCCAAGCCATATGGAGATCTCCAAGGAACCGGGAAACAGAAGTTGAAGAGACAAGGACCTTCCCCCAGAGCCAACAGAGAGAGAATGCACCCTAGGGCCCGCACCCTGAATTGACGTATAGCCTCGTAAACTGTGAGAAAATAAATTTGTTTGTTAAAGCCATCCACTTGTTGTATTTCTGTTATAGCAGCACTAGATAACTAAAAAACAAAAAAAAACCTATTGCCATCAAGTCAATTCTGATTCATAGTGACCCTACAGGACAGAGAAGAACCTGCCCTGTAGGGTTTCCAAGGCTGTAATCTTTAAGGAAACAGACTGCCGCATCTTTCTCCCACTGAGCAGCAGGTGGGTTTGAACTGCTGACCTTTATGTTAGTAGCTGAGTACTTAACCACTGTGCCACCAGGGCTTCTGCTTTTAAAAAGTCACAGCCACTGAAAACCATATGGAGCGAAGTTCTACTCTGACACTCGTGGGGTCTCCGTGAGTCAGAATCAACTTGACGGCAGCTGGAAGAGGATTCCAGAGGGAAGGTAAAGTGACCTTAACCACTAGGCCACCAGGGTTTCCATATATGCAAAAGTGATCCCTAAACTGCCCTACTGCCATCAACAACCCTAAAATAATAACAACCCATGGAGGGTTTTTTGTTTTTGTTTTTTTAGATAACAAGTCATATCGACCAATAATATTTAATAACACCTGTGCTTACTCATAAAACCTGGTGGTGTAGTGATTAAGAGCTATGGCTGCTAACCAAAAGGTTGGCAGTTCGAATCCACTAGGCAATCCTTGGAAGCCCTGTGGGGCAGTTCTACTCTTTTCTATAGGATCGCTATGAGTTGGAATCAACTCAACAGCAATGGGTTATTATTATTTATGCTTACGCAGCTTATCGGTAAAAGACAAGTTCCAACTGAATATATTTTTGTGTCAGTTCAGAATACCCCAGCTCCAAAAATAAACCCGCAGATAGTAATAACGGCATGTGATGATACTAGATATCATTTTTAAAAAGTTAAAATCATGATGCTCATGCAAATACAAAATGAAACTTATCAAAGATTTTATTCAACTCATTAATTAATGAAGGAACCCGTAAGATGCTTATTGTTTTAATTGAACGTTAGATGCAAGTTTACAGAATAAACTAGTTTCTCATCAAACAGTTAGTACACATATTGTTGTATGACATTGGTTAGCAACCCCACGACATGTCAACACTCTCCCTTCTCAGCCCCAGTAAGATGTTTAGACCAGTTCCGAAAGCATTTGGGGAGCTAGGCATTTATAGAAAATGTGATAAGGAAATGTTCAAAGGTAAAGATTAGTCCAAAGGACCAATGGACCACATCTACCACGGCCTCCACCAGACTGAGTCCAGTACAACTAGATGGTACCTGGCTACCACCACTGACTGCTCTGACAAGGATCACAACAGAGGGTCCCAGACAGAGGTGGAGAAAAATGTAGAACAAAATTCTAACTCACAAAAAAAGAACAGACTTACTGGCCTGATAGAGACTGGAGAAACCCTGAGAGTATGGCCCCCAGACACTCTTTTAGCTCAGTAATAAAGTCACTCCTGAGTTTCACCCTTTAGCCAAAGATTAAACAGGTCCATAAAACAAAGCAAGACTAAAGGGGCATACCAGCCCAGGGGCAAGGACCAGAAGGCAGGAGGGGACAGGAAAGCTGGTAATAGGGAACCCACGGCTGAGAAGGGAGAGTGTTGACATGTCATGCGTCGGGTTGTTAACCAACGTTATAAAACAATATGTGTACTAACTGTTTAATGAGAAACTAGTTTTTTCTGTAGCCCTTCATCTGAAGTACAATAAAATAAATAAATAAAAATTAAACACTATATGTACTAACTGTTCAATGAGATGCTAGTTTGTTCTATAAATCTTAATCTAAAGTACAACTGAAAAAAAAGAGAAATGTTAGGACAAGATTAATGGGTTGTTTACGCAACTAGTTAATACTTCACAGGACACTAAGCCATAACATTTGGAGTTATCTTTTTCGAAAGGACAAGAATTATTTGTGTCTCTGCTGGACAAAGTTACATGTAACTTCGCCAAATCTTGGGGTAGAACAAAGTATATTGCTCTGGATAATTCCTTGGGGATGTTAGACTTGCCACCATATAACATTGAAAGGACATGTCACCCACCTTTCTGCCTTATTTCCAAGTGTGGGATAAGCTTTTTTTTTAACGACGGTGAAATAATGATTCATTTCACTTTACAAAGAATCTATTAATCTTACATGGTGCTTACAACAGCCCTGTTGAGGCACGAAGGGCAGGGATAACCTGTTTTTCAGATGAGATACTGAGTCAACTCCATTTTTAATTTTCCTGGGTAGATTCCTCTTTATCTCAATTCTCCAGTGCTGTTGGTGTCTTTTTTCCCACTTAAAGACTGCCATTGGGGTTCCTGTCATCCTAACCTCCCATAAGGGCAAAGGGTTAAAGGAAGCGGATGCCCAGGAAGCACTGCCTCTGCCCCTTGCACCCCTAGGCAGCGCTGAGGCTGACCAAGTCCTTTTAAGTCCCTGACACCATTCACTTCCACAACCACATCAGATGAAATGCATCCTACTAACCTGAGCCAAAGAAAATTGTCAAAACATTTTTTTCTCCCCTCAGGAAAAAGGACAAAATAGATGCTGCATTCCAAGAAACCATTTTTTGAATGATAGTTCCGTTTAAGCAATTCTGTTCTCAGCTACTGTGAGGCCCTGTGCATTTTTTCAACAGAGACAGATCCACATCAGAGAAACTCAATGTTTATAAACCAAGTATCTCATTTTAAACACTGTTCTGGCTGATTTTTTTTCCCCCTCTTCCATAAAAAAATACCATCATTTTTGCTGGGTCTGTCTGGGACCTGGGTGAATGGTACATAGTGGACAAATGACTATTTATTGTGTTAAACAGCCAGGAAACTGGCTGGAAGTGTGGTCTGATGGCCCAAAGCTATTTCTTCCTTGCAAAGGCCATTTATTTTTCTCTCCCACGTACTTCTGTCACCATTGGAACCACCCACCAAGCAGGAATGGAGACCAGGCCCACCTCTCCATTTCCTGAGCCTGGCTTTGGATTGGTGTCACAGCCCAACAAGGCTGGAAGTTCTGTGTCATCACTTGTCTGACTGCATCATTCTTTCTCTGGGCTCGTTGTGATCTTTTAATGTCAGTTTTCTTCAGGTGATGGGTAGCATGTCACTTTAAGGCCAAAGGGCTAGGAATAGCTTAGCTTAATAAGGTAATGATTAAAGTATGGAACATGTGTGGAGGCTGAAAGAAAAGCTTCATTTTTTGTTTGTTTGTTTTACTTTTTTTCTTTGTGAAACAAAGTAGAAAATAAGAAAGTATATGAGGCACGCAGCTAGAAAAATAGTTCACCTAAACCCAATAGTCCCTTAAAATTCTGAGGCCAAAAAGAAACATTTTGAGAACATCTCAGTCAGGGTCTCTCGAACAGTTTTTCACAAGATATAACAACAACAGCAACACTTGGTGCATAATAAGTGCCAGGTCCTTTCCATGCACCATCTCATTAAACTGCACAGTAGCTCAATGAGGCAGGATGGGTTCTTATTATTCCCATGAAACAGATGAGGAAACTGAGACTCAATGAGAACAGTCATCTTCCCAGCTCAGCACACTCAGACAGACTAGGAAGAAAAGCCTGGCAATCCACTCCTGAAAATCAGCCAGTGAAAACCCTATGGATCACAATGGTCCAATCCCCAGCCCATCATGGGGATGGCTAGGACCAGGCAGCATTTCAGTCCATTGTGCCTGGGGTGGCTGTGAGTCAGGGCCAACTCAATGGCAACAGCAACAAGCAGAAGAAAAGAGCAGAACTGGAACTAAAGCTCAGAACTGTCAGACCCCACAGGCTGGGTTTCTTATTTGGAAAAGCTGCCTGCTCTCAACCTCCCTTCTTGCTTCTAGCACAGGTTGGCACTTTGAAGGCTCTGGGAAGCCCTTCAGAATTCAGTGCCCTCCGTGTTTATTTAATCATATCCTTTTTCCATACTGTGAACCACTTGGTAACATCTCACAGAACAAGTATTCTCCAAACAGAATTTAGGCAACCGTGACTCAGGCCAGTTTACAGAGTAGAAACTTGGGCTGGGAGAGTAAATGATTTGCCTCCAGTCGCACAGCTAATAAATGCCAGAATTGGCACCGTAGGGCCAGGCCCCCACATCACAGACAAGTGCTCTGCTGTTCTGGGCTGCCTTACATCACTCCTCTATTTCTAAACCATACTCTGAGCCAGCAGACGGAATTGCAGCTAAACTCACCAGGCTAAATATCAGGATTAATCCTCTTGTTGGATGACTGTTAAATCAGCCTGTCATTAGAAGAACAATAATGCGGGGTGCTTTCCCACTTATGGAGTGCTTCTGCACAGTTCTGAATCAAGGGCTTGCTACCTTCCGGTGTATCTGAATCGATGCAACAGTAAAGTCTTACAATGATACAAAGATGAAGTCTTATTCATAAATTCTGTTGTTAGCAGCCATCAAGTCAACTCTAATTCATGGCGACCTGTGTGCAACAGAAGGAAATGTTGCCTGGTCCTGGGCCGTCCTCACAACATTGGAGTCCATCATTGCAGCTGTAATGCCAATCCACCTCACCAAGGGTCTCCCTCACCCTCGCTGACCCTCTGCTCCACCAAACATGATGTCCTCCTCTAGCCATTGATCTCTCCAGATGACATGACCACAGCAAGCAAGTCGGACAGTGCTCTGTTGTCATCCGTAGAGTTTTCACTGGTTAATTTTCAGAAGTAGATCACTAGTCCTTTCTTCCTAGCCTATGTTAGTCTGGAAACTCCACTGAAACCTGTCCACCATGGGTGACTCTGCTGGTGTTTTAAATACTGGTGGCATAGTTTTTAGCATCACAGCAACATGCAAGCTACCACAATATGACAAATTGACAAATGAGTGGTAGTCATAAATTTTATACCTCCCAAAATAACCTTTAATCACTCAGAAATTAAGTGTGGAGGGATGACTGTATTTCCAGTACTGAAATTCAAAGTATCAAGAATAAGAGGTGGAAGTTAGCAAGTTTTTTAGCCAATGGCCTTAGGGGGCAAAGTTCTGACTGCTAATGAAAGGTCCCCAGCTGTGAATGAGCTGATGGTGAACATCATCTTGTTTTCCTCTTTCAGCATGAATATAGCGCTGAACAGGTACAAACATAAACAGGCTTCCCTCAAGATATGTGCGATCCTGAACTATTAATCTGTGTTAGACAGCAAACCCGTTGTCATCGAGCCGACTCCAACTCATGGCAACCCCATGTGTGTCAGAGTAGAACTGCGCTCTACGTGGTTTTCAGTGGCTGAGTTTTCAGGAGTAGATTGCCAGCCAGGCTTTTCTTCTGATGTGCCTCTGGGTAGACTTGAATCTTCAACCTTTTGGTTAGCAGCTGAGCACATCAACTGTTTGTACAACCCAGGGTCTCTTGGCATATTGTAGATGTTAAATCAGTGTTTAAGTAAATCAGTGAAATATTTGTTGAATGAGGAGCTTATCCCTTTACTAGTTGCCTGAGCCCTACTGGTAAAATATATATATAATAAATGTGCACGGCTGTATGAAGTCACCCCACTCCTAACCCCAAGGGAGAGGTGGGTCAGTTTCTCAGCCAGCGGATTCACACACTACCAACCTGGCGCTTCGCCAATTTTCATGTCATAAAAATCTCCTGGGAATTAGGTTAAAATGCAGATTCTGATTCAGAAGCATCAGGAGTCCGAAACTCTGCATTCCTGATAAGCGGCCCAGTGACGCTGCTGGTTTGAGAACCACATTCGAGAGTGTCTTAGTCATCTAGTGCTGCTATAACAGAAGTACCCCAAGTGGATGGCTTTAACAAAGAGAAATTTATTTCCTCAAAATAAACTAAGCTCAGGGTCCAAATTCAGGGCATCAGCTCCAAGGGAAGGCTTTCTCTCTCACTCGCTCTGGAGGAAGGTCCTTGTCCTCATTCTTCCCCTGACCGAGGAGCTTCACAGGCGCAGGGACCCTGGTTCCAAAGGACACAATCTGTTCATGTTGCTGCTTTCTTGGTGGTATGAGGTCCCCAACTCTCTGCTTGCTTCCCTTTCCTTTTATCTCTTGTGAAATAAAAGGTGGTGCAGGCTACACCCCAGGGAAACTACATTGGATCAGGCAGGTGACCTGAGCAAGAGTGTTACATCCTACCTAATCTTTTTTAACAGCAGGCAGAGATTATGATTTATAACACACAGGAAAATCACAAAATGGAGGACAACCACACAAGGACTAACCAGGTTGACACAATTCAATCCATTACAGGGGAGCAAGGGTCTAAGCAGCAGCAGCAGCACTCAGTGCACTTTTGTTACCTCTAGCTGGTAACCAGTAATAAACCTCCCTCATGCATTCTTCTCCCTACAAAGGATGGCTAGATTTTAAATGCTCCTGTGATTTATAATGTTTTGGTAAAATATTTAAGTTATGCTTCAAGCTCTAAACATTTGGCACCATAAACATTTGTTTGTGCCTGTAGCTTTGGCTTAATCACGCCCTATCAATAAATCACAAATAAATGAGGGAGAGGAGACACTTGCTGGAAGATTCCATTGAGGTGACAAGTCGATCAGGGGAATGGGTGGGGGTGTGGGGGGCAGTGTTTCCATGCAGCGGTGGTGTTTTACAACAATACTGGAGACTGGGAATGGGCCCATTGCAATTTTATTGGGAAGGGCCCCACCCTTCCACACTCGCCTGCCCTATGGCCACATTCCCAGCTTGTCTGCTCCGTTCCTGGTAAACAGTAAGTGATGGCTTATTCGTCCTTAGCCCTTTGAACCCCACCTAATCCCTTTGCTGGCGTGCCAAGTCTTCTAGAGGTCAGGCATCCACGTCCAAGATGTTTGGAAAGAAAACACCCTCTTTTCTGTCTCCTTTTCCAGATGTCCCTGGGCCAGCAGCAGTCAGCAAGAGGTGTGCCTTGTCTGAGATGCAAGGGGACGTGCTCAGGCTTCGAGCCACATCCATGGAGGTAACGGGTTTGGTCAGAGGGAGCTCTGCCTGCCTTTGTTTCTTGACTGTCCTTTCCGGGAACCCTGCTCGTCCTTTTCTGTTGGGACTGCTTAGGATGCATGAATTCTGGGGAGGAAGGGCTCCAGAGTGGAACACTGTCCTGCTTTTCCCTAGCTCAGTCTTATTTAAAAAAAAAAAAAGTGCCTGTCGCCATTGAGTTGATTCCTACTCATGGTGATCTCATGTGTTACAAAGTAGAACTGCTCCGTAGGGTTTTCTTGGCTGTAATCTTTATGGAAGCAGATCACCAGGCCTTTCTTCCATGGCATGACTGGGTGTTTGAACTGCCAGCCTATAGGTTAGTAAACCCATTGCTGTTGAGCCGATTCCAACTCATAGCGACCCTGTAGGACAGAGTAGAACTGCCCCAATAGGGTTTCCAAGGAGCAACTGATAGATTCGAACTGCTGACATTTTGGTTATCAGCCAGGCTCTTAACCACTGTGCCATCAGGACTCCATAGGTTAGTAGTCAAGAACAAAACATTTTTGCCAAGGATTGGCCTATTTCAGAAACAAGAAAAAAGTCTTTGGGGAGCAAAGATGAAGAGGGAACTTATTGTTCTGTGCCGTTGAGTCGATTCTGACTCATAGCAACCCTGTAGGACAGAGTAGAACTACCCCATAGAGTTTACGAGACTGTGATCTTTACGGGACGTGATCACCAGGTCTTGGAGTGGCTAGTGGGTTCGAACCGCTGACCTTTTGCTTAGCAGCCGAGCACTTAACCATTGTGCCGCCAGGACTTCTTAGGAAGAACTTAGTGCTTCGTAAATGATGTCAAGGTTGAGTCTGCCAAGCTCGTCCCAGTAGGACTACGCAGGGAGGATGTGAGCACTGGCTAGATGGTGCTCTGTGCACCTGAGCGGAAGCGTCTGTCTGTCCTAGAATTTGCTGGGTGGGGTTGATCTCCCCCGCAATGGCATCATCCCTGTTACTAGGTTTGAACCTAAGAGCAGCCCCTGGGAGAGAAACCAAAGTCTTTCTGTACACAGTACAGAACCTGGAACTCACGTCCATGTAAGCAGGCCATAGGTCCAGCTGCACTTCGATTTGCAGAGCTTTTCTTTCCTTTGTGTGTGTATGTGTGTATATATATATATATATATATATATATATATATATATATAAATTCACTGAGACTCTGACAGTGAAGAATAGGCCTACTACATTGTACAACTCCAGGATATCATTCTCAGCAGCATCTGTGTGGATCGCACCCCTTATACTTATGCAGTGTACAACCTGTGCGACTGTTCCCGGCAACCCTGGGAGAGAGGCTGAGCTCTGTAGAGCATGGTAGCCACCAAGCAGCTTCTGTTCCCACAGCCAGAGTTTTGTCTTGGGCACTCGGTGGAGAACAACATTTGGGAGGTATTTTCTCAGAGATGCTGGCTTCCGTTGTGAGATGGCAATTATAAAAATATTTTTGTACAGTATTTATTCACCTTGCTTTTATTGAGCTGAGGTCAACCTTTTATATTTAAGTCTTGAAATAACCCTAGGCAGTAAATATTAGTTTCTGTATTGTCCAGATCAGGAAACTGAGGAGGGGTAATGGGGAAATGGCTACTAAAAGGCAGGCTTCTAGCTCAGGTCTGCGTCGTACTTAATGTCCTGCTATTAATCATTCTGTAATACTGTGGGCTATGAACTTCCAAGGAGTCCCTTGGTGGTTAATGCACTCTGCTGCTAACCGACATGTTGGCAGCTCAGGCCCGCCCAGAGGCACCTTGGAAGAGAGGCCTGGTGATCTGCTCCCCAAAAATCAGCCACTGAAAACCCTATGGAGCATAGCTCTACTCTGACACACATGGGGTTGCCACAAGTCGGAATCAATTCTACAGCAGCTGGTGGTGGTATGAGCTTTCAAAGCATAAGACCACTCCTTGACTCCGTTCTCTGACAATCCTCGACTTCAAAGGAGCTCATAGCCTGGATGTAAGGAACTTTGAAGGTCAGCGATCCAAGCTTCCACCCCCTGCACAAATTCCTCCTTCAGTTAAAACACTCCCATGATGAGGAAGTCTCCAAGCTTCTAATCTTGGCCACAAGAGCTCTTCATGGCCTTGAGGAAAGTCGGCTTCCCTTTCATTTCAATCTGTTGGTCCTGAATCTCCCATCAGAGTCCCCGAGAACAATGGTGACTGCTCTCCAGCTCTTTGAAGACTGCCAGGAGGTCTCCTTTTAGGGTTCTTGGGATGGGGGACAATGTTCCCTAACTGTACCCTGAGTCATTTCAGCAGTGTTTTCCCTTCTGTCAAGGACCACAGTCCTGCGCTGCCTGTTGTACAACATCTGAAACCGGTTGTTTAAGATACTCTGTCTGGTTTTCTATTATTTATGGCAGGAGGGCCATTCTGCACTCTGTTCCTCATGGCTCAAAACAAAGCCTCCCTGCATTGTTTTAATCTCTATATCTCCTTGCCATCCTACTACTGATTTGAAAATCAAGTGAATTTGTCTTTGAGAAATACAGATTGCAGCTGGGAGGTCCTGCATATCAAGTGTCTTCATTGGCTTAATCAATCCTAATAGGAACCTGGAATCCCTGAGTGGTTCAGGCTGTTAACGTGCTAGGCTGCTAACCAAAATGTTAGTAGTTTGAGTCTACCCAGAGGTGCTTTGGAAGAAAGGCCTGGCAATACATCCAGAAAATCAGCCATTGAAAACCCTATGGAGCACAGTTCTACTCTGACACACATAGGGTCACCATGAGTCAGAATCAACTCGACAGCAACAGGTTTGATATTTCAGTTTTAATAGGGACTAAATCCATGGCATATTGAAGCCAGGAGGTCACAGAAATCCAAACCCTTATAGGGAAAACCATATCAAACCATTTTTATGCCCCAGCTCACATACTCTACAATAGTTTGAAGGATATTTAAATGATCCAAATGCCAGTCAGCCTGGTTTAGTAGAAAATTCCCACAATTATTAATTACTAGACTCAAATTCCAGTGGTAACTCTGCTTGAACAAGCCACTTCCCTTCTCTAAGCCTCAGAGCTCCCATCTGAAAAATGGGAACAGTGGAGCTGAGCTACTCTAGGATCCCCTTCCAGTTTTGTAATTCCGTAGTTTCAGGCAGAATATATGTAAACAAATTGTTGATTCACATGCTTAGCAGTGGTGACCTCACATAGAATAGTAGAATTACTTAGAGAGGACGGTAGAGAGTGAAGATAAGAGCAAGACTTTCAGAATAAACAGATCATGAAAGAAGACATAGAGGACAGTTCCCTCAGCTTCCTGCTTCCCAAATGGCCGTGCAAGGGCTCATTGCTAGTCTGGCCCTGTCTTAGTTTCTTAGTGCTGCTATAATACCACAAATGGGTGGTTTAAAAAAAAAAAATTTATCTAGTAAAAAGACCATACTTAATGGTCTGACTGAGACTAGAGGGACCCCAGAAGACACGGCCCTCGGACTCTCTGTTAGCCCAGAGCTAAAACCATCCTCGAAGCCAACTCTTCAGACAAAGATTAGACTGGACTATAAGACATAAAATTGATACTTGTGAAGAGATTGCTTCTGAGCTCAAGTAGATACATGAGACTAAATGGGCAGCTCCTGTCTGGAGGCTAGGTGGGAAGACAAAAAGGGAGAGGAGCCGGTTGAATGGACATGGGAAATCCAGGATGGAAAGGAGGAGTGTGCTGTCACATTATAAGGAAAGCAACTAGGGTCACATAACAATGGTGTATAAATTTTTGTATGAGAAACTGACTGGAACTGTAAACTTTCAGTTAAAGCACAATAAAAAAAAATTAATTTAAAAAACAACAACAAAAAAAAAATGCACATTTATTTCCGCATAGTTTGGGAGGCCAGAAGTCTGGATTCAGGGCATTGGCTTTAGCGGATGCTCCCTCTGTTGGCTCTGGGGGAAAATCCTTGTCTCAGTTTCCGTAGGCCCTGCGTTCCTCAGTTCCTTGGCAATTGTCACATGGGCTTCTGTCTTCACCAGTTTGTCCTTGCTTGTCTCTGTGTCTAATCTGCTCTTTTTATATCTCAAAAGTGATGACATTTAAGATACACTCAACATTGATATGGCCTCATTAACGTAACAAAGAACACATTCCCAAATGGGATTACATCCGTAGGTATAGGGGTTAGGATTTCAACCATATTTTGGGGGAACACAATTCAGTCCATTACAGGGCCAAACTCAAAGAATGCTAAATTGCCACTCAGAGCAAATTCTCTTACAGAGGAAAACACACCTCCGTGACTCAGGCATGGGTCATCTTAGAAACAGGTCTTTTGGGAGAGCCCAGCACAAAAATGTCTGACAGAGAGTTTTTCCTTTATTCAAATAGCTTTATTTGTTTATTTATTTTAATGTCTCTGCCTAGCATTTCACTGACTTCAGTGAACAGACAATAATCTTGTTTTGAGGGAAGCAGAGAATACAAGTACCCCCCTGACTTAAGACAGGATTCCATTCCAATGACTCCGTCATAAGCTGATTCAGATGTAAGTCAAATACCTCTTTTTTTTTTAGTTTTCATCATTGCCTGTTATACGGCAGTGTTTTGAACAGTAAATCATAGCGTTAAACATCTGCAAGCAAACATCTGAGAATGATAACATTAGCAAATTACACAGTGCAACGTTGTATGTAGTACATATTACTAATGATAAAATGTACCAAAAAAAGATGGTTGTAAGTAAGGTTCATAGTAACTCTAATGCGTCGTAACTACTTGTACAGCATGAAAAATAGAAGAAAGACCATTGGCCTCTTCAAATTACCAACCAGTTACCGTCAAGCCAACTCCGACTCATGGTGAACCCATGTGTGTCAGGGTAGAACTGTGCTCTGTACTCTTCAAATTATAAAATGGTAAATTCTTCAGGGCCCCTCTTGATAAATTCTCCCAGTCTCCTCACTGCAGCACCCCTTCTGATGAGGCCATGCATCCAGGCCAGCATCGGCTGCTGCCCTGGAAACTGGAGCATTAGCTTGACCTCCTTTCACTGACTAAGGCAAATCAGCTGCAAAAGACCTCTTTAAAGTGTTAAAAGCACAGATGTCACTTTGGGGACTAAGGTGTACCTCACCCAAGCCATGGCATTTTCAATCGCCTCATATGCTTGCAAAAGCTGGACAATGAATAAGGAGGACTGAAGAAGAATAGATGCCTTTGAATTGTGGTGTTGGTGAAGAATATTGAATATACCATGAACTGCCAGAAGGACGAACAAATCTGTCTAAGAAGAAGCACAGCCACGAAGTTCCTTAGAAGTGAGGATGACAAGACTTCATCTCATGTACTTTCAGCATGTTGTCGGGAGGGAAGTCCCTGAAGAAGGACATCATGCTTGGTAGAGGGTCAGCGAAAGAAAGGAGGACCCTCAACAAGATGGGTTGACAACAGTGGGCTCAAACATAGCTGTGATTGTGAGGATGGTGCGGGACCGAGCAGTATTTTGTTCTGTTGTGCATAGGGTAGCTATGAGTCAGAGCCAACTCAACGGCACCTAATAACAAAAACAAAGGGGATCTTCCTAGAAACTCTGCCTTAGTTGCTAGGTTTCCTGTGATTTTCAAGGGACAGTCTAGAGAAAATCAACCTGAGCTGTTTAAATTACTGAAAGGGGCCATTTAGTGACTCCTGGATGTTGGTGTGCCACAGAATTGCCTCTGGAACTTGATAAAAAAATGCATGTGCCTGGACCCTACTTCATCCCTGTGAATCAGATTAGCTGTGCTGAGCCCAGGCATCTCCCTACTTAACAAGCTCCCCAGGGGATTTTGATGCCCAGCAAGATTTAAAACCTCATCAACTTGACCAGTAGTCAGCACGCTTTCTGTAAAGGGCCAGAGAATAAATAGTTTAGGCTTTGCAGACCATATAATTTTGTCTCAACTACTGAACAGTATAATATCTATATGGTTGTAAGGTGCTGTGGAGTTGATTCCAACTCACAGTGATCCAATGAGAGAGAGTAGAACTTCCGCCATAGGGTTTTCTAGGCTATAATCATTACAGGATCAGATTGCCAGGTCTTTTCTCCTGTGGAGCCACTGGGTGAGTTCGAACCGCCAACCATTTGGTTAGCAGTCGAACATTTAACCATTGTGCCACCAGGGCTCCTATAGTATCCATAGACAATAGATAAACAACTGATGTGGCTTTGTTCCAAGAAAATTTTATTTAAGAATGCTGAAACTTTAATTTTGTATAATTTTCAGATGTCACAAGATATTATTCTTCTTTTGAATTTTTTTTCAACTGTTTAATACTTAAAAGATATTCTTAGCTCATGGGCCATATAAAAACAGGCCCTGATCTAGACCAACCCTCTCATTTTATAGGTAAGGAACTTGCCTATGGGCCCGTGATGGGTTAGTGTTCAAGCTGAGATTAGGTCCCAAGCCCGTGCCTTTCCTATAATTTCAGGTTGCTTATGTCAGATGGCATAGTGGTTAAGCGGTACAGCTGCTAACCAAAGGGTTGGCAGTTCAAATCTACCAGGCACTCCCTGGAAACTCTATTGGCCAGTTCTACTCTGTCCTATAGTGTCGCTATGAGTCAGAAGCGACTTGACGGCAACAGGTTTGGGTTTTTTTTATGTCAGGTTGCAGGAGTGTCTGTTTTATCAGCCTTGAGGATCTTCCTGGGTGTGCCTCTGTCTTCTACAATCTGGAGTACACCGAAAGGGTGGAGGAAGGGCTGACTTCTCATCTATGAAGTCCCAGCAAAATGTCTGGTACCTTGGGGAGCTCCCCAGACATATTGTTGAGTGAAATGGGAAATAGTGTTGACGCTATTTCAAGGAACATTTCATATTTGTTCAAATCTTCTATTTCAAAATGTTTTGCATTCCCATCATCAGTTATAGCATCCTGAAAGTACACATTCACCGAAAGCCCAAAGGGCTGCTTCCTCGTCCTACCCCATGGATTGGGGGTTCAGGGGATTAGATGGGGCACAGAAGTCTTAGAATCAGGATTCCTCCCTCCATCCCTCTACACCTGGCTTTCCTTCACTTTCTGCCTCTTCCTCCTCCTGCTTCCAGTGTGCTGCTGTCAATCTCACATGTAAACCAATGGTGATGACTCCTATTTTCTTAGTGCAGCGTTTCCTACATATCTGTTATCTTAGTCACCTAGGGCTGGAATAACAAAAAACACAATAAGTGAGTGTCTTTAAAGACCCGAACATATTGGCAGTTTTGGAGGCTAGAAGTTCAAAGCAGGAAAGTGGCCCTAGGGGAGAGTCCGTCATTGTCTGTAGTCCCAGGAGTTCCTTGGTATCTGTCCTCCCCAGTGTGTGTGTCTCTGTTTATCCCGGTTTTTTTATAACTCAGAAGTGATTAGGTTTAGATTCCACCCCACACTGTTATGACCACATTAACATAACAAAAGAAATCCTCTCTTTCCAAACAGGGTCACATTCACAGGTCCAAGGGCCAGGAATTCACTACAGATTTTGAGGGAACACAATTCAACCCATAACACCTGGCTCCTAAAAGGCATAGGCAAGAGAGTATTACTGATTGTGAATAAAATGCTTCAACTCTGCAAAATAAGCGACCACTTTTTATGAGAACAAAAAGAAATGACTTCTCGTTTTTGCCCTATGTTGCCCTGAGGATTCCACTCTCTTTTTCAGTGCCAGAAATATCCTTGACATCATCTATTTTAGCATTTCTCAAATTGTAACCCAATGAATGTGAACTTGGACTGCAAGCTTCTCCTTGAAGTGAGAAATGCTATGTTCTCTCCCCCTGAACATCAGGGTGTGAAAGACAAGGCACAGCCTTGCGCTGAAGAAATGTGTTCATTCTTCTTTAACCCACTGCCTTCCAGACTCTTGGCCACCAAGCCCGTTTCCATGCACCACCAGCTGACACCCTGCGGCACTGATCCAGGCCAGCAGGACTACCCCAGAGCAGAGAGGCAGCCCTCTCGGGCTCCTCCTGATTCTCCCTTGTTATTACTTCCGCCTGATTCTCTCTCTCTCCCCTACCCCTAGTGTAAGCTCTTTGAAAGTTGCAATGAGGCCTCCTACTCTTCATATGTTGTTGTTAGTCGGTGTTGTGCAGGCTCCAATTCATGGCAACCTTATGTGTAACAAACAGGAATGTTACCCAGCCCTGTGCCATCTTCATGGTCATTGGTATACTTGGGCCCATTGTTGTGGCTATCATGTCAGTCCATCTCATTGAAGGTTTCCGTCATTTTCTTTGGCCTTTTGCCAAACATGATGTCCTTTTCTAGTGATTGGTCTTTCCTGAATATATGTCCAAAGTAAGTGAGCTGAAGTCTTGCCATTCTCACTTCTAAGGAGCATTCTGTTTTTGGAAGTAGCTCACCAGGCTTTTCTATCTAGTCTCTCTTAGTCTGAAAGCTCCACTGGAACTTGTCCACCATAGGTGGCACTACTAGTATTTGAAATACCGGTGGTATAGCTTCCGATATCATAGTAACATGCAAGCCACCACAGTATAACAAACCGACAGACGGGTGATGGTCTTTTCACATACGACAGAGTTTCTCAACCTCAGCACTGTTGACATTTTGAGCCGGATAATTCTTTGTCCTGGAGGCTTCCCTGTGCATTTTAGGATGTGTAGCAGCATCCCTGGCCTCTACCCAGTTGTTAACCAAAGTTAGCAGTAGCAACTCCCTTTACCATCTCCCCCCCACCCCCCGCCATTGTGGCAACCAAAAATGTCTTCAGACATTGACAAATGTCTCCCAGGGGCAAAACTGACCTTGGTTGAGAACCGCTGATGTAGACTGTTAAGGCATGCTCTTGGTAGGCCCACAATCAATATTTTGTGGTCAACAATGGAACTCATTAATCTCCCAAGTCAGGAGAGAAAATGAGGGCTTCCTTGGGCTTGCCTGGCTGGAAAGTGGTTGTCTAACTGAAGTCTCGGTCGCTTAGGCCTTCCCATCCCTGCAATAGGTCTTAACATCGCTCCCTTTACTTAGAGCAGCTAAAACGCAGCATAGCACGCCTGCGGTAACAGGCTGGAAAGGCACAGGAGCAGTTTTCCTCTCGCACAGTGTAACTCTCCGGGTTTCTAAACCTTAACAGTATGACACAAAGCAGCCAGCCACTACCTTTTTTTTTTTAATTGTCAGAGAGAAGTGTTAGACTTTCAAGGGAATTTTAAACCTTCCCTGGGATGGTTCCCTTTCTCCTAGGTTCATGATGAAGCCTCACCCAGGGAACATCAGTGTCTCCAGCAGCCCAAGGAGGTCTCTAGGCTTATTCCCTTACCCCTGGGTTCTGTCCACAAGTTTCTTGAGGAACATTTCCAGCTGCATTCGACTTTTGATGTGCATGCTAAAAGAGTTTTAAAATTTGCCGAGGTTTTGAGGTTCACAGATCTTGGAAAACAATTCGAATAATCCATTAAAGCAGATACAAGCAAGCTTTTTTCTGTAAAGGACCAGATAATTAATATTTTAGGCTTTGCAGGCCAGAGGGACTCTGTTGCATCTACTCAACTCAAAATTGTAGAGAGGAAGCAGCCATGGGCAATATGTACGTGAATGAGCATGACTATGTTTTAATAAAACTTTATTTATAAAAGCAGATTGTGGGCCAGGTTTGGCCCATGGGCTGTAGAAACCCCTGCTTTAGAGCATCTCTAATGAATTAATCAGCCTTTGCCACCATGACCACAAGGAGGAAAAACATGCTACTCTTTTTACCAGCAAAGGTCACATTCTCCACCCACCCATAGACAGAAAGACTACTCTCTGGCGTCTCCCAAATGTAGTTCCCAATCCCAAAGACCTTTTTGTCTCTTTTGCCATCTGCCCTGCTGCTAACCTTTCCAAGTTACTAAAGTTAAACTTTGTGCTGGCTCTCAAAAGAATGGACGCTTTCAGCTTGCCACTGTTTTCCAGAGGTTGGTCTCACTTGTCCCCATTCCTCCCCACAGGAAAATATGCAAATCCTGCAAGTGCAGCCAAGAGGATCACTGCCTAAGTTCCGACCTGGAAGATGACCGGAAAATTGGCCGTTTGCTGATGGACTCCAAGTATTCCACTCTCACAGCCCGGGTGAAAGGAGGGGATGGCATCCGGATCTATAAGAGGAACCGGATGATCATGACTAACCCCATTGCCACTGGGAAGGATCCCACCTTTGACACCATCACCTACGAATGGGCTCCCCCAGGAGTCACCCAGAAACTGGTAAGACAGCATCAATCTAACCGAGGGTTTTTTTTTTTTTTTCCCTGCCCTTATAGATATTAGCCATGCCATGGGTTTCTAAATTCCAAAGATGAGGTAGGAAGAGGGCAAGGTAACAAAATTGGTAGTGGTAGCTGTGTTTTCAGCTTTGTTCCTACCTTAGTATGTGATCTTGAGGTGAAGACTACGTGGGCATCAGTTTTTCTCATCCATGAAATAGGTAGGGCAACTGCCTATATGAACTCTAAGGGCCCTTCTAGTTCTAGTACAGGGACATTCATGGTTCCCTTTGGGCTCCTCACTTCCAAACAGGGAATGATTTATCATTCAGATTTCTCGGAGTACTTTTCTTCATCTGTTAGATGTTCATGTCCCCTCAATGTGGCCTGAGATGTGCCCTTTGTAGGTCTATAGGAGAGCAGAGAAATAGCCCTTTCTTCTCCCGAAGAGCTGAAGTCTTCTGTGCTAAGCAGAGAGAACCAAATGATTTATTATAACCCTGGGAAAGAGGCACCCAAAGAAGTCTTGAGAAAATGGTTAGAGAGGCCCTGAGGAGAGTGGAAAGGCTCAGAGAGAGCAAGTGACTCACAGGTTACACAGTGGGTGGTAGATCCTGACATTAGAACCCAGTGCATCTGACCCCGTGGTCTGGTACCATCCCCATTACCAGGTGATGCTGAGTGACTCCTGAGTACGTATTTCCCATTATTATCCAAACAAAAGTGCATGTAGTCAAGTCTCTGCACCTGGCTGAGACCAGAAGGGCTCCCTGATGGACTGTGCAGGTGCTGTGTGTGGCTCCAACAGCTACCTTTCCCTTTGAGGCCTCTGGATGCTTCTCTTCTCCACCCTCCTTCCTGGCCAGGTGGGGGTTAAGATCACTGGGAACCCTGTACTACCCAAGGCATATGGAGCATCCTCCCTGCCCACAACAAACCAAGGCCATATCACTTGGAGTTTACAGACTCTCAGGTTCATATCACCCCTCTGCTTCTGTGATCATGTAGGTTGATAGGCTAATCCATGAGCAGCACTTAGCAAGGCACTCGTGTGTGGTTGATTGAATAACCCATGAGCAGCACTAGCAAGGCACCTGCTGTGTGTGTGCAGGTGCACAGCCATGAGGTTGGCTGCAGAGGCCCTGCTTTGGCAGGAGCTGGGGACATGCATGGATATCCACTGGTCTTTAATTCATCCCCAGGAAGAGCAGAGGAAGCTACCTGCCATCACTTACCTTGGGACTAGGGAGACTAGGAGACAGGAGACCTGGTCATGGCCCAAACTCTAACACTATGGGTGGGCTTGTACCTTGCGTGACCATGCATTCATTTGTCCAGAATATTTTATACCAGTTATCCCAGAGTAATTTTCAATAGTTTTTATCTCACTGTTTCCATTCCATTCTCAACAGTATTCCTGTTTGATCAATGTGTTCACCATACCTATAGCAGGTTCCATAAGGTAGTAGCCAAGTCTTACACCATTTTGGCCCGTCAATCTCATCCAGACCTGGCCTCTATTAGGGGAGGCTGTAGTGAGCCTCTTCCCACTTTCTGTTTTGCTATCTTCACCCCCCAACTGGTTGAGTCAAGTTCAACCTCCTTAGGGTAGCATTCAAGGCCCCTTATGGTCATACACACATGCACACACACACACACACTCACACACATACATACATGCACACACTACTTCTGCTCCATTCAACCATAATTCTCAC
This sequence comes from Elephas maximus indicus, assembly GCF_024166365.1. NCBI lineage: Eukaryota > Metazoa > Chordata > Mammalia > Proboscidea > Elephantidae > Elephas > Elephas maximus. The sequence continues at coordinate 33,362,831 of NC_064838.1, forward strand.
CAGCTCTAGACTTCTACTCTGTCTGACCTCAGGACATAATCAGGCCTGGAATGTCCCACCTCTTTGGCCAGTGCCTGTTTAGTTTTTAAGCCCACATGACTAGTCCAAAGGAATGGATTTGTCTCTAAATCTCGCACTGGCCCTCTTCTCAGAATTTTTGTTCCCTAGCCTCTCAGCTGCAGGGCTGTGTGATTGGCCCTGTGTCCTGTGAATTGCCCCTCCAGCTATGCTCAGTCATCAGGGCCTGGGGAGCACCCTGCATTTAGTCAGGGAACAGGAAGTACCTTGCCAAGTTCTCAAGCTTTTAGATGAGACAGTCACTCCTTCTCACAGACTCTAACATAAGAGTAACTGAGCTAAGAGAACCTTTTGGGTCTCTTTACCATCACTGAGAAGTTCAAAGAGAAATGTGAGCAAGGAGCAAAAAGTGAGTACCTGCAAACGTAAGCAGAGGTCCTCTAGCCCATCTGTTTGTATGCAGATCAGTCACTCTCACCCTGGCTGCCCACTGGATCTCCTGGGGGCTTAAAAAAAAAAATCCCCATGCCCAGGCCTCACCCCAGACCATTAAGTCAAAATCTCTAGACTACAAAATCAGAATCACCAGATGTGAGCATTTAAAAAAAAAAAATCTCCCCAGATGACTCCCCATGCAGCCCCATTTAAGAACCACCAACCAGATAAGTAGTCTTCATATTTAAATGTGCTTATAAATTATCTGATGATCTCATTAACAGGCATCTACTAGGTCTGGGGCAGGTCTGCAACTCTGCATTTCTCACAAGCTGGGAGGTGATGTTGATGCTGCTGGTCCCAAAACCGCATTTTGAGACGCAAAAGGCTAAATTATCTCTACAAGTTCGTGAGATAGGAGAGGTTCCGCAATTTTAGAGAGGCAAGGTTGGCATTTGGTTACATTTTTACTGGAGGAAAAGGAGCACCTTTAGAGTCCTGTAATGTCTGATTCCTTCCCCACCCCACCCCCCCCCCATGGCTCCTACTACATCACTCTCACTCAGGACCTCACAGTGCACTGGCCGTCCTCCTTCCAGTTCTGGAATAAATCAAGCTCTTGCCCTCCTCACAGACTTTACACTTACTGTTTCCTCTGCCTGATAAGCCCTTTCCCCCTTCTTTGCATAGTTGGGACCTTCTGACATCCAGGTCTTAGACAAAACCAAAAACGAAGCCCATTGCCATTGAGTCAATTTCAATTCACGGTGACCCTTTAGGACAGAGTAGAACTGCCCCATAGGGTTTCCAAGGAGCACCTGGTGGATTCGAACAGCTGACCTTTTGATTAGCAGCCATAGCTCTTAACCACTATGCCACTAGAGTTTCCAGGTCTGAGACAGGCCTCCCCTAATTACCCCACCTCCAGGAGGTGCCACTCCTCCTCCTACCACATTTGTTCTCTCTCAGTTCTCATTTGTTTCTTTAGAAGCTTAATTGTTGCAAACTGTAATTATCTCATCCATCTCTTTATTTAGTTATCATTGCTCTTTCACACTGCAATGATGCAAGGTCCCTGAGGACAGACACCACGTCTGTCTGTCATGTACACCACTGTATCCCCAGCACCTAGCACAGAGCATGGCACATGGTAGATTCGTTCCGTATTTGTACACGTAACCCTCCAGGCAAATGATACTCAAAGTGGGGTCTGCGGATCAAAGCTGCTCCACAAAGTCTTTGTTACTGGTCCACAATGAGAAATTGAAAATAAATGCTAAGAAAATCGTGTAGCAGTTTGACATCCAAGGATGTGATCAGAGAATTCGTCTCCTTGAGCAGAGACCATTTGTGGTCAGAGTCATATGGAAATTGCATGTGGTGTGAGCTTCATACTAACCACGTGCAGTAAGACCACGATCACCCTGCAGTAGGTGGGACACACCAAGCTGGTCCTTCACCGTGGAGACATTGAAAAGCCCTGCTCTAAACAGTAGCTTAAGGGAAAAAAAAATCTCCGCTTCTACATAAAATGAGAGGCATGGATTTTTTTTTTTTTTTTTTCTTTTTAGCTGTACTTTTTGGAAAGCATAAAGTACATTTAAAAAGAACACTGTGAGGTAGGAATCGTTTCACATTTCACGTGTAAGGAGACACAGCACGGTTAAGGGGCGTTTGTGAGCTCTAGACAGGGGCCACAGAGGGTGGCGTCAGAGCAGCAGCATAGCCCAGCGTGCCAGGTGTGTTAGAGCATGGCCCTGCGTGCAGCGCCCAGGCTGGGTAAGTCAGCAAGCAGGTCTCCAGGACAAGATGTCTGTTTGAAAGGAAGCAAGCAGCTCATAAAAGAACTGGCTGCGGGCCTCAGGAACTGGGTGGTGGAGACCGCAGACTAATCAGGGGAAGGCATCGTCAGGCAGTGATTAATGCTGGCTCATAAAACCAATGGCTATAAAGGGCCCCTCTGTCTGCCTCCAGCTGGGCTGCAGGGGCAAGGTACATTTCTGGGACCTGATAGCTCTCTCCTTCCCACTCACCCTCCCAAAATTTTTTTTTTTTTTTTAATTGCCAAATGATCAGGACTGCTATTTTAGAAAGAGGACTGAATCTTGCTATCTGTCATCCTTCCCAACCAAAATGAAGGCCAGAGAAATTGTCAAACTTTTAAAAACCAGTGGAGTCCCTGGGTGGTGCAAACAGTTAAGCACTCGGCTGCTAACCAAAAGGTTGGAGGTTCGAGTCCCCTCAGAAGCACCTCAGAAGAAAGGCCTAGCAATCTACTTCCAAAAAATCAACCACTGAGAACCCTAGGAAGCACAGTTCTATCCTGACCCACAGAGTCACCACGAGTCGGAAGTGACTTGACAGCAACTGTTTTGTTTTTCTTGTTGTTGTTGTCATTTAAAACTGGTAACAGCAAACTTAACTGCTAATATTTGTGAAGTACTTGCTGCGTGCCAGGCACTATGCAAAGACCTCTACGTGCACAGTTTCATTAACATTCAGACACTGTTCAGGATATACTGGTACTACCCTCATTTTATAGATGGGGATACTGAGGCTCAGAGAGGTGATGCAACAAGCAAAATGTCCCACAGCTGATTTAAGTGATGAGCCAGGTCTTGAACTCAGGCCTCCCTGACTCCAAAGTTTGGACTCTTCCCCACAGGCCATGCCAGGAGAACTGGGCAGTAGGAAGGGGATGCAAGAAAGAGCAGGCACCCTGGGCTTGTGTTCCTAGGGACGGACGGGGCTTGAGTGGGATTTGGGAAGGCAGGAGGGAGGAGATGAGCAATTTGTATATATCTAACTGACACCTCACCATTTCCCAAGGCATATGTACATTACAGCCCCATTTTACAGCCGAGCAAACAGAGGCTTGTGAGCAGTTTACGCAGGGGCAGCCCTTGCTCGTATGTCACCCTCTCCTCCCACACCATTGCAGAAGTTGATGATCTGCCAGGGCACTGTCTCCCAGTGAGCCCACATTGGGCCTCAGAATCCTTCTCAACACAGCACCCCAGACAGCCACCGCCGACCAGGGTTGGTGTGTGAGACGAAGCATCTTTCCTGACCTCAGCTGACAGCTGAAGAAGGATCAGGGAGCAGAATCGGGATTGGATCTTCAGATTCCGGAGCTCGTGTGCGTTCTACTGCCCAACGCAAGAAACAGAAACACTTTTCCCTTTCGCTTCTCTCTCTGAGCCTTTGATTTCTCTCCTGATAATGCCAGATTCTGGGAACCTCTCCACTTAAGCCATTCCAGCCAGTCAGCAGAGCAACGAAAACTCACAGAGGTCCTCATGAAAAACTTAATACCTGTACCAGTCTTTACAATTTGTCTGAGAAAGGCGCCCTTGTTAAAGGTTTTGGGAACATGACTTGGTCAGCTTCCTGGTGAGACACCTGGGGGGCTCTCTTACAGGCTCAGAGCGGCACCAGGCAGCTGACTCAGACCCAATTCTCTCTCCTGTCATCCCTCCCCAAGTTAATGCCGGTCAACAGTGACCACCAGCAGAGAGGCCACTGCACCAGGACTTCTCACACAGTGTTTATTTGTAAAGCTGAGCACCCCTTCTTCCCAGGATGAGGGGGCAGGCCCTAGAAGGCCAAGTCACCACCAGATCCAGTAGTGGGGACTCTTGGCACCCGGTGACGCTTACACTCAGGGGAGGCTTAGTCAATAAATAAGTGTGACGCTTACCGTGCTTACCAGACCACTGTAGTAAACAATTTCCCGTGGGTTTCACCACATCTTTGATTCTGTAGGAAGGTGCTATGGGGCTGGGAGAGAGACAGATGCCAGCCGTACCTAGAAGCAGAATCTTTGATGTGGTAAAAAAGATGTGAAATTGTTCACTACAGATGATTTGGTAAGCAAGGTAAGCACCGTGCTTACTTTGCTTATTGGATAATCTGCCCCTGCTTACACTGCACACTCACCCTGAACTAAAGACAACTGAAAAACTCTCCAGAGTGGGGGACGTTTTTCCTCTTTGGAAATCATCTGCATTCTAGGGAGGAAGTATAGAAGCCCATCACTACCACATACTAGCTGTGTGACCTTGGGAAGGTGATTTAACCTCTCTGTGCCTCAGCTTCCTGAGGGGTGATATTAGTATCTTCCTCCTAGGGTGTTGTGAGAATTAATGGGTTAACATATGTAAAGCACTTAGAAGTGTGCCTGGAACGCAGTAAGCACTATGTCAGTGTTAGTTATTACTATTATTCCTTAAACCATCAACCTGGAGGGGTCAGCAGCTATCGCTCTCCCATGAAAATTGGCCTTGCAACTGGGGCTGCTTCAACACTTGGAGTTTGTAGGTTGTTGGCCAAGTGTGGATGTCTGGCAGAGTGAGCCAAGCTCTTGTTTCCACTTCTCCTTAGTTCCTAGGAGCAGGGCAGACACTGGACAAGAAATTGGAAGGGGGTGGTGTGGGTATTTGCCACCGTACAGCTACCCTCTAACCCATCTACCCCCAGGGCCCTATGCTCTGGCCCAACCTGGTTACCGCTTCCCACTGCCCTCTGATGGCCACACCCCATCCTCTCACCCACTGCCCCTAGAAAGATCCCAAACCTGGGTTGGCCTGATTCAGACTCACCTGGGAGTACCTGCTAAAGCATGCATTCCTGGTCCCCTATAGGCCTCCTAAACTGGAATCTGAGGGTGGGCCCAGAATCTCCACTTTCCAAGTTTGTGACTAGGTCCTTCAGCCCTACCTGTCTGGCAAATGTGTGCTGGTTGTTGTTGTATGCTGTCAAGTCAATTCCAACTCACAGCGACTCTAGAGGATAGAGTAGAACTGCCCCATAGGGTTTCCTAGGCTGTAACCTTTATGGAAGCAGATTGCCAGGTCTTTCCTCCCACAGAGCCGCTGGTGGGTTCAAACTGCAGACATTTGGGTTCATAGCTGAGCACTTTAACCATTGCACCACCAGGGCTGCTGTGTGCTGGTAAAAAATACCAAAACCAAATCTGTTGCTGTCAAGTCAACTCAACTCATGGTGACCCTATAGGACAGAGTAGAACTGCCACATAGGGTTTCCAAGGAGCAGCTGGTGGGTTTGAACTGCTGACCTTTAGGTTAGCAGCCGAATCTTAACTGCTGCACCACCAGGGCCCCTTAGGTGCTGGTAGCCACCTGCAATTTCACGCTAACCAAGAGAACAACTCTCCGTAGCCCTAGTCTTCCCAAGACCTGGTCAGGAATATGCCCTTCCTGGGCAATTAGTCAGCTGTGAATCCCTCAGGCTGCTCCTTTGTCCCTGCTTTGGGTGAAGGAGTTGGCCTCTTTGGCCACTCAGAATTCCCCTCCTTTTGCCCCTTTCCTGGGCTGTAAAAGCGGGTTAGTGGTGTTGCCCTTCTCTCTCACTCAGTGGTGGTGAGGATCTAGTGAAGTGGTCACAGACTTCTCATGATAGTTGAGACCCTAATGATCATGCAGTCTACCCTGAACCTTGCAGATGCGGAAACTGAGGGCCAGAGCTGTTAGGTGCTTTCTCAGCCTTGCACAGAGCTGGACCTAGAACCCAGGTTTCCTGACACCCAGGACTCTGTCCACCACCCCAGGCCATCACATGTATCTTGAAAAGCACCTGAAATAGCATTAAGGACTTTGCAAGCACACCAGAGGTTAACCGGACATATTCTGAGCCCACAATGTCAGGAGGCGTCTCAGACAGGTGCCCTCCCCCAACCCGAAGCTCAGGTAGAACCACCAATGGGGCATCCACAGCTACCACGACCAGTAAACCAGTTGTTGCGGAGCCAGCTCCAATTCATGACAACCCTCTGTGTGTCAGAGTAGGACTGTGTTCATAGGGTTTTAAATGGCTGATTTTTCAGAAGTAGATCACCAGGCCTTTCTTCCAAGGCACCTCTGGGTGGACTCAAACCTCCAACTTTGGGTTTGCATCCAAGTGTGTCAACTGTTTGCAGCACTCAGGGACTCCACAACCACCACAGATACCCCTCAAGTTGAGTCCCACAAGACCCAGGTCACCTGCCTCTCCCTTTTCTAAAAATCCTCTTCTTCATAATTCATTATGGTGAAACCCAGCAAATGCCAGGCTCTGGACTAATCTCCTCACCCCCTCCCCAATTCTTGACTGCTACTCCCTTAAATCAGACCACCAGCTGACCCTGCTCATTATAATCTCGGTATGACTTTCTATGTTGATTTCCATAATTCCAAAATGAGTCAGGCCTTGAGAGGTTAGCTGTGGAGTAGGTAGGTTCTAAGGGGGTAATATGGCAGCAGCCACTTGGGTAAACGGGGTCAAGCAATATGGTGGACGGGAGGGTGTGAGGAGGGGCTGGCCGGGGTCAGGCACAGCAATGGAAAACAGTTGTCAGTTTCACACTTTCTCAGGCTGCTGCCTTGACCTTTCTGTCTCCCTCATCTTCCCGTCCCTGGAACACAAGCCAAGTGTACGATTTCTGTTCATTTCAATGGACAGTTATCTGCGTATGTATTAATATCCGGAGGCCTACCAGTCATATCGATGTGGAAACGACATTGACCTGAGACCTTGTCTGTAGCTTCCTCTCTTAGACAGTCCCTTGGAATGGTTTTAAATTAATAAACCATGAAATACCTTATGCCCATAATGATTTCAGTATACTTTTTTAAGAAAAGCAATTTTAAACTAGATTGATTTTTTCTTTCTTTTTTAGTTAGGAGCACTGTCATGAGAGAAATGAAGGAAAAATACTAAGTTTTAAAAGAAACAAAATGTGTTTTGCTGAGCCAGCAAATCTAAAAATGAACATCCACTACCATTCGCTGGCCATTCTCATCAAGGATGTGAATCTGTGACTCCAGCTTGGGGCAGAGTAAAACAGCCCTGGTGGTGCAGGAGTTAAAGTGCTCAGCTGCACACCAAAAGGTCAACGGTTCGGACCCACCAGCCGCTTTGTGGGAGAAAGATGTGGCAGTCTGCTTCTGTAAAGATTTCAGCCTTGGAAATCCTTTCGGGCAGTTCTACTCTGTCCTGTAGGGTTGTTATGAGTTAGAATCGACACGACAGCAGTTGGTTTTCAATGGGTTTAAATGCTCATTTAGGCCTCTCTCAGGTGTTACCAAAATCTGCGTTTCTTCCTTGAGAATCACTGCTTTGCAAAAGCCTAAAGAAGCCGGAATCGTTGACCAGCCCTTGCTCAGGCCTCTGCCATAGCGTTTGAGGAGCACAGTTCGATTATCTCATGAATTTCTTTCTTGCCAGTGGTACACTGACACAGTAGTTCAAGGGCGGTCCATGGCCCACCTTCCTGGAGTGGATTACCTAGGATTCATGTTTAAAATGCAGATTTCTTAACTCTATAACTCGCTCATAGGGTCAGAATCCCTGGGGATTGGTGCCTGGGGATCTACCTTTTTAGCAACTTTTCTACGTAATTCTTTTATCCTGTATCATTTCAGAAAGACTGTTTTGAAGTACGTAACTGGTGAATATAACTGCAATCACAGATTTAAAAAGGTAGAAAAGCCCCGGAAAGAGAAGGGAAGATCAGTAACATGTATGCTTATTCACTGCCAAGTGCTGTAGATTTGTTACTTAATCCCTCAACAATCCTAATGTTATATACTATATAAAAAGTATATATATATATACTATATTTTTTTTTTTTTATATAGCATAGTGGGGGTGGTGATGGTTCAGCGGTAGAATTCTCACATTCCACGCAGGCGCCCCGGGTTCAATTCCCAGCGAATGCGTCTCATGCACAGTCACCACATATCTGTCAGCAGAGGCTCGTGTGTTGCTGTGATGCTGAACAGGCTTCAGCAGAGCTTCCAAACTAAGACCAGGAAGAAAGGCCTGGTGGTCTGCTTCCAAAAGTCACCCTAGAGATCACAGTGGTGTGACCGTGGGGATGGCACAGGACCAGGCAGCAGTTCCTTTACATTTCGCATGGGGCACATGAGTTGGGGTCTGACTAACAGCAATAACATATTATAAACTATAGGATTTAGTTGGAGGACTGGCTGATTCCAGAGCCCTCACTCTTGCTACTAATGTAGAAGGAACATAACCTGCCCTCAAGGAATAGATGGACCTGCTAGAGACTTAAATCTAACGTCCTAGAAATGATTAAGGAATAAAAAACAACCCAATTGCCACTGAGTCAACTCTGACTCAGGGTGACCCCATGTGTGTCAGAGTAGAATTGTGCTCCATAGGTTTTCAATGGCTGATTGTTTAGTAGCAGATCACCAGACCTTTCTTCCGAGGTGCGTCTGGGTAGACTCAAACCTCCAACCTTTTGGTTAACAGCTGAGCATATGAACCATTTACACCACCCAGGGCCTCCAGTTAAGGAGTAGGGCGTGGCTAAATCATATGGTACTGCTTCTGAGTACAGGAAAGATGATCGAGGGCGTTTCCCTCCAAACAGGGTATCTCTGTGATGACAGGCAGAAATAAGTACACCATCTGCTGGGCCAGTGGGGAGATAGTCCCTCGTGACATCAGCTGGCTTGCATTACTTCTGTCATTATGTTTTAAAAGACGTCTACAGCAGCCTCTGGCGAGCAGGTAATACTAGCGAAGAGGTTTCAACATAACAGCTCTCTTTTGGTGAAAGAGGCAAACTTGCTTAATAGTAATTATTACCATTACTTGCGAGTCAGACAACAAAGTAAAATGATCCTGACTTCAAATTCTTATGGAAAACCTAGCCCACAAGTAAACATAGACTCCTTTGGCAGTTGAAAACCCACCCAGCAGCATCCTAGAAGAAGGGCCTAGCAACCTGCTTCTGTAAAGATTACAGCGAAGAAAATCCTATGAAGCAGTTCTACTCTGACACGCGTGGGGTGGCCATGAGTTGGAATGAATGTGACGGCAGTGAGTTTTTGTGTTCTTTTCTTTCTCCTCCCAGTGTCATCCAAAAATGAAAGTTTGAAGAATAAGCAATAAAATAATAACTATAAAATATTAATAACACAATAAAACATTAATAATGTAATAAAATATTAACAAGCAGAGATCTTTCTAGTCAGTAAACAGAGTGCACATTTGCACATTCAAACAAGAGTTTCTTTTTTGTGCATCGTATAGTTTTCTACCCCACACTGTGAGCGTAAACTATCACGATCATCAGAGAAATGGAGCACACTGGTCAGGGAATCCTTCTAAATGGCACACTCGCATACACACTTATATGCACACAAATGGGAAATAATCCAACCGTTTTTAATAAATATGATTGGAAAAGGTCTGGAAGGTTAAACAGAAAATTGCTAACAAGCTGTTCCGATGGGCCAATGTGGCATAATTTTAACAATATTTTTAAATTGAAGTACAACATACGTAAAGCCCATGAATCTTACACGCACACCTTGGTGAATGTCTACCTGTGCACGCTTCCTTTGACTCCCACCAAGATCAAGATGTAGAACATTTTCAACACTCCACAGATAAAGCACGAGGTAAACAATGCTTATTTTTTCCTTTTCATTCTTTCTTAAACCTGTGTTTTCCCAGTTGTGACAACGCATGTACTGCTTTTGTAATTTGGAGAAAAAAAGAGTCACTTCAAGTTAAGTGGAGACTATGGATCTTAAAGGTGGCTGATAATGTTAGGAAAGATTGCAATGGATTCCATCACACTTTTTCTCCACAGGCTGAGTCCAGAGAGCGATGGATCCAGGCCCACCTCACATTATCTTCTTCTTCTTCCTCCTCCTCCTCAGGGTCTCCAGTACATGGAGCTCATCCCGAAGGAGAAGCAGCCAGTGACAGGCACCGAGGGTGCCTATTACCGCCGGCGCCAGCTCATGCATCAGCTGCCCATCTACGACCAGGACCCCTTGCGCTGCCGCGGACTTTTGGAGAACGAGTTGAAACTGATGGAGGAATTTGTCAAGCAATATAAGAGTGAGGCTCTTGGTGTGGGAGAGGTGGCCCTCCCAGGGCAGGGTGGCTTAACCAAGGAGGAAGGGAAGCAACAGGAAAAGCCAGAGGGTGCAGAGACCGCCGCCCCAACCACCAACGGCAGCATCGGGGACCCATCCAAAGACGTGGAATATGTAAGTCTCTCCCAGGCCTTGGGGTCTGGCTGAAACCGCCTAGGTGCAGGGCTGCACGATCCGGGCTCCTTGACAAAGTATTGCTCCTGCATTCATGTGTTCATGCATTTGTAATTTCAGGATATATTTGCAGCCCACTTACTCTGTGCAGGCACTGTCCCATGAAATAATACACAGTCATTGGCCTTCAGAGGCTCACAACCAGTCACAGCTCAGAAAAGGGGCATCTAGCCTTGGTTAGGGAGTCAGGTTGGGCTTCCAGGAGGAGGTGAGGCACAAGCTGGATTCTGAAGAATGAGTAGGAGAGTTCCAGACTTCGGGCTTTGAGAGGAAGACGTGTGGCCCTTAAGGAGATGAGCGTATGTAAAAAAGGCTATAAGTTGTAGACGGTGTGGTGCAGCCAGAGGATTGAAAGGAGCCCTGTGTGGCTGCAAGCGCATTGTGCATGGGGGAGTTGGGGACACAAGGCTGGCGAGTTAGCAGGGTGAGCTTCCTGGAGAGTCATGCCATCCGTTCATCAGTCAAACGTTGATTAGCTTGTGTTACGTGTCAAGCTCTGGGAGGTCAAATGAGCAGAACACACACCCCTGTAGTCCACAACAGCATGAACTTAGGCCTTCATTCTGAAGGCCAAGGGCGGCTATGGCGGGCTTTCACTCACCTGATTTGAGCTATGCTTTCCGGAGTTCCCGCAGTGGAAGGCGTGCTGTTCGGGATTGAGCCACTTAGGGAGGCTGTTTTGAGAAAACACAAGAAAAAGCGACATTTGGGAAATGAAAGCCTTGCGGATTGGTTTGTCTTAAACTGTACCAAAAACTGAAAAACCAAACCTGTTGCCATTGAGTCGATTCTGACTTACGGGGCCCCCGTGTGTTACAGAGGGTTTTCAATGACTGTAATCTTTATGGAAGCAGATCGCCAGGCCTTTCTTCTGCTAGGTGGGTTTGAACCGCCAACCTTTAGATTAGTAGGTGGCCTTAACCTGCACCACAGAAGGCAAAAGGAATAGCTGGAGTCTGTTCCCATGTGGGGCTGGTTTCACTACATGGCATGGGCCCCAGCCACCTTCCTGTCTTTTTTACCTGAGAATTCTAAGCCAAAAGAGCAAAGTTCATTTTCCCTTCCTCCAACTTGGCAGTGATGTTTAAAAGAGCCATTTCTCATGAAGAATACATGTCCTTAAGACTAAAAAGATAAAAAAGCAGATACAGTTACCATGTTTTATAAACTGGTCTCTTCTCCTGACCCTGCCCCGTATCCACCATCAAGTAGCTGTCTGTCCTTAAAGCGTAACCAAAAAACCAAACCTGTTGCCATTGAGTCAATTCCAACTTATAGCAACGCTATAGGACAGAGTAGAACTGCCTGGTGCACCTGGTGGATCTGAACTGCCAACATCTTGGTTAGCAGCCAAGCTCTGAACCTCTGTGCCACCAGGGTTTCCAATCCTGGGCAATTTCAAGTTGAAAGGAGGCCTCATTAAGTGATTGTGACATTTCTGAAAGGTCCTATTTTCATTGCCATTCCCAGGCACAGATATGCCGATCTGAGAATGTATTTTATACTGAATAAGAAGCCCTGATGGTACAGTGGTTAAGCACTCAACTGCTAACTGAAAGGTTGGTGGTTCAAACCCAATAGCCACTGTGTGGGAGAAAGATGCAGCAGTCTACTTCCATAAAGATTTCCAGCCTTGGAAACCCTATGGGGCCATTCTACTTTGTCCTGCAGAGTAGCTATCAGTCAGAATTAGACTCCAGGGCAATGAGAAGGGATCCTCAAATATGTGTTCACTGTGGAACTGGGGAGCCCTGGTGGCACAGTGGTCAAGTGTTCAGCTTCTAACCAAAAGGTTGGCAGTTCAAATCCACCAGCTGCTCTTTGGAAACTGTATGGGGCAGTTCTACACTGTCCTATAGGGTCGCTATGAGTCAGAATTGACTCGTCAGCAATGGGTTTGTTTTTGTTGTTGTTATAGGAGTTCTATTTTTAGTTTTTTTGAGGAACTGCCACACTTTTCCACAATAGCTGTACCATTATGCCTTCCTACCAGCAATGGGCAAGGGTTCCAATTTCCCAACCTCGCCAACATTTGTTGTTTTCTGTTTTTCTTTTTTTTATCTTAGCCATTCTGGTGGGAGTGAAATGGTATCACATTGTGGTTTTGATTTGCATCTCTCTGACAGCTAATGACACTAAACACCTTTTCACATGTTTGGTGTCCATTTGAAATGCCCTCTTTGGTGAAATGTCTATTCAGGTCCTTTGCCCGTTTTATGATTATTTGTCTTTTGGGGTTAAGTTGTCGAAGTTTTATATATACACCCACTCCTCACTTATCAACATAGTTAGATTCCAAAGACCAGGTCGCTTTTTGATAATTGCCATTAGGCAAGAGTCAGGCAGTGCCCACAAATCCAACATGCCCCTTTACCCTCCATTCCTTCCCTATCACCGCAGAGCCCACAGGGGTTGAGCGGGTGGTGGTGGTGGTCAGGGTTTATCTGGCATCTGTCCAGAGTATCAGAGGCCCACCATCAGCTGGCCACTGTCCAGGCTCAGACCGCTGCACCTCTCCTCTCCACCTTTCCAATCCGCCAGCCCTTGATGGACCTCGGCGGGGGTGGCTCCCTGGCTCCCAGGCCTGTGGGCAAGTGAGGCCTGGCTACCTGGGCCCAGCGGAGACTGGAGGTGGCAGAGAGGCCTCTTTGGAAGAAGAGAATTCCAAACACTACGCCCAACTCCTGCGGCCCCGGATTCTGCCCCCACCTCCTGTGCGCCGCCCTCCGGCCCCAAGCTTGGCCAGGTAATAGGAGTCTGTACTGCCTCGCTCCCTCTCACAAATCTTGCATTCCTATAAAGAAGGCTCTTGGGATTTTGATCGGGATTGGCTTGAATGTATAGATCACTTTGGATAGTACTTATGGCTTAATAATATAAGGTCTTCCAATCCATGAGCGTGGAACACCTTTCCATTTAAGCCTTCTTTAATCTCTTGTAGCAGTGTTTTATAGTTTTCATTGTATAAGTCCTTCACATCCCTGGTCAGATTTATTCCTAGATATTTTATTCTCTTCGATGCTATTGTTTCCCTAATTTCCCTTTCAGAGTTCTCATTGCTGGTGTATAGAAACCCAAGTGATTTTTGTCTGTTGACCTTATACCCTACAGCTTTGCTGAATTCCTCTATTAGCTTTAGAAGTTTTCTTGTGGACTCTTTGGGATTTTCTGTATATAGGATCATTATCATCCACAAATGGAGATAGTTTTACTTCTTCTTTTCTAACCTGGATACCTTTTATTTCTTTTTCTCATCTTATTGGTCTGGCTAGGACTTCTAATACAATATTAAACAGAAGTAGTGAGAGTGGGCACCCTTGTCTTTTTCCCAATTTCAAGGGAAAAATGCTCAGCCTTTTTCTGTTAAGTATAATGTTGGCTGTTGGCTTTTCATAGATGCCCTGAACCACACTGAGGAATTTCCCTTCTATTCCAGTCTTCTTTAGGGTTTTCATCAAGAAAGGGTGTTGGATTTTATCATATGCTTTTTCTGCATCAACAGAGATGATCATGTGGCTTTTTTCCTTGGTTCTATTGATGTGGTGTTGGCTGTAATCTTTTGGAAGCAGTTCACTTTCTTCCATGGCAACTTTTAGGTTAGCAGCCAGTCACAAACGTATCGTGCCACCATGACTGTCATGAGCATTGTTCTGAACCAAAGATTGTAGTCTCTGATTTAAAGCTTACATTAACCCAGTCAGTATGTGCCTTTCCAGGTCTGGGTCTCACAACTGGGATTCCACCAGGCATCTTTCAGACTCTGAAGTCTCTGTTCTTTCTCATTTCCCGAAGCATGTTCTTTGGAAAGCTAATAGATGTTATGCTGTAAAAGGGTTATGTGGTCATGTAACTTTAGGGGACATTAAAGCAGTTGTCATTGAGTTGACTCTGACTCATGGTGACCCCACGCCTGTCAGGGAACTGTGCTCCAAAGGGTTTTCAGTGGCTGATTTTTCAGAAGTAGATCACCAGGCCTTGCTTTCAAGGCACATCTGGGTGGACTCGAACCTCCAAGCTTTCAGTCAGCAGCTGAGCACATTAACCATCTGCACCATCCATGGACTCCTTGTGAGACATGAGGGTAAACAAAACTAAATGGATTTCTTAATAACAAGAATTCTTAGAGCCTTTGATAGGCTAACGCCATGGTTCCCAAACTAAAATCACCTGGCAGGGACTAGTTAAACGCAGATGGTGGGGCCCCATCCCAGAGTCTCCTACCCAGTAAGTCTGGGCTGGGGCCTGAGAATTTTCATTTCTAACAAGTTCCCTGGTGATGCTAAAGCTGGTCTGGGGCCCACACTTAAGAACCATAATGACCTTATAGACAAGGTCAGCAAAAATGATATCACCAATTTGGTACATAGTGAGTGTCCAAGAGATGATAGCATGGTGGTTTTCCAGACTTATTTGGGTCCTGGCTTTTTTTTTTTTTTTGGCAGAGTATCTCAAAGGAGCCCAACTTGGAGGATGTTGCCCAGCACTCTCCAAAAAGTCAAAACCAAACCATTGCCTGTGAGCTGACTCCAACTCACGGTGACTCCATGTGTGTAGAACTGTGCTCCTTAGGGTTTTCAGTGGCTGATTTTCTCAAGAGGTGGATCTCCAGGGCTTTCTTCCGAGGCACCTCTGGGTGGATTCAAACCTCCAAACTTTCAGTTTAATGCTTAACCATTTGCACCACCCAAGGACTCCCCTGCCCTTTAAATTGCCCATGGATGGTTCTGGAAACACTGACAGCGAGTCTAACACCCTACTTTAGACCCCACCTCAAGCACCCCTCTCCTCAACCCACACTAAATCTTAGCACTGTGAGGCACACGTGCTCCCAACTGTTGTCTCAGTGTCATCATCTCTATAAATGTGCTCAACCTATTCTGTCAGGCAGTTCTTCTTCCCCTGAGGGCTTGAGGGAGACTCAGAGCTCAGCGACTGCAGGGTCAGACTGCCAAGTCCTTCCACCCCAATCTTTCCACCAAACTGTCCCCAGAGGAACGTTTATTCAGGTCAGAGGAGCAGTTATTGCCGACAGGCTTTTCCAAGTCTGCGGCCCGTGTGGAATTCCCGCTGGAGCCTGGGAGCTGAAGGAAGCCAGATAACCTCCGGGCCAGAGAGGCTGCGGGAGCAATGCAGCCTGAGCCTGCCCCATCAGAAGGGCCAGGTCTGCCCAACATTGACTATAGTTAGCACATCTGCATCCCCACCCCAGCTTTCAGACCAAGCTTTCAGACAGGCTCAGCCAACAGGACAGGCAGCCTAAATTAGCCGTGGCACACCTGTCTACTTGACAAATGAACCCAGGAGCTGAGGCTGCCCACGCGCACCTCAGAACAGACCTTTGTGAGTGTGATTATTACCCTGAGGTGTTAGGGGAAGCAGGACACCATGGGAAATGCTTTCAGCCACCAATCCTGCGGAGCAATCCCTCTTCATGAGGAAATACACTGCAGAAAAATCCCAGATAATAACTCACCCACTGTCACTGCAAAGAAGCCCTTCAAATCAGTAAGGACAGTTAGAAACAGAAGCCACTTAACCTCCCTTGCTCTTTCCCTCACTTGCCCTGCTGTGTAGGGTGGGTGGGGGTAGGGGGCAGGGATTGGGAGAGGGTGATGTGGGAAGGGGCGGCTGTGGGGGAGAGAAGACAAGCTGAGAATGCAGGGGTGGGGTAGGGGTGAGAAACCTAATAGTTAACCTCCTCAACCACTTGGAACAACCAATGAGGGAGGTTGGGGTTGTTATACCCATTTTACAGATGAGGAACCTGAGACACAGAGAGGTTAACAGGAGAGGGGTGAATGGCGCTGTTGGGATTCACCAGTGACATAGCACCTGAGCAGTCCTGGGGCTGGGGGCTGGGCACGGGGGCCACTATGCAAGGACATGTCAATGTGTATATTTACATGCTGGGGACAAGTAGCTCAGCAACTCAGTCCCAGCTCAGTGAAGCATTTGGGGGCTTCTTATCTGCATGTCAGCCAAGAACAACCAACAGAAGGACTTCCCTACCCTACCCACCATGGGTTCTTGTTGGTCTTGGAAGCTTTGCAAAGTTCCATGGCCTGGGGGCTGCCAACACCAGCCACATGGTCCATGTCACAGCAGTGTGGCAAAAGCCCCTTCTCCACCTTCCAAGCCCTTCACTCCTACCTCTCTCACCTGGATGGAATTTATGAAAGCCTGAGCCCTGTGGGCAATGACCCTAATGCTTTGATTGTTAACAGCTCCACCAAACCATTCCCCAGCATTTAGACAGCTTACTGGAGATTTTCTCGGAAATTAAATATACAGGTTTCCTGGGCACGGTCATTTTGCCCAGGAATTTCCGCCCTTCCCCACACCCCATACTTGTAACTGAAGAAAGGGGACAAGAAGCCAGAACACAGCATGGGCTGTAATCTCCACTCTTCACAAGTAATTATTGCCGCTAGGAGCTTCTGCTGCCTTGCCCCTTCCCCATGCCACCCTTTCTGCAGGCCAAGTAATTACATCAAAGAGAGTAGCTAGAAGGAAAAGCAAAAATTGAGAGACATTGAGACATTCCTTGCAATCACAACGTATTGCTAATTTGGTCCCAAATGACCCATAGGGACCTGAAGAGCACAGTCTGGCCCCCTGCCCCCATCTCCCCAGAAGAATGCACAGAGGAGGGGTAGGAGAACCATCCCCACCCTCCACAAAGCCTGCCTCTCTGATGGAAACTTACAGCAGTTGGCCGCTCAGCAACTCCAGCCACAGAGAGGTACATATTTGTGGGCGCAGGACTTCCAAGTCTTTGTCCAAGCAGATGTTTGGCTTGTGGGTTGGGCAGGCTGGCTTTGCTGCCAGCTCCTCTCTGGGAATTTGAAACCACCGCCCACCCTATGAGCCTGTCTAAACTGGAGGACTGGAGAGTGGAGGGCCCAGAGACAGACGCTGCCACCCTCTGTCCCGGGGGTACTGGGGGCGCTTGGCCAGTGAATCCTCACTCCTCACTTCCTGCCCTCCTCCAGACACCTGTGGGCAGACACTGTGGTTACCAGGTTTTTTAACATCTGGCTCCCCTTCTTTATGATGAAGATATTTTAAGGATACTAAAGAATAATTTTTTTCCCAAAGAAAATTACCTTTATCCCACTTTTTATGCTATAAATACTTTTCCATGTTGCCACATAGTCTTCTCAAGCATCTTTTTTTTTTTTTTTTCTGGAGTGACTGCGTAATATTCCATTGACTAGAACTGGAGTTAGCATTTGTGTGTGTGTGTGTGTGTGGAGGGCAGTCTGAATATTTTAGTCTTTGCAGGCCATATAGTCTCAGTCACAAATACTCAAGCCTGGCACTGCAGCACGCAAGCAGCCATAGACAGTACGCAAATAAGCGAGCATGGCTGTGTCCTTATAAAACTGTAGTTGTAAAAACAGGTTATGGGCTGAATTTGGTCCACGAGATGTAGTTTGTCTACCCCCAGATTAGAAGAACCATTAAAAAAAATAGTTTTAGTTTTTTATTATAAGTTAGGAGTCCCTGGGTGATGCAAATGGTTAGCATGCTTGGCTGCTAAGCAAAAAGTTGGAGGTTCAAGTCTACCCAGAAGCACCTCGAAAGAAAGGTCTGGCAATCTATTTCTGTAAAAACAGCCACTGAAAACCCTGCAGAGCACAATTCTGCTCTGACACACGTGGGGTTGCCATGGGTCAGAGTCTACCGGATGGCATTTGGTTTGGTTTGGGGCTTTATTACAGGCATGGAAACCCTGGTGGCGTAGTGGTTAAGTGCTATGGCTGCTAACCAAGAGGTCGGCAGTTCAAATCCGCCAGGTGCTCCTTGGAAACTCTATGGGGCAGTTCCACTCTGTCCTATGGGGTCGCTATGAGTCAGAATCGACTCAACGGCAGTGGGTTTGGTTTTTTTTTTTTTTTGGTTTAGGCAATGTTAGGAGTTCCTGGGTGGTGCAAACAGTTGAGCACTCGACTACTAATTGAAAGGTTGGCAGTTGGAACCTCCCCAGAAGCACTGCAGAAATACGGCCTGGTGATCTGCTTCCAAAAGAACACAACCTTGAAAACCCTATGGAGTACAGTTCTACTCTGCATACATGGGGTCACCATGAGTTGGAGCTGGCTCAGTGGCAACTGGTTTGGTTTTTGGTTTAAGCGATGATGATGATGATGATGATGATGTCATCATCTGCCATTTATTTACTACCTAGGCTTTACATATGTCATTTTGCTTAATAAGAATTATCCCGCTGCTATTGTTATTAGTTGCTGTTGAATCCATCCCAGCTCATGACGACCCATGTGCGTCAGAGTAGAACTGTGCTCAAAAGGGTTTTCAAGGCGGTGGCCTGTGCTCTTTTGGAAGCAGATCACTGGGCTTTCTGTTGAGGTGTCTCTGGATGAATTCAAACCACTAACTTTCAGTAAGTAGCCAAGGACTTAACCGTATATTATCCTCCATCTTACCAGGAAATTCAGAGACGTTCTTAGCAAAGTTAAACAGTGTTTTCCAAACTTCAGGCCACAATTCATCAGTGAGAGTAAAGTCAATTTAGAGCGCTACAACCAAATTAAAAAGATGGGGGGTAGGGCAGTAAACATTTGTCTGTAAAACTTTGTTTCAATTTGTGCTTATGTGTGTGCTTGATGAGGACAT
This sequence comes from Elephas maximus indicus, assembly GCF_024166365.1. Classification (NCBI taxonomy): domain Eukaryota; kingdom Metazoa; phylum Chordata; class Mammalia; order Proboscidea; family Elephantidae; genus Elephas; species Elephas maximus. The sequence goes on from NC_064838.1 coordinate 33,382,015, forward strand.
AGAATGTATTTCCTACTGTGGGTCGTAGATGAAATAAAAAGTCAAAAAACACAGTTGAGGATATTGTCTTGTCATCTAGTTGCTGAGTGGTTCACCCCAAGCCCACCAGAGTCCAGATAATGGAAGCTCCCATTTCCAGAGCACCCTTGTGGCTCCAGGCACTGGGAGCCACTGAAATAGAGATGCCAGTAGAGATGACCACATAAGAGACTTGCTGCCTACTCAGCCTGCGGACCATGCTGCCTCTTTCTCAGGAAGCCAGCCCTGCACACCTTTGTCAAGGCTGGATTTGAGGACATATTGACGTTCTCTCTTACAAATGTAGCATTTATGAACCCTTCCTGACTTCATTCCCCCCACACCTCCCCAAATAATGAGTGAGAGAGGTTTACTCAGAAATGCCTAGCATTTTACCTCACTTAGCAGAGAGCCCCAAGAAGAGGCGGAAGGTGAGGCAATTGGTTAATAGTAGTAGCCAATTTTACCATGTGTAAGGAGTCCCTGGGTGGCGCAAACAGTTAAGCACTCAGCTACCAGGGGAAAGGTTGGCAGTTTGAACCCCACCCAGAGGTTCATTGGAATCTGAGGTCACCATGAGTTGGAATGACTCGACAACAACAAAGCATTTTCTATGAGCCAGAGACTATCACTTGTTTTCAGATGAGGAAACTGAGGCTCAGAGAAGTGAGTGACTTATCCCAGGTGTCCTTTGTCCATGGTACTAACCTTGTTCCAAAGCCCGTGACTGTAACTGTTCCACACCCAGCCTGCCCAGCCTGCCCACCCAGCCACACCAAGCCTCAGGAAGACTGGAGCACGGGGGAACAGAACACAGGAGTGCGAAGGATGCTGGAAACGATGCTAGGCTGGAGAAGAAAAAGAAAATACTCCACGATGTATGAGGCTGCAAAGGAAAGATGGTGAATAATCACCATAAGAGGAAATGGGGAGAAGCTGTTTATAAATAAATTGTTGAGCATTTATGTTGGAAAGAAACCAGCACCTGAATTCAAGGCTCTTGTGTTAATATTTACTGTATCGTAATAGTGAGATTTTCACAAGGCACTCTGGGTTTAGACTGGGTAGGCCTCTGGATAAGAGCCTTCCAGAAGAAAATGGCATGATAATGACAGAACTTCTGGCAACCCCAACGGAGAGATCATTGCTGATTTAGAGGGTTCTCCATATCTGCTCCTCCCTCTCTGCAGGCCAACACAGCTTGGTCCTTAGAAGCAGTTCTTTGGCCGTGTAACTCTCGGCCACTGTCATTAATCTGCTGTTGCCTAAAGCAGTTTGTGTCTGGGTTACTTCCATTTCAGAAGTCTTAATAATTCCGCATACCCAAGTTTGATGTTCCCTTTATCCAATGGTGCATATCAAAACCACTTTGAAGTTTAGTGGCTTGAAACAACAACATTCATTTTGTTGTCACAAGTCAACAATTTGGGCAGGACTCAGTGGGACAGCTTGTCTCCATTCCATTTGGCATCATCTGGGGCATCTTGAAGGCTGAGGCTGAAATCTCCTGAAGCTCCTTCACTTACATGTCTGGTCCTAAGTGCTAGGGAGAAACAAACAGCTGGGTCTGGACCAGCAGGGGCTCCTTAAGCATTTCCCTCTATCTCTGTGTGGTGTGTCCACATGGTCACCCTGGTATGGATGCTTCAGGATTCTTTGCTGTTGTTAGTTGCCACCAAGTTGGCCCTGACTCATGGCGACCCTGTGCTCAGTGGAATGAAATGTTGCTGGGCCCTGCGCCATCCCAATGATCGGTTGTGGATCAGACTGTTGTGATCCATAGGGTTTTCGTTGGCTGAATTTCAGAAGTAGATCACTAGGCCTTTCTTTCTAGTCTGTCTTAGTCTGGAAGCTCTGCTGAAACCTGTTCGGCATCAGAGCAACATGCAAACATCCGCTGACGAGTGGTGGCTGTGCATGAGGTACACTGGCCAGGAATCAAACCCAGGTTTCCTACATGGAAGGGAGAATTCTACTACTAACCACCAGTTTTCGTCAGGGCTCCCAAGGTGTGTGCACTGAGAGAAAGCCCTATGGAAGCTGTATTGCCTTTTGTGTCCCACCATGGGAAGTCATACAGCATCATTTCCACCATATTCTCTTCTGTAGAAGTGTGTCAGTAAGGCTAGGCCATATTCCAGGAAGGGAATTAAGCTCATTCTTTGTGGGAGAAGTGTCAGAATTTGTCAACATGATTTAAACATACCATGACTGAGGGAATCCCAGCCCTGCAGGGTCTTAGCTTTTGAGACAGCTGGATCTAAAATGTTCCTCGGTTTTCTCAAAGCAGTTGTTTACAGTTGCAAAGGTTCAAAGTACGGAATAGTAAAACTCTTTCAGTTGTTGTTATTGTTGGCTGCCATTGAGTGAGCTCCAACTTACCGTGACCCCATGTATGGCAGAACAAAACATTTCTCAGTCCTGCGCCATCTTCATACTCAATTGGTATGCTCAAGTCCATTGTTGCAGCTAATGTGTATTCCGAGTGCCTTCCAACCTAGGGGGCTCATCTTCCAGCGTTATATCAGACAGCATTCTGTTGTGATACATAGGATTTTCGTGAGCTAATTTTTAGAAGTGGATTGCTAGACCTTTCTTCCTAGTCTGTCTAGGAACCTGTCCACTGAAACCTGTCCACCATGGGTGACCCTGCTGGTATTGAAATACCAGTGGCATAGCTTCCAGGATCATAGCAACAAAAAAGTCACGACAGTTTGACAAACTGACAGATGAGTGGTGGGCTGTTGCGTTTAGACTCTTTTCATTGAGAATTTCCCACCATTTGAACAGGACAGAACAAAACTTCACTGGTACAGGGGAAAATATCACATTTGTTCTACCTATAACAGAAAGGCTTGTTCTGCACCTCCTCTCCCAAGGCGGAAAACAGTCTGTGAACAAGGTCATATGGCAAATGTTCAAGGCATTTCTCGTGAACAAGCACTGATTTTAGATAGTAAGTTGTAAGTATAAACAAGAGCCAACCAATCTGCTAATGATAAATTATTCTTCTCTGGGCCTTTCAACATAATCCCATATGTTACGGGATTTTACTTGACCACAAAACCCGAAAGAAAACCAAATCCTTTGCCATCGAGTTGACCTGACTCATAGCAACCCCATGTGTTACAGAGTAAACCTGCTCTATAGGGTCTTTTTTGGCTATAATCTTTACATAAGCAGATCACCTAGGCCCTTCTTCTTTGGTGGGTTTGAACTGACAACCTTTAGTAGTTGAGTGCAAACTCTTTGGGTCACCCAGGAACATTTGCTTGACTACATAACCTCCTTAATAGAGAAAGGAACCTGAGAATGAGCACCTTTTCACTTTCTTAAAAATAGCCTAGAATGAAGGAAACTAAAGACACAACAGAAAGATTAGTCCAAAGGCCTAATGGACCACATCTACCACGGCCTCCACCAGACTGAGTCCAGTACAGCTAGACAGTGCCTGGCTACCACTACTGACTGCTCTGACAGGGATCACAATAGAGGGTCCCAGACAGAGCTGGAGAAAAATGTAAAACAAAATTCTAACTCACAAAAAAAGACCAGACTTACTGGCCTGACAGAGACTGGAGAAACCCTGAAAGTATGGCCCCCGGACACCCTTTTAGCTTTAAGTAATGAAGTCACTCCCAAGGTTCACCTTTCAGCCAAAGATTAGACAGGTCTATAACACAAAATGAGACCAAAGGGGCACACCAGGCCAGAGGCAAGGACTAGAAGGCAAGAGGAGACAGGAAAGCTGGTAATAGGGGACCCCAGGTTGAGAAGGGAGACTGTTGGCCTGTCGTGGGGTTGTTAACCAATGCCATAAAACAATACATGCACTAACTGTTTACTGAGAAACTAGTTTGTTCCTTGAACCTTCATCTAAAGTAAAATTATAAAACAAAGTGAGAGGAAAAAAAAAAGCCTAGAATTTAAACATTTCAGGAATGCAAATTTGCTTTTGCCGATTGGCGATATCATTTGAACCAAATTGACAACGTCATTTTTGCTGAGCTTTAGGGATAAGGTCGATTTTTAACACTCTAGAGCAGTGGTTCTCAAGGTGTGGTCTCCTGACCACGTCAGCCTCCCCTGGCACCTTGCAAACTCTGTGTCCCTACTGAATCAGGGCCCAGCGATCTGTGTTAAGATGCACCCCAGGAGATACTGAGGCATGCTCGAATCTGAGGACTCTGTCTTACAGGGGTTGGTTTAGGGAGGAAAGGAGCAGTCCTGCCAAGACAGGAACTAAATATAGCTGGGTCTGGGATAGTAACAGGTGAATGAACACGTCTGTAGCACTTTGTTCTCTGGCCTGGCACAGATGGAGAGAACTGAGATGGAAAAACACAAAACTCCTCAATGAGAGGAATAACCCCCCTGCTAGTCTACATGTTCATGGTATCGTGGAAAGGAAACCCAAGCCTCCAAACCAAAGTCAGACCCTGGCTTCCACATGTCCTTGTTATCTAAGGAAAGTGATCTAACCCATCTGAGCTTCAAGTTTCTCATCTCTAAGGAGAAATGAGGTGAGGATAATGGGTTTTAGTTAATCATTATTGGGCCCTATAAAACCAAGCCCATTGCCATTGAGTCGATTCCAATTCATGGAATCCTACAGGACAGAGTAGAACTGCCCCATAGTTTCCAGGGAGCGCCTGGAGAATTCAAACAGCCAACCCTTTTTTTTTGGTTAACAGCCATAGCTCTTAACTACTACTATGCCACCAGGGTTTCCAGGCCCTTATAAAGCTCATTAAATTAGTAATCTCTTTTATTCCAATCAACAGCCTTTATGAGATTGTTGTTATTAGTAACCCCATTTGACAGGTAAGAAACCAAGGCACAGACAGGTTAGCTAACTTGCCCAAGGTCACACAGCTATGAATCCAGGCAGCCTGACTTGATAGCTTGTCTCTTAACCATTCACCACAATTTAAAAATTGTGAACTAATTATTGTGGTAAGGGATTAAGTTTGTGCAGAGAAAGGTGAGGCCAGCATCATAGACCCCAAGCCTGGCATGGGCATTCTGACTATTGGTTGCCAACCAGTTTATGGTAGCCGAGAGGCTACCACCATATATAAAAAAAATAAGTCTGTTCAATCACCCAGGACACCCTTGGATCTCTCATCCTTTGAGACAACAGGGAAAGGGATACAGAAAATAGCTTGGAGGCAAGAAGAGAAAATTAGTCCCTGACACATGTTGGCAGGGCTCATTACAGGAGCCTTTGTTTTCATAAAATAGCAGTGACACTGTTCATGAGGCCAAGAATCAGGGACCCTGGGGAGAGCAGCAACGGGAGAGATGCCTCAGAGAGGTGCTTGGCAGAGTGCTTTCAGGCAGGTGAGAAGATTGAGACCAAGCTCTGTGAGCAGGAGTCTCTCTTCCCTTCCTCCACACTGTCCTTGGAGCTGTCTCCCTACACTATAAATCAGGACCTAGCACTCTTCACCTCAAGAGTCAGTAATGGCTCCCCATTGCTGCCAGGGTCAAGTCCCAACCTTTAACTGGGTTCAAAGCCATCCATGGTCACCCCAAACTGCCTTTCTGGCCTCATATCCGTCTACTTCCTTTCGCATGTTATGGGGTGCCTGCCTATGCTCTCCAGACAAATCCAGATGCATTTATATCCCTCTCCCTTTCCCTGCTTCCATGGGAACCAGCGTCTGGAGACCCACCGACTTCACGGTGATATTATACTTGGTAGTTTGGTTAACGGAGAGGAAGTTCCTTCTGTGTGGGAGGAAAGGGCTGGAAATTTCATTCCAGGCACTTCGAAGCCAGACAGACAGCAAACTCACTTTGTACTCAAACACTCCTTGCCAAATAGGTTACAATTCCCAGTTGTGCTGAAGAGATGGTAAAAATAAATGAATGCTGACTCATCCCTTGTTTTTGGGTTAGACCCTCTGATGAGTTCCAAGTGAGTGGGAACTCAGTCATGTGAAGAGGAACAAGGCTTTTATTTGGTGAAGGAAGACTCGCACCATCCAAGCTCATGGGCATAACTAGAACCACAAATCCAACACGTTTTAAGGACCATTCTTAGGATCCAGGTCAAAATATGCCCAGTTAACCAAATACATTCCTCATGTAGACATTTATTCAACAACTACTACACTTAGAGACTGCTCTTAGTATAAGGACTTTCTTTGTAATTTGGTTTTCTATCCCCAATTTTTCCCACTTTGACTCTCGTTTCCTCTTCATATACAAGAGTAAATTAAGAATCTACCACTGCCACCCACTGCCATCAAGTCAGCTCTGACTCACGGTGACCCCGTGTGTGTCAGAGTAGAACTGTGCTCCATAGGATTTCCAATGGCTGATTTTTTTATAAGTAGGTCACCAGACCTTTCTTCCAAGGTGCCTCTGAGTGGACTTGAACCTCCAGCCTCTCAGTTAGCAGCCAAGCACATTAACTGTTTACACCACCCAGGGACTCCTAAATTAAGAATACTAAGTGTTTAAGTTCTAATGCATGCTCCCCATCTTTACATGGCAAAACAATAAATATTTCTATTTGGTCGACTTACAGTTAGTGCTTAGCAAGTTAGAGTTATCATCTAAAGCCAGGGTCAGCAAACTTCTGTAAAGAGCAGATGGTAAGTATTTTAGGCTTTATGGGCCAAAATCCAAAATCTGTTCTATCACATAAGTACTTTATGTAACAAGACAGACAATAAATTTCCACAAAGGTTCATTGATAAAGTTCAAAATATAACAACAATACAGTAAAACCTACGAAAGCCAGAACCTATGTAAGGCAGAAACCTGTCAGAGAAGGAAAACGCAAATATTTTTCACTAAAACAAGCAATAGCGAAGTATAAGACTACACCTTGTCAAAAGCAGAAAACTTGTGAAACCTGGAAAAACAAGGCAATCCCGTCGAGTTCCAGCATTCACAGGTTTCACTGTAATGATGATAATAATAACAAAAGCACAGTGTTTTGTAATGCAGGTCTATTTAATGAAAAAATGGAATTCTTTTTGGAGGGGACCATTTCACTTAATTAGAGGTCAAGTATAAAATCCATTCTCAGCTCACAGGCCATACAAGGACAGGCAGAGGTTAGATTTGGCCTATAGGTTGTAGTTATGACCCCTGGTGTAAAAGAAGGAACCTTGGATTAGAGGCAGGCTTGGCCTAGCTTTGCCTCCAATCAGCTTTGTGTTATTGAGAAAATCACTGAATCTCTGTGAACCTCATTTTTACCACCTCTAGATGGGGAAATAGTGATCTCCCAAGAGGAAAATAACTCTAAAAGGGGAAATAGCTCTCTAGATTCTGTTGGTGTTCTTGTTAGTTGCCATTTAATTGGCTGCAGGACATGGCAACCCCATGTACAACAAAATGAAACACTACCCAGTCCTGTGCCATCTTCATAATCATTATTATGATTGAGTCTATTGTTGAGACTATTGTGTCAATCCATCTCATTGAGGTTTTCCTCGTGTTTGCTGATTCTCTACTTTAGCAAACATGATATGCTTTTCTAGGGATTGGTCTTTCCAGATGGTATGTCCAAAGTAAGTGAGCTGAAGTCTCGTCATCCTCACTCCTAAGGAGCATTCTGGTTGTATTTCTTCTGTGACTAATTTGCTTGTTCTTCTGGCAGTCCACAGTATATTCAGTATGCTTTGCCAACACCACAGTTTGAACACATCAGTTCTTCTTCTGTCTTCCTTTTCTCATGATCTACTTTTAAGGTATTAATAATGAGTGAAAAGTCCTAAGCACAGTGCAGGACATAGAGATGGCCCTAAAAACATGATAGCCATCATCATCATCACCATTGTCACCATTATCACTGGCACTTTGAGGAGCAGGGGATAGCTCCAAACTGGTTCAAAAGATTTTATGGATTGAAAATGCCAAGATCCTAGTCTTTAGAGGGTACAAACAGGTAATTTAATAAATGTGCGATGGATAAATAGTTGAAGGAATGAACATTTCCCAGCTCCATCTGCTCTTGGGAAAAGGGCTACGTCAAATCTTGAAATCTTACCTTCCCCATGAAGTCTTTTTTAGAACTGAGGCTCAGGAACAACCCGAGTTGAATTGAGGACTTTAGGCTCTCCCTGAGACTCAGCTCAGTTCCCACAGGAAGCCATGGAGTCAAGGACTGAAGTTTGAGTCCCAGCTGTTTTTTTGATTGTGCCCTTTGGACAAGCTACTTCATCTCGCTGACCCTCATTTTCCTCATCTGTAAAATGGGTTCATCCCCTCTATACCTGCATTATCTACCCAGAGGATTGCTGTGAAGGTCAAGTAGTAATAAGGCTGACTCCTAACCCCTTGGAAACCCTGATGGCATAGTGGTTAAGAGCTACAGCTGCTAACCAAAAGGTTGGCAGTTGAAATCCACCAGGCGCTCCTTGGAAACCCTGTGGGACAGTTCTACTCTGTCCTGTAGGGTCACTATGATTTGAAATTGACTCAGAAGCCACAGCTTGTTTTTTTGTTTGTTTGTTTGGTTTGGTTAGGTTTGGTTTCTTAACCCCTCAGGACTTGGTGAGGTCTTGACTGAGCAACTGCTATGGTAGCCCCTGCTACTCACTCCTCTAAGTCATTCACTCTTCATCCCTCACCCTTTTATCTTGTCCATAGTACTTACCACACTGTGTAATTATCCTGTCTGTTTACATCTCCCTGAGGGCTCCAACCTTATCTGCAGGGGCCACTGTTGAATTCCTCAGCACTTAGCAAAGAGCCTGGTCTATAGACCGAAGGGAAGAGTGCCTGCGAATTCTCAAGGAAAGTCCCTAGAGCTGGCTCGCTGCTGCGCCTACAGTCTAAACGCATCTCTGAGGTGTAGACAGATACATTATCCATTAGTGTCTTCCACATTCATCCCTAGGTAGGAAGCGTGGGCTTAGAGTGCAGGGGACTCCAAATATTCTCTGTTCATATACCATGTGCTGGGTACCGGGGCATATATTAAGATAAGCATAACTGTGTATGGTTCCTGCCCTCAGGGTGTTTCCATTTAGTGTGGGTTTGATTCCCCCTAGAGAGAGGTCAGAGAAGGTTCACCTAAACAAAAGAACTTTAAGTCTGAGATCTGAATAATGAAAGGTAGTTAACCAGGCAAACAGGAGTGAGAAGAAATAATTTATGTAGATACTTCACCTTCGAGGAAATGGAGCATAACTCCCACTCCTTAAGTATAGGCTGCACACAGTGACTTCCTTCTAAAGAGAATAGTATGGAAAGAGGGTGGGGAGTAACTTTACAGTGGAGAAACCTGACAAACATCACCTCAGCCCAGTGGTTAGGGCTGATACAATGTAATGAGAATAGCACTTTACTTTTGTGGTCTTCCTTCCAAAAACTCCAATCTAATGAGAAAACGATTTCCAATTTTCCTAGATTCATACTTCATACATTCCAGGTTCCGATTGTTAATGGATGTTTGCAGCTGTTTCTTCTCATTTTGAGTCCTGCCGCATCAGCAAATGAAGGTCCCGAACTTTACTCCATCCACGTCATTAAGGTTGGCTCTACTTTGAGAGGCAGCTCTTCCCCAGTCGTCTTTTGAGTGCCTTCCAACCTGGGGGCTCACCTTCCAGCACTATATCAGACAGTGTTCTGCTGCTATTCATAAGGTTTTCACTGGCTAATGCTTTTCAGAAGTAGACTACCAGATCCTTCTTCCTAGTCTGTCTTAGTTTGGAAGCTCAGCTGAAACCTGTCCTCCATGGGTGACCCTGCTGGTATCTTACTACTGGTGGCATAGCTTCCAGCATCACAGCAACACGCACGCAAGCCCCCATGGTACGACAAACTGACAGACACATGGGAGGCCAATAAATATGGAAGACAGCTTCTTGGCCAACTGACTGGAAAAGATCCATATTTATGCCTGTTCCCAAGAAAGGTGATCAAACCAAATGCGGAAATTATAGAACAATATCATTAATATCACACACAAGCAAAATTTCCCTGAAGATCATTTAAAAACAGCTGCAGCAGTATATCGACAGGGAGCTGCCAGAAATTCAGGCCGGTTTCAGAAGAGGATGTGGAACCAGGAGTATCATTGCTGATGTCAGATGGACTCTGGCTGAAAGCAGAGAATACGAGAAGGATGTTTACCTGTGTTTTATCGACCGTGCAAAGGCATTCGACTGTGTGGATCATAACAAATTATGGATAACATTGCGAAGAATGGGAATTCCAGAACACTTAATTGTGCTCTGAGGAACCCTTACATAGATCAAGAGGCAGTTGTTCGGATAGAACAAGGGGGTACTGATTGGTTTAAAGTCAGGAAAGGTGTAAGTCAGGGTTGTATTCTTTCACCATACCTATTCAATCTGTATGCTGAGCAGACAATACAAGAAGCGGAACTATATGAAGAAGAATGGGGCATGAGGATTGGAGGAAGACTCATTAACAACCTGCGTTATGCAGATGACACAACCTTTCTTGCTGAAAGTGAAGAGGACTTGAAGCAATTACTAATGAAGATGAAAGACCACAGCCTTCAGTATGGATTGCACCTCAACATAAAGAAAACAAAAATCCTCATAACTGGACCAATGAGCAACATCCTGATAAATACAGAAAAGACTGAAGTTGCCAAGGATTTCATTTTGCCTGGATCCACAATCAACAGCCATGGAAGCAGCAGTCAAGAAATCAAAAGACGCATTGCATTGGGTAAATCTGCTGCAACAGATCTCTTTAAAGTGTTGAAAAGCAAAGGTGTCACCGTGAAAACTAAGGCACACCTGACCCAAGCCATGGTATTTTTAATCGCATCGTATGCATGTGAAAGCTAGACAATGAATAAGGAAGACCGAAGAAGAATTGATGCCTTTGAATTGTGGTGTTGGCGAAGAATATTGAATATACCATGGACTGCCAAAAGAACGAACAAATCTGTCTTGGAAGAAGTACAACCAGAATGCTCCTTAGAAGCAAGGATGGCGAGACTGCGTCTTACATACTTTGGACATGTTGTCGGGAAGGATCAGTCCCTGGAGAAGGACATCTTGCTTGGCAAAGTACAGGGTCAGCGGAAAAGAAGAAGACCCTCAACGAGGTGGATTGACGCAGTGGCTGCAACAAAGAGCTCAAGCATAACAACGATCGTAAGGATGCCACAGGACCAAGCAGTGTTTCATTCTGTTGTGCATAGGGTCGCTATGAGTCGGAACTGACTCAACGGCACCTAACAACAATAAAAAAAATGAGAAAACGATGAGACAAATCCCAATTTAGGGACATTCTACAAAATACCTGGCCAGTGCTCCTCGAAACTGTCAAGGTCATAAATAACAAGGGAAGCCTGAGAAACTGTCATAGCCAAGAAGAGCCTAAGGGGACACAACTAAATGTAATGTGATATCCTGGATGGGATCCTGAAACAGAAAAAGGACAGTAGGAATACTAAGGAAATCTGACTAGAATATGGACTTTAGTTAAGAATAAGATGTCGATATTGGTTCATTAATTGGACAAATGTACCACGTTATACATACGTTAATAATTGTTGTTGTTCGTTGCTATTGAGTTAGCTCTGACTCATGGCACCTCCATGTACAGCAGAAAAAAATGCTGTCCAGTACTGCGCCATCTTCATGTCGTCAGTACGTTTGAATCCTCTGTTGTGCTATTTTAGTGCCTTTCAACCTCAGGGGCTCATCCTCCAGCACGCATCAGACAATATTCTCTTTATATTTAAATCCATGGGGTTTTTATTGGCTGAACTTTGGGAAGTAGATCATCAGGCTTTTCCTTCTAGTCTATCTTAGTCTGGAAGCTCTGCTGAAACCTGTCCACCATGAGTGACCCGACCCTACTGGTATTTGAAATATCAATGGCGTAGCTTCCTGCATCACAGCAACATGCAAGCCACCACAGTGTGACAGCCAGATGAGTGGCGGAGATGTTAACACACATATCATGCTAATAGAGAAACTAGGCATTGTGTGGGAACTCTCTACTATTCTTCACAATTTTTCTGTAAGTCTAACGTGATTTTAAAATACAAAGTTAAATAAGAAGTAATCGTGCATGGGTAAGAGACCCACTGAAAGGCCAATGGCTTTTCATATAATCGAATATGAAGGGTTTATGGATAACATTTCAGATTGCACATTTCGCCTAACTTTTGACAAACTACGACTTTTCGAATTTTGATGTCGTATCAAAGAACAATATCCACAATTATCTGGCAAGCCTATTAAAATATGCTCCTCCCATTTCAAGTTCATGTCATTGTGAAGCCAGATTTTCTCCGTATTCTTCAAGCCAAGCCTCGTGCAAAAGATCCAGTTCAGAAGCAGCTGTGAGAGAGCAGCTGTCCTGCATTAAGCCAGTCATTAAAGAGACTGGCAAAAATATACAACAGGGCCACTCTTCTTACTATATATAATTTGTCTTGAAAATATTATTTTTAATAACAAATATTTATGTTAATATGCTATGGATTTATTATGGTTATACAAAATGAATGAATAAATAGAAGTTTAAGATTTTCTCAGTTTTAATATCTCTCTTGGTGAATATTAGTACATATTACCCACATGAACTAAAATTCTTTGCAGTTCTCAATAATTTTTAAGATCACAAAGGGTCCTAAGACCAAAAAGCTTGAGAATCACTTTGTTATATAAATACTTAATTTAATCCTCACAACAGCCTATTAGGTAGGCAATATTATCCCACTTTGCAGATGAGAAAACTGAGTAATAGAGAGGTATAGGAACCTGCCCAAGTTCACCCAGGAATAAAGAGCCTAGAGCTGGGATTTGAACCCATGTCATTATGCTGTCCTGACTACCTCATGTCCTTGTGGTCCTCCAGGTCTGCGAGCTCTGCAAGGGGGTGGCCCCTGCAGACAGCCCTGTGGTCTACTCGGACAGGGCAGGCTACAGCAAGCAGTGGCATCCAACCTGCTTCGTGTGTGCCAAGTGCTCTGAGCCGCTGGTGGATCTCATCTACTTCTGGAAGGATGGTGCACCCTGGTGTGGCCGCCATTACTGTGAGAGCCTGAGACCCCGGTGCTCCGGCTGTGATGAGGTGAGTTTGGGGAGAGGGTAGGGACTGAACAGCAGGATGGGCACCCCCACTTCTATGGGAGAGAACCCAGAGACCAACAAGAGTGTGGCTTAACTGACATATTCTACAGATAGGAAAACTAAGGCTCAGGCCTCGCTTAGCTACTCCTAGCCTCTGTTTCTCATCTGTAAAATGGAGCTGGTGTTGGTCCCAACTCCCCACGGGGCTGTTGGGATGAGTCAGGAACATAGACCCTGTCAAGCACTATTCTGGCACAATGGCTGGCACTTATTGTTCTCAAGAGAACGCATTATAGGAGTGTAGCCATGAGCCAGATTGCCCACATTCAGACCCTGGCTCTGCGTTTAATAGTCATGTTACCTAACTGGTTACCTAACTCTTGTGCCTCAGTTTTATCATCTGTAAAATGGGAATGATAATAATATCTATCCCATGGAGTTGCGATGAGGATAAGTGGGATAATGCATGAAAATGCTCGACACAGCACCTAATCTAGAAAATAATAAATGATAGCTGCTGTTAGTCTTATGAAAAAATTTATCATATCATATTATATACTGTACTATACTAAGGGAGCCCTGGTAGCTCAACAGTTACGTGCTCAGCTGACAATCAAAAGGTTAGCAGTTTGAACGCACCCAGCAGTTCTGTGAGAGAAAAAACCTGGTTATCTGCTCCTGTAAAGATTACAGCCTGGAAAACTCTGTGGGCAGTCTATTCTGTCACATGTGGTCCCTACGAGTCAGAATCAACTCAGTGGCACCTAACAACACAACAACACACTATACTATAACACTGTACATAACATAACACAATACAATATAATAGAGATGTTATGGAGGAGGTCACCTTGCCGATGTGGGTTTAGACCAGAGGAACACCAGGATATATTAATAATGACAATAATAATTACGATAACAATACTTGCTGTCTGCAGTTACGCCTTTGGTGACAGGAAACTCACTACCTTCATCTTTGTCACATATGATGGTTAGAAATCTCTTCATATTAAGCCAAAACTGCTTACCTTCTTCTATGTATTAGTCTCCAAGTAAAGTCCCTACAGTCAGTTCTCTTACCTAATAACCATGCTATCAGGGCATACTAAGAAGGAAACAGTCCTTTAAAAGGACCTTCATCAGACTGCCCTCTAACCTCATTTTTGTGAGGACTGCCATCTACTCACAGCAACCACACTATCATTTATTAAGGGCTTACCAAAAGGTTGGCAGTTCAGATCCACCAGCCGCTCCTTGGAAACCCTATAGGGCAGTTCTCCTCTGTCCTGTAGGGTCACTATGAGTCAGAATTGACTCGACGGCAACGGATTTGGGTTTTTATGGGTTTACCACAGGTCAGCAGTTTGCTATGTACTCTATGTGCATTGTGCCATTTAAATGTAACAACAACCCTTTAGAGAAAGATTATTATTATCCTCATTTTACATTTAAGAATAGTACAGCTCAGAGAAGTCAGTGACGATAATATAGTGCTGGCTTTGTGTCAGTCACTAATCTAAGCCGTCCAGATATATTAGCTCGTTTAGTGCTCATAAAGCCCTACGTGATGGGTAGTATCTGTATCCCATTTTACAGATGTAGAAACTGAGGCATGGGAGGTTAACAACTTCCCCAAGGTCACAAAGGTAGTAAGTGTCTAAGTGAAGACTTGCACCGGCTCCTGTTTGGCTATGAAAGCAGAGGGCACATTTAAAGGATATGCTGTTCTGCTCTTTCTGAGCTTCAGTGGTTCCTCCCTATCTATATATTCCAAAGCATCACTTTATTCCAATCCCAAAGGAGCCTGTGTGTTTTTGAAGCTTCTGAAGCTCTTAAAGACTGACCATTGGCGACACCTCAAGGATGGCTCTAGTTATGTTATCTTCACCTGGGTAGTCCTGTCTCAGAACACAACTGGGCTTTGGATTTGGCCCACAGAGTATCAGAGATGCTAGAAAAGTCAAACCTTCCTGTGATGGAGAATAATTGTTTCCAACTTGAGAAGCTAAGATAAAACCACAACCCTCCCCAAATACTATACTTACTGCCTCAGATTTATGTCAGATTTCTCTTTGGAGGCATTTAAAAGTCAAAACAAGGATAGGGTGGGATGAATCACCCTTTTACAACTTGTCCCTAGTCCACTGTCTTTACCTAGGGACAAAACCTGAGCTGTGCATTTTCTTCTGCTCCCTTCCCCAGATAATATTCTCAGAGGACTACCAACGTGTGGAAGACCTGGCCTGGCACCGAAAGCATTTTGTCTGCGAGGGCTGCGAGCAGCAACTGAGTGGCCGGGCGTACATCATCACCAAGGGTCAGCTCCTCTGCCCAACTTGCAGCAAATCGAAACGCTCCTGAAGGGCTGCCCGCCCACATCCAGAGTCCACAGGATCCAGCCGAGGAGAGCCATTGTGTGCTGAAGACATCCTAAGGTGCTGACATGACAGCCAGAGAGCAACGTGAACATTGATTGTAGGTTGAGTGGTAATGGATCCTGGAGGGTCACTAATTTCAAAAAGCCAAAAATGTTCTAAGAAGTCTTAGGATGGAATTGTTTTTGCTGTTGTCGTTATTGTTGTTTCCCAGCTACAACCAACTAAAGGCACAAAATAGCATCCCACAAGGGACCTCTAGGAGGCATTTCCCAGAATGCAATTCTGAGTGATCAAACCGCATAGTTGTAGAATGTGCATGCTTGTTCGTAACCATGGAGCTCCTCCAGGAGGGGCAGGCTGGAATCCCAACCACCACTTGTTGCCTCCTTTTCAAATGGAATTTGAATGTTAAAAAACAACTTTCTTTGGCATGATAAACATATCAATAAAAGTTTTATGAATCCCTCGTACACCCTTATCTAGTTATTTACACCATGGCAGTGATTATACCGGATCCACCTAACTCTGCGACCTGGAACACTGGTGCTGGCAGAAGATACTAGTGAGCCTCTTTCTCAATCATGTCTCATCAGATTTCTTTTGGGAGTGTAGGTCTTGGGTCAGAACTCCCCACTCACCAGTGACAGGTACCCCAGATCACTGTTGGCAACATGACTATCATTTTAGCCTCATGGTTTCATGGAACCCCAAAAAGTGATCTCTTGGGAACTAACGAGCAGCTTTTTAGCCAGGGGCACGAGTCAGATGCCCCCAGAACCCAGGCAGGTATGAGTGAATCCCTCTAGCAATAAGACTGGTCCGTGTTGGGGAGTGGCCACACAGGACGATCCAAGCCCTGCCAGAAGGAGGCAGTTTGTTCTAAGTTCCACCAGTGGGAGCCATGTGATGGGACATGGAGATCTGTGTGGGCAGATCTTAAAAATTATGGGATTTTTATGAAAACTCTCAATTTTTAAATGTTTCCAACTGAACACTGAATGAGCCAAATATAATAGGTCTTTGAGCCAACTCCTTTTATGGTCTCTCCGAGCATTTTCCAGCCACCAAATTGGTTTTCTCCCCATAGTTGCTAAGAAAGTACGTATCTTTTTCTCCTGGGGATCTAAGGACAAAAAAGACATGGGTCCTGGAAGGTCAGAGTCCAGTCACCATGATCTTTTTTCCTTACCTCTTCCATATCTGTTCCAACTTTATCTAATTTTGCCATCCAGATTTTGCTCTTAAAAAAAAAAAAAATTTTTTTTTTTTTTTGCTCTTACCATCTCTTATCTACAATACCAAAATTTTTCCATTAGGGGGATTCTTAGAAAAGTCTTCTTCCTTAATGAAAAAAAAGATGCTGTGGTGAAATTAACCTCACTTCTTTTATTTATTTTTTTTTAATAAAATTTCAGACTTACAAAATTGTTACGAGAAGAAAACACAGAACTTTTCTTAAAACTAACGTGATGTCCCAGCACCACTGAATGTTTTATTGTGTAATTCCTACAAAGACATTCTCCTACATAACCACAATAACAAATTGCCATCAAGCCAGTTCTGACTCATGCTGACACCTTGTGGGTCAGAGTAGAACTGTACTCCATAGGGTTGCTTTAAGTCAGAATCTACTAGATGGCAATGAGTTGGTTTTGGGGTTTTTTTTTGGAGGGGAGGTGTTCTTTCGGAAGTAGGCCACCAAGCCTTTCTTTGAAGGCACCTCTGAGTAAACTCAAACTCCCAGCCTTTCGGTTAGCAGCAGAGAGTGTTAACAATTTGTACCACAACATAACCCATCAAAATCAGGAAATCAACACTGACATATTTTTACCGTCTAACCCTCAGATCCAAGTTTCACTGATTGTCCCAATAATGTCTCCTATAGCAAAAGAATCCATGCCAGCATACATTTAGCTGACTTGTCTCCAAGACTGGAGATGATGCTGTTGAGGGAAGAAGTATGTTTTCTTCTTTCCCTCAACTGATAACTATATTCAGTCAAAATCTATTCATTTGAAGCAAAATGATCTCCTTGTCTGATTTCCTTGTTCCATGATAACAGAAATTGCATGAATCAACACAAAGTGTTCCTTTGGTCTGAGTTTGGGATGTCACTGGTTTTTAAAAGACAGAAAGGATTTGGACTTGCAGAAAGAAGGAATACCATTTGTTGCAAGTGAGGGAAATCTAATTCAAACCAGTTTAAACAAAAAAGGTGAGAGGGAATCTAGATGGCTAATAAGATCAAGAGACAAGCTGACTTCAGGAACAACTCAATCCAGGAGTTGAACTCATGTAAAGAATCTGTTTCTTTTTCTCCATCTCTTCTGTTTACCTCCATGTTAACTGCATTGTCAGGCAGGTTCAGCCCCACATGGTGGCAAACATGTCACCAGCAGCAGTTAGTCACAGTTTGGTCCTTAGAGCCAGTGATCTCAATGAAAAGGGATAATTTTTCCCAGGCTTTCCACAGATTAAGCTGAGATAGTCTCAACATGGGTCGTGTGCCTATCCCTCAACCAATTACTTTGCCCAGAGGGATGGGGCACTCTGACTGGCAGTGCTTGATCACCTGCCAGCCTGCCAACCTCTGCAAAGGAGGTAAACAGATTAGAAAAGACAGCCACACTCAAATCACAAGGAACAGGCCCTCCCAAGAAAGAGAGGGTGTCCCTGGGGCGGGGAGGGGGCGAAAAGGCTAATGCGTTTTCTAACTGAAAGGTTGGAGGTTTGAGTCTACCTAGAGGCACCTTGGAAGAGAGTTCTGGTGATCTGCTTCTGAAAGGTCACAGCCATAAAAAACCTTATAGTGCACAGTTCTACTCTAACATACTTGGGATGTCCATGAGCAGGAATCACCTCCACGACAACTAGTTTATTGGTCCCTGGGAGGTACAATTGGTTTACACTCAACTACTAACCTTGCTGAAAATAATTCAGAAATGGTTGCAGCAGTGCGTCCACAGGAAATTGCCAGAAATTCAAGCCGGATTCAGAAGAAGAAGTGGAATAAGGGATATCAGTGCTGATGTCAGGTGGGTCCTGGCTGAAAGCAGAGAATACCAGGAAATGCTAACCTGTGTTTTACTGACTATGCAAAGGCATTTGACTTGGGAATCATAACAAATTATGGATACCATTGTGAAGAATGGGAATTCCAGAGCATTTAATTGTGTTCATGAGAAACCTGTACGTAGATCAAGAGGCAGTTGTTAGAACAAAACAAGGGGATACTGTGTGACTTAAAATCAGGAAAGGTGTGCGTAAGGGCTGTATCCTTTCAACATGCTTATTCTGCCTGTATGCTGAACAAATAATCTGAGAAGCTGGACTATATAAAGAACGTGGTTTTAGGATCAGAGGAAAACTCATTAACAACCTACAATATGCAGATGACACAACCTTGCCAGCTGAAAGTGAAGAGGATTTGAAGCATTTATTGATGAAGATCAAAGACTACATACAGCCTTCAATATGACTTACACCTCAAAATAAAGAAAACAAAAATCCTCACAACTGGACCAATAAGCAACATCATGATAAACGAAGAAAACACTAAAGTTGTCAAGGATTTCATTTTACTCGTATCCACAATCAGTGCCCAAGAAATCAAATGATGTATTGCATTGGGAAAATCTGCTGCAAAAGACCTCTTTAAACATATCCCTGATAACAAAACCAGGTAAAGACACCACAAGAAAAGAAAATTATAGACCTATATCCCTCATGAATGTAGATGCAAAAATCCTCAACAAAATTCTAGCCAATAGAATTCAACAACATATCAAAAAAATAATTCACCATGACCAAGTGGGATTCATACCAGGTATGAAGGGATGGCTTAACATTAGAAAAACAATTAATATAATCCACCACATAAATAAAACAAAAGACAAGAATCACATGATTTTATCAATGGATGCAGAAAAGGCATTTGACAAAGTTCAACACTCATTCATGATAAAAACTCTCAGCAAAATAGGAATAGAAGGAAAATTCCTCAGCATAATAAAGGGCATTTATACAAAGCCAACAGCCAGCATCACCCTAAATGGAGAGAGCCTGAAAACATTCCCATTGAGAATGGGAACCAGAAAAGGATGCCCCTTATCACCACTCTTATTCAACATTGTGCTGGAAGTCCTAGCCAGAGCAATTAGGCTAGATAAAGAAATAAAGGGCATCCAGATTGGCAAGGAAGAGTCAAAGTATCTCTATTTGCAGATGACATGATCTTATACAGAGAAAACCCTAAGGAATCCTCCAGAAAACTACTGAAACTAATGGAAGAGTTCAGCAGAGTATCAGGATACAAGATAAACATACAAAAATCAGTTGGATTCCTCTACACCAACAAAAAGAACATTGAAGAGGAAATCACCAAATCAATGCCATTTACAGCAGCCACTAAGAAGATAAAATACTTAGGAATAAATCTTACCAGAGACGTAAAAGACTTATACAAAGAAAACTACAGTACACTTCTGCAAGAAACCAAAAGAGACTTACATAAGTGGAAAAACATACCTTGCTCATGGATAGGAAGACTTAACATTGTGAAAATGTCTATTCTACCAAAAGCGATCTATACATTTAATGCAATTCTGATCAAAATCACAAAGACATTCTTTAATGAGATGGAGAAACAAATCGCCAACTTCATATGGTGGGAAAGAGGCCCCGGATAAATAAGGCATTACTGAAAAAGAAGAACAAAGTGGGAGGCCTTACTTTACCTGATTTTAGAAACTATTATACCGCCACAGTAGTCAAAACAGCCTGGTACTGGTACAACAACAGATACATGGACCAATGGAACAGAATTGAGAATCCAGACATAAATCCATCCACATATGAGCAGTTGATATTTGACAAAGGCCCCAAAACAGTTAAATGGGGAAAAGACAGTCTTTTTAACCAATGGTACTGGCATAACTGGACATCCATCTGCAAAAAAATGAAACAAGACGCATACCTCACTCCATGCACAAAAACTAACTCAAAACGGATCAAAGACCTAAATATAAAATCTAAAATGATAAAGATCATGGAAGAAAAAATAGGGACAATGTTAGGAGCCCTAATACATGGCATAAACAGTATACAAAACATTATAAAGAATGTAGAAGAAAAACTAGGTAACTGGGAGCTCCTAAAAATCAAACACCTATGCTCATCCAAAGACTTCACCACAAGAGTGAAAATACTACCTACAGACTGGGAACAAGTTTTTAGCTATGACATTTCTGATCAGCACCTGATCTCTAAAATCTACATGATAATGCAAAAACTCAACTGCAAAAAGACAAATAACCCAATTAAAAAATGGGCAAAAGATATGAATAGACACTTCACTAAAGAAGACATTCAGGTAGCTAACAGATATATGAGGAAATGTTCATGATCATTAGCCATTAGAGAAATGCAGATCAAAACTACAATGAGATTTCATCTCATTCCAACAAGGCTGTCATCAACCCAAAAAACACAAAATAATAAATGTTGGAGAGGCTGTGGAGAGATTGGAACACTTCTTCACTGCTGGTGGGAATGTCAAATGGTACAACCACTTTGGAAATCAATTTGGCGCTTCCTTAAAAAGCTAGAAATAGAACTACCATACGATCCAGCAATCCCACTCCTTGGAACATATCCTAGAGAAATAAGAACCTTTACACGAACAGATATATGCACACCCATGTTTATTACAGCACTGTTTACAATAGCAAAAAGATGGAAGCAACCAAGGGGCCCATTGACGGATGAATGGATAAATAAATTATGGTATATTCACACAGTGGAATACTACACATCAGTAAAGCACAGTGAGGAATCTGTGAAACATTTCATAACAAACAGGAACCTGGAAGGCATTATGCTGAGTGAAATTAGTCAGTTGCGAAAGGACAAATATTGTATAAGATCACTATTATAAGAACTTGAGAAATAGTTTAAACTGAGAAGAAAACATTCTTTTGTGGTTATGAGAGGGGGAGGGAGGGGAGGTGGGAGAGGGGCATTCACTAATTAGATAGTAAATAAGAACTACTTTAGGTGAAGGGAAAGACAGCACACAATACAGGGGAGGTCAGCACAATTGGACTAAACCAAAAGCAAAGAAGTTTTCTGAATAAACTGAATGCTTCGAAGGCCAGCATAGCAGGGGCAGGGGCCTGGGGACCATGGTTTCAAGGGACATCTAAGTCAATTGGCATAATAAAATCTATTAAGAAAACATTCTGCATCCCACTTTGAAGAGTGGCGTCTGGGGTCTTAAACGCTAGCAAGCAGCCATCTGAGATGCATCAATTGGTCTCAACCCACCTGGATCAAAGGAGAATGAAGAACACCAAGGACACAAGGTGATTACAAGCCCAAGAGACAGAAAGGGCCACATGAACCAGAGGGCAGGGAACACAACAGAGAAACCCCGAGGGAGCAGGAGAGCAGTGGGATGTAGACCCCAAATTCTCATAAGACCAGACTTAATGATCTGACTGAGACTAGAAGAACCCCGGTGGTCATGGCCCCCAGACATTTTGTTGGCCTGGGACAGGAACCATTCCCGAAGCCAACTCTTCAGACATGGATTGGACTGGACAATGGGTTGGAGAGGGATTCTGGTGAGGAGTGAGCTTCTTGGATCTGGTGGACACTTGAGACTATGTTGGCATCTCTGCCTGGAGGGGAGATGAGAGGGTAGAGGGGGTTAGAAGCTGGCAAAATGGACACGAAAAGAGAGTGAAGGGAGAGAGCGGGCTGTCTGATTAGGGGGAGAGTAATTGGGAGTGTGTTGCAAGGTGTATGTGGGTTTTTGTGTGAGAGACTGACTTGATTTGTAAACTTTCACTTAAAGCACAATAAAAATTATTAAAAAAAAAAAAAAGACCTCTTTAAAGTGTTCAAAAGAAAAGCTGTCCTTTGAGGACTACAATGCGCCTGACTCAAGCCATGGTATTTTCAATCACCTCATAGGCATGTGAAAGTTGGACAATGAATAAGAAAGAGAGAAGAAGAATCAATGCCTTTGAATTATGGTGTTGGCAAAGAATATTGAATATACCATGGACTGCCAAAAGAATGAACAAATCTGTCTTGGAAGAAGTATAATCAGAATGCTCCTTAGAAATGAGGATGGTGAGACTTTGTCTCGAATACTTTAAAATGTTATCAGGAGGGACCTGTCCCTGGAGAAGGACTTCAGTGTTGGTAAAGTAAAGGGTGAGCAAAAAAGAGGAAGACCCTTAACAAGATAGATTGACACAATGGCTGCAACGATGTGCTCAAACAGAGCAATGATTGTGAGGATGGCACAGGACCGGGCAATGTTTCATTCTGTTGTGCATCGGGTCGCTATGACTTGGAACTGACTCGACGGCACCTAACAACAAACAACTAACCTAAAGGTTGGCAGTTTGAATCCACCCAGTGGTGCTATGGAATAAAGGCCTGGAGATCAGCTAGCATAAACATTAAAAATCTGTTGCCGTCAAATCAATTCAGATTCATAGTGACCGTATAGGACAGAGTAGAATTGCCCCATAGAGTTTCCAAGGACTACCTGGGTAGATTTGAACTGCAGACCTTTTGGTTAGCAACCATAGCACTTAACCACTACGCCACCAGGGGTTTCCACAGCCATTGAAAACCCTATGGACCAGATTTACTCTGTGACACATGGGGTCACCATGAGTCAGAACTGACTTCATAGCAATGGATTTGGAGTTTTTTGTTTTATTTTAAGAAAGAGAGGCTTGTTCAAGACAGAGGTGGAAAGGAAAGAGTTGTGGGGAAAGTGAGTCTCATTCAGTCCTCTAAAGATGGGGAAGGCATTCCAGGTTGATAAAACAACAGGAGCCCAGCACAGAGAAGGAACCAACTGAGAAGCTGGAAGAGAACCAAGCCAAGGAATCCAAGAGACAGCACTGTGTCACAGGACGGAGTGTCGTTTTATGGACACTTCACAAGATCTAGGGAATGGAGACTCCTGAGAGGCCAGTGATGAGCTGAAACAGGAGGCAAGGGTAGAAGCCAAGTCTCATAGTGAAGTCATTATAATGCCGCTAAAAATCTCATTTGTCTTGATATTGTTTTTAACTACTGGCAAGATAACTGGTTTTAAAGTCCTAAATAAAATGGTATTCCCTGAAGGCAATGCCTAGAGGGCTTTACTTTGGATTTTTTTCCTTTTTTTTCTTAATTCTGTGAGGGATAATGGAGCCTTACTGCACTGTTTTCATGGGAAAAGCTTAGTAAGTGTGAAGGATGTGCTTCCATGGGTTCAAACACGGAAAGTTTTAAAATAGAAAAGTGACAGAGGCAGCTAATGGACCCAATAGGTTAGATCATGCCGGCTGCTGGCCCAGGCTCTGGTTCTTCATAAAATATATAAATTATGAAATATTGTTGCACACAATTGCAAATCTTTGCCCTACAAGGGGATGGTTTGGGCTCTGGTTGACAGGAGAGCTTTGTGGAGTTCATCCTCCACTGATAAGGAGAGAGCTGGGATTGACGGGAGGGCATCCTTGGCCAACACGAGGGGTTGCCTGGTGCCAAGGCTGGACAGCAGAGCAACCCCAGGAGAGGCCCCAGACCAAGTGGGAAGGTGTCTGTCTGTTAAATATGCTGCCTGTGTGGTCCCCCTCTGCAAGGGAGGTGTCTGTGATATCTTGGATCAGAGCAAGCAGGCACTGAGTTTTGAGCACTTGCCCCTAAGTATTCCATCCTGCAGGAAGCCCTTGCCGACTCTTCCAGACTTTCGTGTAAGTCCTCAAAGTCTCAACTGACCATGTCTTTATGCGCTGATAGACTTTAAGAAGCATACATAGAATTTTTCTTAAATCACGGTTTACAGTAGTAAAGGAGATTGCAACTTGAGTCATCGTATTCCAGACCCCCAAGCGGGTAATAAAAACAATAATAATGACAAAGCTGACACTTACTGAGCATTTACCATGTGCCAGGAGTGGTTCTAAACTGTTTAACACATATAAACTCATGTAATGGGCAGAGTAACCCTATAAGGCAGATGCTGTCCCCGTTTTACCTTGGTGCAACTTAGGTGCAAAGACATTTAATGACTTATCTAAGGTGACACAGTGAAGTCAACATTAGAATCACAGCCTCTCTCCAGTGTCCATGCTGTTCATGACAATTTGACACTGTCAGACATGTCTGGATGCATTGGGTGAGGTGGTGGGAAAGACCAGCCTCTTAGCGGCTATGTCCAAGGAGGTCAAGGGATGTCTTGGGAAGGAACACAAACAAATGCCCAAATATGACCTCCACATGAGGGAGGCGTTTCTGCATCCTGATTTGGCTCCTGACTAGGCTGTACTTCTGTCAGGTGCTGTAGTTTGTCTTCCTAATGATAGTAACTCACTCACTCACTAGTTCATTCGCTTATTCATTCATTCCCATGCATTTGCACACCACCCACTATGGCCCCAGCACTGTGCTTGGCACTGGAAATACAAGCGTGGCAAAGCAGACACAGATCCTGCCCTAAAGAGTTCATTAAAATGAGGATAGCATCTGCCTTAAGGGTTGTTGTGAGGATTAAATAAGTTTATGTATGTTAAAGGATTTAGAACACCTCCCGGCACATAGTAAATGCTCAGTAAGTGCTAGCTATTATCATTATTAAGGTCCCTGGGTTGCAAAAATCATTTGCACTTGACTACTAACCTAAACAAAACCCTGGTGGCTTAGTGGTTAAGAGTTCGGCTGCTAACCAAAAGGTCAGCAGTTGAAATCCACCAGGCACTCCTTGGAAACCCTGTGGGGCAGTTCTACTTGGTCCTTTAGGGTCACTATGAGTTGGAATCAACTCGATGGCAAGGGGTTTGGATACGTATTTTTTGGGGGGGGGTACTAACCTAAAGGTTGACAGTTTGAGCACACCTGGCAGCTCCACAGAAGGAAGGTCTGGTGATAGGATTCTGTAAAGATTACAGCCCAAAACAAACCCTATGAAGCAGTTATAATACATGAAGTCACCTTGAGTTGGAATCAACTTGACAGTAACAAGTTTGTTTTTGTCTTTTATTATCGTCAGTGTTGTTGTTTTTAATTACACGGTAGTGAGCCCTGGAAGAAGATGACTCAAGTTGTAATCTCTTCTACTCTTATAAACAGTGATTTCAGAAAAATTCTGGATATACTTCTTAAAGCTCATCAGCAAACTTGCTTATCGGTTTTCTTAGTTCTAATCTCTGAGCCCTTCTGGCAAATGCCCACATATGACCTCCCCACTGAGTGTGACATTTCAGCATCTTAATATCCACAGACTCAAAACTGCGAATATGTCTGCATTCTGATCATAAATGAGCAAAAGCCAGATGATAGCAAAGAGGTGCTGGTGATGAGACTTTATTCCTCCTTGTGCCAAAAATCCAAACTTTAGCCTTAAAGATCCTTGAAAGCATTTTCCGTGGAGTGATGAGTTGCAGAAGAAACAGACTCCTGGTGCCAAAGTACTGGTTCTTCAGGGGGTTTCTGAATCTGATAAAAGCTGTGGACGTTGTGGCATTTGCTTGAGTAGAAAACAGATCAGGCTCAACCATGTCTCTGGTTGTTGGTGATCAAATTGCTTTGCTTTAAAAGGGTAGACTGGTTAATGCTTTTCTATGCCTTCCCGTTGGGAACTGACATTTACGGTGACAAGTAGTAATGATAAGGCCTCCTTCTATATACTAACTATAGGTTTACCATGGGCAAGGTGCCTCCAACAGTACCTGGCACATAGTACAGTACGCAGTAATTATTTGTTGGTGTTATGCTTAGACTGGCAGCTATTTGTCTCCAAGGAGGAAAAAAAAAAAAAAAAGAATGAGAGGAAAATGATAAGTATTTATTAATAAGCACCTACTCAGTCTCTGGGTGGTGCAAACAGTTAAACACGTGACAACTAACCGAAAAGCTGGTGGTTCGAACCCACCTAGAGGTGCCTTGATAGGAAGGCCTGGTGATCTGCTTCTGAAAGAGCACAGCCATGAAAACCCTATGGAGCTGTTCTACTCTGACACTCATGGCATCGCTCTGAGTCAGAATCAACTTGATGGCAACTGGTTTGGTTTATTTTTAGTTTATGTCCAACGTTATACACCTATCATCTCTCTTAATCGTCCTATCAAGCCCGGTTCATCTGGAGGACAAAATTTTCATAAATATGGAGAAGAGAGACTGGGAAAGAGAAAGAGGTTTTGGCAGTGAAAAAGGGGGGATCCCTGCTTCAGTACCAGTTGGGGGGGGGGCTTTCAGAAGTGCCACAAACACATGGATGGGGTGAGTCATCTCAGGCTGGGGCACACAGACCTGGGCCCTTATCATCCAAGGGCCCCCAGTTCAAACGCAACAGCCCCCCACCCCAGAAACTGTACCCTGAGATACCGCATCCCGAGTGTCTAAGCACGGTCTGCTCTGGGAGACACAGCTGGCAAAAAGGAACTCCATAGCTAAACCACCAGGGTCCAATGAAGAAATCCCATCCCTGAGAGCGAGAAATGCTGGGGGCATTAACGGGACCCTTAAAGGGCCCATTACAACAGAAACCAATCAAGTGAGGAGAGATAGTGATTTCAAGATGGACGTATTCCCTGATTTGACCACAGCAGGGTGGGCAAGAAAATACCTGCCTTGTCTGTCCGCTCTGGCCCTTGATGGCAGACATTGAACACTCTGCCCTGGATTCTCATGTGGGAATAAACACTGGACAAGAAGTTCCAAACGCTGCTTCTCTTTGAATCCTTTCTAAAGAGCCATTGTTGCACCAGAAATGCACACACCAGGGGCTGAGTTTAACCCTGTGGTTGGTGGACCCAAACACTTTTGCACAGTGGAGCCAATCCTTCATGATTCACCTGAACACAGGACCTCAGACTCCACAGACTCTGGCCAAGTCACAACCAGGTCTGAAATCCTCTCTATGGTGGGCAGGGCAGGAGGCCGGTCTGTTTTGAGGCAACCCAAGCCCACATCTTCAGATGGA
Organism: Elephas maximus indicus; assembly: GCF_024166365.1. Classification (NCBI taxonomy): domain Eukaryota; kingdom Metazoa; phylum Chordata; class Mammalia; order Proboscidea; family Elephantidae; genus Elephas; species Elephas maximus. The sequence goes on from NC_064838.1 coordinate 33,409,437, forward strand.
TAATGCTGACAAATGGTCCTGCCCCAGCCTGCTCCCCACAGAAACACATCTGCTTGAAAATGAAGACCACTTTCCCCCACAAGAAAAACATGTCAGGTGATTTCCGTTCCTGAGTGAAGCTGCTCTGAGGCCCCAGCTCTGTAATTTGGATGGAAAAATACCCTCTTGGAAGCAGCCTAAGGGTGACAATAAAGAACTAGTGATGGTGGTGTCGTTGTTGTCATTGCTATTGATATGAAATCTGTCATTGGCTGGGGCCATCTTGCCTTCGACTATTTAGCCAACATCTATCCTGCCCACCTCTCATGACTGCTGTGGATCAGTGGGGTAGCAGATGAGAAAGCTGTGTAAATTATAAAGATCTCTGTTCATGCAAGGCCTGCTTATCTGATACTCCTAGGGAAATCCCAGCTGTCTCCTAATCTGGTTGGAAATTAGCATTCTTCCTGCAGCACCCAATGGGCTGACCCAGGCATGCTCAAACATTTTTGGAACTGTTAGTGTCAATGAAATTTTATACAGTCTCCCCATATAGGGGAAAATAAAAAATATTGACCATATGGTGGACTGCCAGAAGAATGAACAAATCAATCTTAGAAGAAATACAACAAGAATGTTCCTCAGAAGCGAGGAAGGATAGTCTTTGGCTGGCTTACTTTGGACACATCATCAGGAAAGACCAATTCCTAGAAAAGAACAACATGTTTGATAAAATGGAGGGTCAGCGAAAATGAGGGAAACTCTCTATGAGATGGACTGTCATAATAGCCACAACAGACCCAAACATAAGAACGGTCATGAAGATGGTACCGATCCAGGCAACGTTTTTTTCTCTTATACATAAAGTCAACATAAATCGGGACCAGCTCAAAGGCAACTAACAACAACCCCATATATGAAATAAATAGAAGCAGGGCTTCAAGAATTAGAGGGGACAGGGGGCTAAAGACCCACCCACTCAGCCTCTGACTCAACTTCATGTCAATGTCTGAGGCTTCTCCACAGAACCCCTGGAGACTCCCAGGAACCAAGTTTGAAAAGCTCCTTAAGGAAGGAAGTTGAGAGGGGAAAGAAGGCACAGCAAGCAACTTGGCAGCATAGTTCAAAACAGAGAGACAGGAAAAAGGGTGCCATTTGAGAGAACTGAGAGAAGTCCATAGGCTAGAGCTGAAGCTGGACATTTAGGCAATGGTTGTAAAAGCCACATTTAATTATTCCCTGTCAAGTCTTGTCTAGCCTGGCCTTTCTTCACACATGAGGCAAGCAAAAACCACCACCTAAACTCTGTCCAAACAAACCACATGGTGATGAATAGAAGAAGTAGGGGAGGTTTCCTGAGTTTGTTTTCTTAACCAACCAACCAGTCGGAATAGCATCTTGGCTTAGAGCTGCTGGCTCCCGGACCAGGCCTCAGGGTCTTCTGGGTAGAGGACATTGGGCTACTGTCCCACCCGAGATGCTGACATCAGCAAGGGAACCAGCTTTGAGAAGGGTCTGAGCTAACCAAGGAGACCTTTTCTGTCCAACCAACTTTCGCCTCCAACTTGGAGATAGCATATCATACCTATGAAATACAATTGCAGCTTCAGGCCTCAGACAACCGGCCAGGATTTGCTCAGTCCTGTTTTTTCTCCAAACTGGCAGACCTCACGGTAACTGGAAAAGCAAGCTCAAAAAGCAACTGTGTTTTTTTCCTTGACCTGCGTCATCATAGATCACCAGATACTCAGTGCGGAGCAGAGGAAAAGCATAACAGGGAAGATGCCGAGGCAGTTCAAGTAAATAGGTGTTGCTGTCACTATGATTGCCTGGAGATAGTGAGGGCCAGAGACCCTACTGTGGGCCCGATGTTTGACCTGTGAGGGGGTAACAAATTGCCATCAAGTTGACTCTGACTCGTGGTGATCCTATGTGTGTCAGAGTAGGACTGTGTTCCATAAGGTTTTTAATGGCTGGTTTTGGGGAAGTAGATCACCTGGATTTTCTCCTGAGGTGCCTCTGTTTGAACTCAAACTGCCAACCTTTCGGTTAAAAGCAGAGCACTTTAACCATTTGCACCACCCAGGGGCCCCAATCCCCTTTTCACAAGTGAGGAAAATGTGGCTCAGAGAGGTTATGAAGCATGCCCAAGGCCACACGGTGGGTAGCTGGCAGACCAGGATAGGTGTCAGTACATTTCATAGATGATGAAATGTGTTAGAGGGATTTTATACATAAGGACACCTAGGTCCTGAGAGGAATGGTGACTTGCTCAAGACCTCACAGCTAGTTGGTAGCAGAACTTGGACTGGATCCCAGTTTTCCGGATTCTGGTCACAAGATCTTCTGCTATGGATTGAATTGTGCCCCCCAACAATATGTGTTGTAAGTCTTAAACTCTACACCTGTGGTTATAATCCCATTTGGGAATGGGTTGTCTTTGTTATGTTAATGAGACAGGATTAGTATAGGGTGTGTCCTGAATCAATTTCTTTTGAGATATAAAAGATTAAACAAGCAATCAAAAGAAACAGACGGGATAAGATAGATGCCAAGACACGTGGAGTTCTCCGAGGAACCAGAAAGCAGAAGCTGAAGAGACAAGGACCTACTTCCAGAGCCAAGAGACAGAGAAAGCCTTTACCTAGAGCCAGCGCTCTGAATTTGGACTTCTGTCTTCCTAAACTGTGAGAAAACAAATTTCTGTTTGTTATGCCCATCCACTTGTGGTACTTCTGTTACAGCAGCACTAGATGACTAAGACATCTTCGCACTCCTGGTTAAGCATGGTGGCAGCAACAGGCAAAACAAGTACCAATTACTGTTGATGTTGTCAATATTTTTGTTGTTTTTCTCACCATTTTTTGACTAAAGTTCAGAGAATTCAATTTAGGTAGCTGTTACGGATTGGATTGTATTCCAAAAAATTTGTTGAATTCCTAACCCCTATGTCTGTAAATGTCACCCTGTTTGGAAATAAGTGGCACCTTTTGTTATGCTAATTAGGTTATACCAGAGTAGGATGGGTCCTGAACCTGATCACTTCTAACAGGTGTCTTAGAAAAAGAGCGGAAGAGACACAAAAATATACAGAGCAGATGCCCAGGAACTTCAAGGAACTCCCGGGACAACCAACAAGAAAGGACCCTCCCCTAGAGCCAATGCCCTGCTTTGGACTTCTAGCCTCTGAAATTGTGAGACAATAAATTCCTGTCTTTTAAAGCCACCCAACTGTGGTATTTTTGTTGTTGTTGTTACGGTAGCACTAAATGACAGTAAGCAAAAACAAAAAACCAAACCCGTTGCAGTCGAGTCGGTTCCGACTCTTAGCAACCCTAAAATACAGAGTATAACTGCCCCATAGGGTTTCCAAGGAGTGGCTGGTGGATTTGAACTGCTAACTTTTTGGTTAGCAGGCATAGCTCTTAGCCACTTTGCCACCAGGGTTTCTAAGACAATATGCAGAAGAAGAATGAATTCTCAGCAAAGACCGTTTGTTCTTATTGTTTTATTGTTATTTTTCTCTTAGACTTTTTGCCTGCACTGCAATGTGTTCCTCCATTCTCAGTTTAAAAACAAATAAAGACCCACCAACCCAATTAGTTTAATCTATATTGAACTTGGTCTCTCCCAACTGATAGAATCCCTATGTTAGCCAGAGTTTGAATGCATTGGTGTGAACCACGAGAGGCAAATATGATCTCAATATGATCCATTTGCCACATTGATTAACTCTTCCTTTCATGAAAGATTTCTCTGTAGCATGCGATGCTGTTTGATATAGCATGTTACCCACAGTAAATCTTCTTTCAAAATTGGAGTCAATCCTCTCAAGCCCTGCCACTGCTTTATCAGCTAAGTTTATGTAATTTTCTAAATTCTTTGTGTCATTTCAACAATGTTCACAGCATCTTCACCAGGAGTAGGTTCCATCTCGAGAAACCACTTTCTCTGTTCATCCATAAGAAGTGACTCCTCATCTGTTAATCATGAGATTGCAGCAATTCAGTCACATCTTCAAGATCCACATCTAATTCTAGTTTTCTTGCTACTTCCACCACATCTGAAGCTAATTCCTCCACTGAAATCTTGAACCCCCTCAAAGTCATCCATGAGGGCTGGAATCAGCTTCTTCTAAACTTATGTTAATATTGGTATTTTGACCTCCCATGAATCAGGAATGCTCTTAATGGCATCTAGAATGGTGACTCCTTTTCAGAAGGTTTTCAGTTTACTTTGCCCAGGTCCATCAGAGGAATCACTGTCTACAGTGCTATAGCCTTATGAAATGTATTTCTTAAATAACAGGACTTGAAAATTGAAGTTACTCTTTAATCCATGGGCTACAGAATGGATTAGCAAACATGAGAACAACATTAATTTCCGTGTACATCTCCATCAGAGCTTTTGGGTGACCAGGTGCATTTCAATGAGCAGTGATATTTTGAAAGGAATCTTTTTTTTCCGAGGAGTAGATCTCAATAGTGGGCTTAAAATATTCAGTAAACTATGCTGTAAACATATGTGCTGTCATCCAGCCTTTGTTGTTCCATTTATAGAGCACAGGCAGAGAGTAGAGTTGGCATAATTCTTAAAGGTCCTGGGATTTTCAGAATGGTAAATGAGCATTGGCTTCAACTTAAAGTCCCCAGCTGCAATAGCCCCTAACGAGAGAATCAACCTGTCCTTTGAATCCAGGCATTGACTTCTCCTCTCTAGCTATGAAAGTCCTAGATGGCATCTTCTTCCAACATAAGGCTGTTTCATCTACATGGAAAATTTGTCGTTTAGTGTAGCTAGACATGACAATTACCAATTAAATTAGCTAGACCGTCCCGATAACTTGCTGTAGCTTCTACGTCAACACTTGCTGCGGCACCTTGCACTTTTATATTATGGAGATGGCTTTATTTCTTAAACCTCATGAACCAATCTCTGCTAGCTTCAAACTTTTCTTCTGCAGCTTCCTCACCTCTCTCAACCTTCATAGAATCGAAGTGGGTTAGGGTCTTGTTCTGGATTAGTCTTTGGCTTAACGTAATGTTGTGGCTGGTTTGATCTTCTATCCAGACCACTAAAACTTTCTCCAAATCCCCAAGAGACAGAAAGGGCCACATAAACCAGCGACTACATCATCCTGAGACCAGATGGTGCCCGGCTACAACTGATGACTGCTCTCACAGGGAACACAACAGAGAACCCCTGAGGGAGTAGGAGAACAGTGGGATGCAGACCTCAAATTCTCATAAAAAGACCAGACTTAATGGTCTGACTGAGACTAGAAGGACCCCGGAGGTCATGGTCCCCAGACCTTCTGTTAGCCCAAGATAGGAGCCATTTCCAAAGCCAACTCTTCAGACAGGGATTAGACTGGAGTATAAGAGAGAAAATGATACTGGTAAGGAGTGAGCTTCTTGGATCAAGTAGACATATGAGATTATGTGGGCAGCTCCTGTCTGGAGGGGAAATGAGAAGGTAGAGGGGGTCAGAAGCTGGCTGAATGGACACAAAAAAAGAGGGTGGAGAGAAGGAGTCTGCTGTCTCATTAGGGGGAGAGCAACTAGGAGTATATACCAAAGTGTATATAAATTTTTGTATGAGAGACTGACTTGAATTTGTAAACTTTCACTTACAGCACAATAAAAATTTTTTTTTAATTTTAAAAACTTTTTCCATATCAGCAATAAGGCTGTTCCGCTTCTTATCATTCATGTGTTCACTGGAGTAGCACTTGTAATTTCCTTCAAGAACTTTTCCTTTGCATTCACAACTTGGCTAACCGTTTGGCACAAGAGGCCTAGCTTCCAGCCTATCTTGGCTTTCGACATGCCTTCCTCACTAAACTTAACCATTTCTAGTTATTGATTTAAAGAGACAGCCGTGCAACACTTGCTTTCACTCGGACACTTAAAGGCCATTGTAGGGTTAATGATTGCCCTAATTTCAATATTGTCATGTCTCAGGGAACAGGGAGGCCCAAGGAAGTGGAAAGAGATGGGGGAACAGCCAGTCGGTGGGGCAGTCACAACACACACATTTATCGATTAAGTTCGCCGTCTTGTATGGGCGCAGTTCATGTCACCCCAAAACAATTATAAGAGTAACATCAAAGATCACAGATCACAGATCACCATAACAGATATAATAATAATGAAAAGTTTGAAATATTGCGAGAATTATGAAAATGTGACAGAGACATGAAACGAGCATAACCTGTTGGAAAAATGGTGCTGATAAACTTGCTCGACACCAGGTTGCCACAAACCCTCAATTTGTAAAAAAAAAAAAAAAAAATGCAGTATCCACAAAACACAATAAAACAAGGCACGTTTGTACTTCTGAGCCATGTACCCCAATGGGAACGCATAGCAGGAGACAGAAAAACAGTCTGAGAGCCAGGCAGAGCTGCCCAGATTCAAGGCACAGGCAGAGGTTCCTGGAGTCCTGCTGGCATTGCTCCCATACCCTTCTGCCTCGTACCTTTCCTGGAAGAGGCGAGGTGACCTTCCTGGCATTTACAGGTAGGTCTGAGGAAAGCTCTCCAGGGGCCACTTGGCAAAGAGGCTTTGCTGGTCTCTCCCAGAGGAGACTGGGCACTGGGAGAACTCCACGGCCTAGCCTGGGAGACGAGGCTCACAGTGACAGGCAGGAACGACAAGCTGCCCTTGTTTGTCCCTGTTTTATAATGTTCTGTTCCCTACCGGTCTCCTGTCCCCACTGCGAGCTCCTGAGGACTGGGACCAAGGTGCCTTCATCTCAGAAACCCAGCACTGGGCCTGGCATCCAGTGGGCACTTGTCATCGCTCACCTGGACATCAGTTCCCTTCAAACTGCTCTTGCCCCCTGTGACCCATGCCCCAAAGGCTGGTTTTTAATATGAACTGGCTCAAGTCGCTCCCCCGCTAACAGCTTTGTGAGGCTTCCCCACAGAGTTAAATCCAGTGTCCTTATCATGGCCTGTAAGATCTGGGCCCTACAATCTCTCTGACCTCATCTCCCATCATGCCCTATATTCATCACTACACTCCAGCCACATGGGCCTTACTGACCCTGATTTCAACCTGCCTCAGGGCCTTTGCACTTGCCATTTCTTCTGCCTAGGATGCTCCTCGCTTCTCCAGTCTTTACATGGCTGGTTCCATCTTGCCATCGAGTATCTACTCAAATGTCATCTCTTTAGAGAGGCCATCCCTGATCACCTCACCTGAAACCTCTATCCCCTGTCATTCTATACCATGTCTCTTCACTTTGTTTTCTTCATAGCATTTATCACTAGAGGAATGCATCTTGTTTACTGATTAATTGCCTCCCACACTAGAAAGTAAGCCCCATGGGAGCAGGGACTTGGACTTTAATTTATTCCCCATCACCTCAAGCAGTGCCTGGCACATAGTAAAAAAAAACCCACTTGCTGTCAAGTTGACCCCGACTCAGGGCGACCCATATGTGTCAGAGTAGAACTGTACTCATAGGGTTTTCAATGGCGGACTTTTCAGAAGTAGATCGCCAGGCCCTTTCACCGAGGCACTTCTGGGTGAACTTGAACTGCCAGCCTTTCAGTTAGTAGCACAGCATGTTAACCGTTTGCACGTTGGGACTCCGGCACATAGTAGACACTCCATAAATGGTGCTGAATGAATGAATAAATGCTTGATAAGAAATGAACAGGAGAAGAGTCCCTGCATTTGAGTTTGCTGCTGTTTTTTGCCTGTCCTCCTACGTGACTGTCTTCCTACCCTGGCCTGTAAGTTCCTCGGGTGGAACCATGTCTTTCTCAAGCCAGGCAATGTGTCCCTTGCCCCCAAGCACAGTGCCTGGGGCCCAGCAAACACTCCATAAAACTCCGAGGACAGAAGCCATGACTACCCAGATCTTATACAGATCCACCACACTGTATCCCCACAGCTTAGCATACTGCCTGGCACACAGGAGGTGCATAGTAAGTATTTGCTGAGTTAATGAGTGACTTCACTGAGGAGCTCTGAAGAGCCAGGAAATTTCACACCTGACAATACAGCATGGTGGATAGGACCACAGACTTTAAAGCCTGGGCTTGGATCCTGGCCCTGCCATCGCCTAGCTGTGGAGACTTGGGTAAGTTATTTAACTTCTCTGTGCCACAGTTTCCCCATAGGTAAAAGGAAAAAATAACAATGACCTCCAAGTGGCTATGAACATTAGGTGAATCAGTGTAGGTAAAGGGTGTAGAATTGTGCCTGGCACACAGTCATTACCCACTACATTTATCTTATTTTCTCCACCAAACTGCTCTAAGAGATAGGGATTAGTATTCCCATTTTGCAGAAGAGGAAACTGAGGTTCCAAGAAGTGAAGAAGTGGCTTACCCAAGCTCATAGAGCCAGGAAGCTGCAGAGCTATGACATGGCCACTTGTCACATATTAGAATCCAAATCCAAGTGAGAGCAGGGAGCTGGGACCTGGGACTCCATCTTCCCATGGGCTCAGATCCCTGATGCTGGGTGCTGTATCTTGCACACATAAGCCATTCAGGGCAATAACCTGGATTCAAGGCAGTCAGGTTAGGTTCCCATTCGTGCCTGTGGAGTCATGATCATATTACGTTTGGCAGAAAAGAGGTAGCTTCACAAGGCTGGCCGGTGGGACTCAGGTCCCAAGCAATACTCCTCCCACCACCGACACGGTCTATAGATTTCTATTAGCTGCCAACAATGAATATTTGTGAGATTCCACAGCCAATTGCAGTTGATTCTGACTCATGGCAGTTCCATGTGTTACAGAGTAGAACTGTGCTCCTTAGGGTTTTCTTGGCTGTAATCTTTACGGAATCAGATCTCCAGGCCTTTCTTCCCTGGCACTGCTGGGCAAGTTCGAATCGCCAACCTTTAGGTTAGTAGTTAAACCATTTGAGCCAACCTCTCTTGACAAATCAGAAAGTCCAGCCGCACACCAGCCTTCAGGGACCTGCCTCTCCATTCCCACTGCCTTTCGACCGGGACCATGCACCCTCACTCAGATGATTACAACAGTCTCCAAACCCATTTCACTTTGTCCCCATTCTCACCCTGTCCAGCCCCCTCGTCCCTCTACCTCCCACCCCAGAGGGGACCAAGGACTCTATTTCAGTGCCCTTGCCACAGGGATCTTCTTGTAAAATACCAATTTTATCAGGTTGCTCCTTTGCTCAAAACTTCGAATGATTCCTCATTTCTTTCCAACATAATGTCTAAACTCCTTACTGAGGTGTCTGAGGCCTTCATGGCCTGGACTCTGGCTCCTCTCCAGCCTTGCTTCTTTTCACTTACTTCAAAGCCACCTTAAACTGCGATCGTATTCTAATGGGGAAGACAGTCAGTGAGTGAGTGAAGAAATAACAAGATTGTAGATAGACAATGAAGGAGCTGAACAGGGCCAGGGTGGTATGATAAAAGGTAATTGTGGTAATTGCCCTCATCTTGAGGGAGAGCAACCTGGGGAGGCTTCTCAGAGGAGGTGGCCTTTGAGCTGAGCCTGGGCAGACAAGAAGAGCTAAGGTGGGACTCCAAAGGCTCATTCAGGTTGCATAGGTGGTAGATTGCAAAATATATCCAGTCCTTCACGTCTCCTGGTATTCGTGTCTCTTGTAATGTAACTTTACCACCCCTCCAATCAAAAGGTAGAGTTTATTTTCCTATTCTTTGAATCTGGACTAGCTCTGTGACTTGCTTCTTTCCCCCATTGAATCGCTTTGGCACCTTTGTCAAAAATCAATTGACTATATGTATGTGGGTCTACTTTAGATTCTCTCTTTTGTTCCACTTGTCTATGTGTCTACTTTTTACCACACTGTCATGGATGGAGTCCCCAGGTGGTGCAAATGGTTAAGCACTCATCTGCTAACCAAAAGGTTGGAGGTTTGAGTCCACCCAGAGGTACCTCAGAAGAAAGGCCTAGCAATCTACTTCCAAAAAATCAATCATTGACAATCTTATGGAGCACAGTTCTACTCTGACACACATGGGGTTGCCGTGAGTCAGAATTTACTTGATGGCAACTGCTATACTCACAATAATATAAAAATTGCATTGAAAGCACACTGTCTTAATTACTATGGCTTTGCAGTAAGTTTTGAGATTAGATGGTATAAGCCTACCAAACTTATTCTTCTTTTTCAAAATTGTTTTGATTGATTCTAGGTCATTTGACTTTCCACAGAAACTTTAGAGCCAAATTGTCAATATCTACAGAAGAGCCTGCTGGGATTTTGGAGGGGATTGTGTTGAATCTATAGATCAGTTTGGGAAGAACTGACAACCCCGAAATATTGAGTCTTCCAATCCATTGACACAGTTCACCCCATTTATTTTACTTAAGTCTTAAGTCTCTTTTTGTAGCTGTCTTCTAGTGTACAGGCCTTGGACACCTTTGGTTAAATTTATTTCCTAAGTTGTGATGCTATCATAATTTTTATTTTATTTTATTTTCTGATCACTTGCTGACAATATATAAAAATACAATTGATTTTATTTAGGCTTAGCTGTAAATTGCTTTGATCTGTCCCACAATGCATGTTAAGCATTCCATCAGAGGCTTGGGCAGTGTCTGTATGAAGAATTTGGGGATTCCCCTTCTCTAACTCTCTCCTGTCCGAGGCTCCACCCTCACTCTCCTGATTGGCTCCCACCCTCTCCTGCTGTTCCCCAGCCAAAACTAAGGTGAAATTTCTATTGGAGTTTTAGCCACTGCACATTTCCCCAGGACTGCGACCTGCCCTCACATTAAAACCATAAAAGCTGGAAACTCACCCCTGCTGGTCCTTTCTTTCAAATTCCAACCCTTTCAGAAATCTGCCTGCTTTTGCACCCTCTCCAGAGCTTTCCAGTAGCTGTATTTTGTATTTTATCCAGCCTTTACAGTTTTTATCTGCATGAGGGTCAGCCTGTTAGGAGGTTACTCTGCCATGATGAAAATGGAACTTCTTTTCATTGGTCTTTATGCCTCTGGTTAAACAAGTATTAAAAAATAATCATTCCTGATAGAACTACTGGTCTCTACTCATCCAGAACAAGAGAGAGAGAAGGAAATCAAGGACTCAGAGAAGAAAGTAGTCTACAGGACTAATAGCCTACGGGGACCACAGCCTCACCTACCCTGAGACCAGAAGAACTAGATGGTGCCTGGCTACGATTATCGTCTGTTCAGATCAGGGCCGCAATAGATGGCTCCTGATAGAACAGGAGAAAAATGTGGAACAGAACTCAAATTCTTGAAGTCCAGACTTGCTTGATCAGTTGAGAGTGGAGGACTCCCTGTGACTATTGCCCTGACATGCTCTTTAAATTTTAATTCAAAATTATCCCTTGCAGCCACCTTTTAGCTAAATAATAGATTGGCTCATAAAGTAAGCATATCACCTGTGAGCAATGAATTCACTGAAGAATCATCTGTATGAGACCAAATGGTCAAAAATTACTCTAAAGCAAAGATGAGAAGGTAAGGGGGCAGGGAAACTGAAATAGAGTCCTCGGTCTCCTCTGGGGTGGAAGGTGGAGGGACGAGGGGGCTAGAGAGGGTGAGAATGGGGACAAAGTGGAATGGGTTTGGAGACTGTTGTAATCATCTAGTGAGGGTGGATGGGCCTGGTCGAAGGGCAGTGGGAATGGAAACTGAAGATTGTACATCCAAAATGGAATGGATGAGAATGATGACATATTGTGAAAAATGAAAAATGTAACCAATACCACTGAATAATTTGTGTAAACAAAAAACCCAGTGCCGTCGAGTCGATTCCAACTCATAGTGACCCTAGAGGACAGAGTAGAACTGCCCCATAGAGTTTCCAAGGAGGGCCTGGCGGATTCGAACTGCCGACCCTTTGGTTAGCAGCTGCAGCACTTAACCACTACGCCACCACAGTTTCCAAATAATTTGTGTAGAAATTGCTAAATGGGAGCCTAATTCCCCTGTAAACTTTCACCTTAATCATAATAAAACATTATTTTTAAATAATAGTAATAAATCCATAGAAAAAGGAATTATTACCTGATACTTTTTTCTCTTTCACATCTCAAAATCGCTACATCTTAGAGGATATTATTATTTTTCTTGTTTCCTGAGAAACAAGAAATTTCGATTTTTTATTTTTCTCTTTTGAATTACACACCTCAGAACAATGACATCAACCATTATTTTCAGGTAAGAGAGAGGGTATTAAAGGCAAAATCAGAAACAGAAAACAGTTTCTCACCGAACCTTTAAAAATGAGATTAAAGTCAGATCTTCAGTTTGAACACTGGGTCATCAGTCACCCAGGCATTTAATTTATATGGTTTCCTTGAAATTTCCAAGATGGCCAGTTGGGTCTCCTTTAAAAAATAAAATGCCAGCCTCTTGGCTGTAGACTTACCAGACTGATGTATCTTTGTATCAAATGGCTTCACTACACACTTAAAGCACAAAATACCTTGGACCTCTGAGTTTGGTCTACGTGAAGATGCAATTCGTGTGGTGGACAGCACTTCGGGGTTTGGGAAGTATTTCACACTCTTTTCGTTTAATCTTCACAACAAACTTGAGAGAGTATAATTCCCATTGAACAGGTGAGAAAACAGAGGCCCCAGTCTTCTTTCAGGCTACCTGAGGCTCAAAAGTCAGTGTATGTTATGAATCACCTGAAAAATGGTTTTATCCTTTCCCCTGGTATTTCAAAAATCATTGCCTTTATTTCCCTTGGTAAAAAAAAAATGAAGACACTTATGATAGAATTATATATAATAAATAACTGTATATTAAGTTTTGAAGACTTGCTTTATCACAATAAACTGTAACTTCAAGCAAGTTATCTCACTTCCTTCTGCCTAGGTTTTCACAACCGTAAAATGGAGATGGTAATAGAACTTACCCGAAACATCGTACCACTCCATAAATATTAATTAGCAGTATTATTGTGGTGGTGGTTGTTCTTATGTTCCTGGCAGTATGTCAAGGGCTTTACACATATTACTATTGATTTTATCTGTCTATATTTATAGATGAGGCAGTGGTGGTTCAGTGGTAGAATTCCCACCTTCCATGTGGGAGACCTGGGTTCAATTCCCAGTCAATGCAGCTACCACCCGTCTGTCAGTGGGGACTTGTGCGTTGCTATCTATGATGCTGAACAGGTTTCAGCGGAGCTTCCAGACTAAGACGGAGCAGGAGGAAAGACCTGATGACCTACTTCCGAAAATCAGCCAGTGAAAACACTGTGGAACACAAAGGTCTGATTGACAAGCATTTTGTTCTGTTGTGCTTAGGGTTGCCATGAATCAGGGGCCAACTTGATGGCAACTATCAACAACAACGTATCTACAGATGGATATCAATCTATTAAGACTCATCTACATTATCTTTTTTTTACATTATCTAATTCAACCATCTCAGTAACTCTGCAGAATAGATCCTGTTATCCCCTGGGGCTCTGAAGCGTTAAGAAACTTCCCCCAACTTTGAACACTAGTTGGTTGAGAAGTCCAGACACTTAAGAAAAAACTGTGACCTTGAAGACTTGCTTACAATACCAGTTTGTGATTGTCAGCAAGACACTTTGCCTCCGCCAGCCTCAGTTTCCTCATTTGGAAGAGGATACCCAATCCCTGCCTCCTCCACATACTCATTGCAGGGACCAGCTGGGGCTATGGCTGTGAAAACACTTTCTCGTGATTCAATCTAGAGACCCCTGTATTCAAGCCTCTTGAGGGGCCCTACATCTGTCTCGCTTATGGCCGTGTCCCTCGGTCCTAGCACCTTAGCCGAGACATAGCAGTTGCCATCGACTCGACTCCCAGTCATAGCAGCCCCGCGTATGTCAGAGTCAAACTGTGGCCCACAGGGTTTTCAGTGGCTGATTTTTCAGAAGTAGATCACCAGGGCTTTCTCCCGAGGCACCCTGGATAGACTCGAACCCTCAACCCTTCTGTAAACTGCTGAGAGCTTAACCATTTGCACCACACAGAGACAGTAGGTGCCCAATTAAAATTACCCGGATAATGGGCAAGTTGCTTGCTAGTGCTCAGCTGGGCAGCGATTTACCAGAGCAGAAGCGTCCTAAATAACCCCCTAAATTCAAGCAGCCTTGCGGTCTTCTGAAAAAGAGCCTGAGGAGGTAGTTACAATATTTGCTCTAGGTTTGCCTATGATTTCAAAAAGGAAAACACAGCCCAGGTGCCAGAAGGGAAAGGGACATCTTTATGTAGGGAGCAGCTGTGCCAGAGGAAGGCATGGTATCTTCTCAAAGGCTGCAGTCATCACACCCCAGCCTGCCCATGGGGCCCTCTCCAGAGGGAAGGCATGTCCATCAGGTGTGTCATACACTGAAGTTTACCAAAAACAACCAAACCCATTGCCATCGAGTTGAAGCTCATTCATGACAACTGAGTAGAACTGCTCCATAGGGTTTTCTTGGCTGAAAAATTTATGGAAGCAGGTTGCCAGGCCTTTCTTCCACAGCACCACCAGGTGCATTCGAACCACGGACCTTTAGGTTGGTAGTTGAACACAAACCATGTGTGCCCCCAGGGACCAACTGAAGTTTACATAGAAATAGTAAATACTGATTTCATTTATGACCTTATTTTGCTGGCTCAGAGCTCAGAGTTCAGGCCACTCTTTTGGAGCCCACACTCGGGCAATGAAGAAAAGAATTCTAAGTCATTCATTGACTTGTCTGTGGCCATCCCTGCTTTCAACTCGAATTGTTCCTCCTTTGCTCTGCAGAAATGAAATGCTCATTAGTTTTCTACTGTATCTTAGAGGCAGTATGTATCTGATGATGAATCATGCTGGAAAAAGTGACAAGTGCCCTCCAGAGGTACTCACTTGTTCTTTTGCAGATAAAGATGCAAAAGAAACTAATTAAGACTTTTCTTTTTAATTTAGGTTCCATTTTTAAATGTTCCATCACCAAAAGCCCAAAGGTATCTGCTTTCAGGGCCTCAGTAACTTAGGCCCTAAGAGAAAGCTGCTGGGAGTCAAAGAATACTGGAAACACCTTGCAGGTATTGGGAGAGGGAGATCTTGGGGGAGGAACAAGAGTTCCCTGCCCCTCCTCTCCTGACCCCCTGTGGTTGTGACTTTCTTTCATAGGGATGGTCTATGCCAGACACAAGATAATTATACCCACTCGTTGCAGCAATGCAGACCCTACCACTTCTGCCCATCATTAGCATTTACCTTAGGCAAGGTGCTCACCCTCTTTGAGGCTCAGTTTTCTCATCTATAAATGGGGATACTATTTGCCTACGTCAGAGTTTTTTTGAAAAATTCAGCAACACGTTGAATAACAAATTAACCTGGTCAATGGGGACATGCTTGTAATAGTGTAAGCTTTCATTGATTGTATTATTGGTATATGTCTCATCTTTTCAAGGAGCCCTGGTGGCATAGTGGTTAAAGTGCTCGGCTGCTAACAGAAAGGTCTATGGTTCAAACCCACCAGCCGCTCCATGGGAGGAAGGTGTAGCAGTCTGCTTCAATAAAGGTTCACAGCCTTACAAACACTATGGGGCAGTTCTAGTCTATCCTACAGGGTCGTTATGAATTGGAATCAACTCCACAGCAATGGGTTTGGGCTCTTATCTTTCCCACCTCTAGAGACAGAGTTCTTTCAGGGCAAGGTCTATGTCTTGTCCAGCAGTAAAACACAGCTCAAAATGAACAGGCTTTGAGTTGAGATGTTGTTGTTAGCTGCTATCAAGTCAGGCTCTCCTCATGGTGATCTTACACAAATTAGCATCATTTGATATGTTTGAGCCCGTTGCTGGGGCTACCATGTCAATCCATTTCATTGAGGGTTTCCCCTGTTTCCGCCAACCCTCTACTAAGCATGATGTCCTTTTCTCATGATTGACCTTTCTTGATGATGTGTCTAAAGTAAATAAGGCAAAGTCTCACCATTCTAAGGAGCAATCTGGTTGTATTTCTTCTCAGGCTGACTTGTTTGTTCTTAGGGCAGTAACCGGTAGATTCAATATTCATCACCAGCACCACAGTCTGAATGCATCAATTCTTCTTCCTCTTCTCTTTTCATTGTCCAAGCTTTCACACGCATTTGAGGCAATTGAAAAGATCACGGCTTGGGTCAGGCACACCTTAGTCATCAAAGTAACATATTTGCATTTTAGAACTTTAAAGAGGCCTTTTGCAGCAGGTTTGCCAAATGCAATGCTTTGTTTGAGTTTTGGACTGCTGCTTCCATGGGCATTGATGGTTGATCCAAATAGAATGAAATCACCGACAACTTTAATTTTTTTCTCCATTTATCATTATGTTGTTTATCATTCCAGTGGTAAGGATTTTCATTTTCTTTATGCTGAGGTGTAATCCATATTCAAGGTTGTACTCTTCGACCTACATCAGTTAGTGCTTCAAGTCGCCTTCACTTTCGGCAAGCAAGGATATGTCACCTGCATATCTCAGGTTATTCATGAGTCTTAACACCAGTCCTGATGCTGTGTTCTTCTTCATATAATCCAGTTTATCAGATTATTTGTTCAGCACAGATTGAATAGTAAAGTGAAAGGTGAAAGGATACAACCCTGCAACAAATTAGATAAATCTCAACTTAAATCTTAATCTTCACCACATCCTGGCCGTGTCACGATGGGCAAGTCTCTTAATCTGAGACTCAATTTTCTCTTCTAGGGAAGAGATGCCATAATATTTTCCTCTTAGGGGAACTATGATGATTAAATTAAATAATAAAATAACAGTGACTGACACCTGTTATAATGCTCAAATGGATATTCACTCTCTTCTCCTTTTTCTTCCCCCAAGACACTTGTTTTTGTAACCCCCACAGTTATCAGGACAAGATTTCTGCACGTAGTGTGTGCCCAATTAATGATAAACCAAAACCCAGTGCCATCAGCTAGATAAATGGCTGAAATAAATACTTGTTCTAGACCAATGAGCTAATTCACTCAACCTTATAGTGCAGCAAGAGTCATTTCCCGCAAAGCCTCACAGTCCCTGAACTACTACTCTCTTGAATGCAGAAGTAATTAATAGGCGTGATGACCATTCAGTTTTAAAAGCAATGAGCTAGACTTCAATGGACTAGAATGGAAGTCATCACCATCATCATCATTGTCACTTATGTAGCCATAACTGCACAGCAGGCATTGTCCTGGGAGCTTTGTAAGTATTCATTCACCTACTCCTCGTAAGAACCCTATGGATGCAGGTATGTTATTAATCCCATTTTATACATGAGGAAACTGAGACACCGAAGGTTTAAAGAAGGTCTTCAAGCATATGAAAGATGAAATTCAAGTCCCAGAACCATGAATAGATTTTGTTTAAGAGCACAGTTCCCGGTACCACACTCACTTCTGACACTAACTACAAGCTCAAGGGGTTTCTAAGACCCTCGGGCTCTATAATTCATTAGAAGCACTCATGGAACTCACTGGAAACTATTATACTCATAGCTATAGTTTCATACAAAGGATACAAATTAGAATCAGCCAAGAGAAGAAACACGTAGGGTGGATTCTAGACTGGGGAAATACCAAACCCGGAGCTTCCATTGTCCTTTCTCCATAGAATCATGTATGCGTTACTGTCTCCATATTGATGTGTGGCAGAGTACTGTCAACCAGGGAATTTCTTCTAAGTCTCAGTGTTCAGCCTTTTTATTGAGATTCTATTATGTAGGCATGATTGATTGATTGATCTCCCACATGGTTGATCTCACTTTCCAGGTCAACTAATACTGCATGACCCAAAGCCCCCACTCCAAACACATGATAGGTCTTTCTAAGATGGGGCCAGCCCGCACCCCAAATCACATTGTTACTATCTGGCTAGGCCAAGGCCCCCAAGAAAAAGATTACCTCTCAGGAGCCAAGAGTAAAGGACAGACCTCCCTTTGGGCAAGGTAAAACTCTTGACTACGCACTCTCAAATACATTTGCATTTTCATTTATGCAGATATGTATATAAATGCATAGAAAAAAGACTAGGAGGAAACACACCAAACTGTTAACAGAACTGAATAGAGGGGAACCTAAATATTTCACTCCATATAGCCTTCCTATATTTCTCTGTTTTTTTTTTATCTTTTCCAGTGAGGACGTATATGTATATTACTTGTAAAAATTAATTTAAAACTTTGTTCAAAGAATAAATAAAAAAAGAGAAAAGAAAACAAGCCCGATTGTGGTCTCCAGGCCAGAGAGGTGGCGCTAAATTTGAATTGCTACATCAGCCTAAAAATAGGGTGAAATCTGTTGACTTAATGCCAAATGGCACGGATGGGCTATACCACAGGAATTCAGAGTTGGGAAATCCTAGTGAAATGTTGGGGCTCAGGAGGACAGGGAAGGAAGGAGACAAAGGCAGAGGAGAAATGACCACCCAGTGAGGGTCGGGTTGACCTGCGCTGAGCTGGCAGTGAGGCTGGGTTGAGACCAGTGAGTTGCTCAGTGGGTGGACTTATCCCATAGTCTCAAACTTGTAAGTGGGGAAGAGGTGATGGTCAGTGGAGCAGGAGGAATCTGCCCCACTCTAAGCCTCCTTGACTCCAAATCCTGGCCAGGAGCCCAGTAGAAGTGAGTAGCAAAGCCAAGCATCCCTCCGGTATGTCACCCCATGGCACAATTCCAACCTCTTGTCTTAGCCAAGCAAAAAGCCTCCCAGCTCGGCACCCTGGGGGGACACAGAGATTTACACCCAGCCTCATAGCACAGATCAAGGCAAGCCCTGTCTCAACTGTCAGGACAAACTCCCAGATCCCTGCTCTGTGAGTCCCAGCTGTTCCAAACCAAGGCAGAGCCCAGGAGAGTTTTCAAGTCTGAAATGCAGCTGTACTTTCCCTCTAAAAAGACTTTCTAACAAAACCTAAGAGCAAAGAAAGGCAAACTGACAAAATGTTACCTGTATGAATGAGAAACACAAATTATAAATCATTTTGAAACCATAATCCAAGCACCACATGGAACCTACATTATTCATGTTCTCGCCTATTTTTTTTTTCTTATTAGAAGAGTCATAGATTTTTAAAAAGAACTCAAGTGCTATTACAGGCAGAAGAGTGAAGTAATAAATGCAATAATGTCTCCTGTATACCAGATACCTCCACTATTTTAATTAATCTTCACAATAACACTGCAAAAAACTACTCACAAAAGGTACTAAGAACCCCTGGTTCTCCCAGACTCTCAGCCCACAGGTGGCCCTGGTTCCAGTATGTGGCACTGACCTATGTTGGTCCCTGTCAGGCTTTGTCCCCAAATTCAATAGCATCCTGAATCCCAAAATGATCTGATCCAAATTTAAGGTTATTTTTTTTGATAGGGTCGCTAAGAGTCGGAATCGACTCGATGGCACTGGGTTTGGGTTTTTGGTTTTATATTGATGCAGGAGCCCTGGTGGCTCAGTAGTTAAGAGCTCAGCTGTTAAACCAAAGGTCAGCAGTTTGAATCCACCAGCAGCAATGTGGAAACCCTGTAGGCAGTTCTACTCTGTTCTATAGGGTCGTTACCAGTTGGAATCGACTCGATGGCAACAGGTTTGGTTTTTGGTTATGTTGGTGCAGTAGTTAAGACCTCAGCTGCTAACCAAAAGATCATCAGTTCAAATCCACCAGCCACTCTTTGGAAACTATATGGGGCAGTTCTACTCTGTCCTATAGGGTTGTTATGGGTCGGAATCGACTCAAAGGAAATAGGCTTGGTTTTTTGGTTTTTTGTCATGGAAACAGAGTCGCAAATGTTTAAGGTGCGCAGCTGCTAACTGAAATGTTGGAGGTTTCGATCTACCCAGCGGCACCTCAGAAGAAAGGCCTGGTGATCTATTTCTGAGAACTCAGCCATTGAAAACCCTGTGAAGTACAGTTCTACTCTGACACGCGTGGGTTCACCATGAGTCAGAGTCTATTTGATAGCAACGGATTGTAATGGGGACATATTTTCTACACCAAAAAGCAAGCTCAGAGTCTAACAGAAGATCTGTATTCTCTTTCAGGTATGAAAGTCACGCTGTGAAGTTGGACACCAAAGTGGGGTCATTCCAGGGACAGTTCAATGGTTTATGAAGACCATGGGCAGACCACTGTGCACTGGGACTGTCCCAGAAACCTCATGTTCCCACAGCACCCTGGGTGCACCTGGGGCCTGACTCTCACCACATGCATGGGTGCTGGTGCCTGGCAGGTGTCACATCCACTGGTCTGTGACCCAGAGGACAGAGGGCACTGGTTTTCTTTGCATGCCCAGTGCCCAAGGCAAAGGTGGGTACAGAGACAGTGCTCAGAAAAGAGAAAGGGATAGATAAATAAAGGAAAGGAGGGAGAGAACGAGGGAGGGAGAAAGCAGTAAAAAAAAAAAAAAATGTAGACGGAAAGGGAGGTAGGGAAGATGGAAACGAAGGAAAGGGAGGCAAAGAGGCAAGGAGGAAAGAAACAAACCAGAGAAATGTGAAGCCTATAGTCACTCTCCTTATCAAACCACTGAGTCCAGCCTCTGGAAAAGGTTCTCCAGGTGAGCCAACCTGCACAGGGAAGGAGGCTCCCCTTCCCTTACGCCAGTCACCCAGGAACTAGGCTTCCTGCTGACCGCAGCCAAAGCCTAGACTCTTCACCTGCTGACCAGCCTCCAGGTGGACTCCACGCAGGCAGCTGCCCCGCCGTTCACTGCTGCCTGTGGCTCACCTTCCTCCTGGCTTCCAGGGCAACCTGGAGACTTGTGAGCCCTCCAAAGAGGTAGCAGAGGTCACCGGGAGGTAGCATGGGCTAGGTGTGGCAGGACATGGGAGACTCACCTCCTTGCCTTGGTCAGAGGTCGTGAGCACACATGGAATATCTGAATTTCAGCCAGGCTTCTCCAGACTCCCTGTGGAGTGAGAAAAGAAACAGAAACTATAGACCATACACCCCGTGGTGAGTTGAATGATCATCCCCCAAAGAGTAATGTACGATGGCTTCAAACGCGCCTGACAGGGAGGCCGATGCACAGTCCCGCCAATGTGTGTATTGATGACTTGGGCTTGGGCACAGACAGCATGCTAATCGATTGTGTGGGCAGCACAGTGCTGAGCAGGCTGCCAAATTGTCGATGAGAGAATTAGGACCCAGAAATATCCAGACAGGCTGAACAATGTAGTATGAATCCAACAGAGCAAAACTTGGATGGGGACAGATGGTTTGGAGCCCTGTGCCTGGGCCCCAAAACACAGCTGCCTAAATCCTAGAAGGGGTGGCAACATAACAAGGGCACACAGGTGAGAAACATGAGGAGATGTAGCTGCATGCAAACAGCACGGGGCATCTGCCAGGAAGAGCTGCAGTCCTAGGTTGTGAGGGTCAGAATCTACCCTGCTTGGATCAGACCCTGCAGGGAAACAGTACTTCTCACTCTGGGCCCCTTTGAAAGGAGGCTTGGTGGCAAAGTGGTTAAAAGCTCAGAGGCTAACCAAAAGGTCGGCAGTTCGAATCTCTCAGCTGCTCCTTAGAAATCCTGTGGGGTAGTTCCACTCTGTTCTATAGGATTGCTATGAGTTGGAATCGACTCAAAGGCAATGGGTTTGGTTTTGGTTTGGTTATATGATGAAACATTATGAGGATGGTGATGGAGACTGAAGCTATGTCATATGAGCAATGGCTGAAAGTCTTGTCTATGTTTAGCCTGGAGAAGAAACTCAGGGGGGACATGAGGGCTGTTTTCAAATATTTGAAGGGCTGTCACAGGGAAAATTTGTTCTGCGTGACTCCCCAGGGTGAAGCCAGGGCAATGAAAGTGACATCAAGGCAGACTGAAGACAGATTGGAGCTTTCTAGCAGTCAGAGCTGTCTACGCTGAAATGAGTTTTCACCAGAGACACTGAGCTCCCTGTCATTGGAAGTAATCAAGCACAGCCAGAATGACCACCTTTTAGGAGTGTTGGGAAGGGTATTAGCTGTCCAAGATGACCTCTGTAGGACCTCTCATTTCCAAAAATTAAGCCTTTTCCCAGGAGATGACAGGAAGCAAAGCTGGAGAAGAAATGTCCCATAAAGCAAGGTGTCTCTCAAGGCGCCTTTTTCTTAAATTCTCTGGCTGAAGGCAGGAGGCAAACACTTTCAACAGCTGCCATCCCACTGATTCCTTTTCCTAAATTAAGCTTTCTGGGGCCTCTCTTGGGCTAGAGCCCAGAGACAAGGACTTTATGAAGCCCATAAAGTAATTAAGTTCATGATATCATCTGTTGACCTGTCCCAAAGAACACTGAAGCCCTGAGGCCCGGGGCCAGGTTTCCTCAAATTACCATTCTTGTAGCAGATTCTAGCCTTTTGTCCCCAAGGGCCCGGGCCTCAGCAAGCGCCTTGTACCATGTGGCAATGGAAATAGAGCTGAGCACTGGGACCCAGGCTGTCACCCAGGAAGGGGACGTCCAGTCAAGGACATTGGCGAAGTGGCCTCTAGCATCCCTGTCCACTGCTACCCTCCACCGGAGTTTGCCGTTGTTTTTCTCCTAATATGCCAAGCAAAGTAACGCACAGGAGATGAACCTCAGTTTAGGGAAGCCATGAGCAGAAAGTGAAACATCCTGAGGTGGGCAGGGCTGGCGAGTCCCAGGTACTGTTGAATAGAAGTGGTTCCAGAGAGCATCTGGTCTGCTTGCTCAGCAGATATCATGAGTACTCACTATGTTCTGAGCATTTGGGTATAGCAATGAACAACCCGAAACCAAAACCAAACCCACTGAGATTGAGTCAATTCTGACGCATAGCGACCCTACGGGACAGAGTAGAACTGCCCCATAGAGTTTCCAAAAAGCGCCTGGGGGATTTGAACTGCCAACCTGTTGGTTAGTAGCCCTAGCATTTAACCACTACGCCACCAGAGTTTTCAAGGCAGACTTAGTTCTAATGGTGGGAAGGAAGGCAATAAGAAGTGAACATTCTCTCTCCTGACAATCAAGGAAACTGGAGCCCAGAGAGGTTGAGTGACTTGGCCAGGGTCACAGAGCAACTTGGCCCTGGCTGAAGGCAAGACCCAGGACTATTCCCACCCTCAGTTAAGGTATTCATAAACAAAAATGTCAGCCCCAACAGGCACAGAAGCACCAAGATGACCTTTCCACTGGCTCTCTCATTTCTGGAGCCTGTTTTTCAGAGAATTAGAATTTGTTGAGAATAAAAATTCCTAAAGAGGTAGAAAATACACAATCTTTGGGTGCTTGAAGGAGGTGGGGGAACCCATACAGCAGACAAAGAAAGAGCTTGGAGAGTGCAAAGACAGATCTATCTTCTTCCCAAACGTCCCCTTCTTGGGGGACCATTTTGAACCCCAATTCAAATAAACCAACTTCAAATATATATATTCAATATTGAGTTTATGTTTACGGTGTGTTGGGAACAGCATTAACTGGCCAAGAAGACCTCTGTAGGACCTTTAATTTCCAAGAATTAACCCTTTTCCTGGGAGATCACAGGAGGCAGAGCTGGGGAAGAAATGTCCCATGAAGCCAAATGTCTCAAGCCACCTTTTTCTTATATTCTGTGGCTGGAGGCAGGAACCAAGCACTCTCAACAGCTGCTATCCCACTGACTCCTTTTCCTAAATTAAGCCCCCTGAGGCCTCTCCTGGGCTGGGAGTGATTATTAGTGACAGTTGCACAATGATTAATGTAATTGTACCACTAAATTGTACATGTGAAAAACATTAAATAGGCAAATGTGTTACATACATTTTTACAACAATAAATGAATAAATTCAACTATCAGCAATTACATATTGTTTAACCTCAAATATTCTGAGAGAGTCCCTAGGTGGTACAAACAGTTAATGTGCTTGCCACTAACTGAAAGGTTAGAGGCTTAAGTCCAACCAAAGAGCTGGTGACCTGCTTCCAAAAAATCAGCCATTCAGAATCCTCCAGAGCACAGTCCTACTCTGATACACATGGGGTCACCACGAGTCAGAGTCGCCTCCATGGCAGCTAGAATGGCGTAATACATTCTGGAGTATTTGTGGATGAAATGATACATTTCTAGGATTTCCTTCAAAATAATCTCCTGGGGAGATGGGAGGTTGGGCATGGTGAGAGATGAAACGCGATTGGCCATGAGCCGATAGTGGCTGAAACCGAGTGCTGGGTATATGGGGGCTCATTATACTATTCTCTCTACTCTTGCCTATGTTTGAAATTGTCTATAACTCAAGATTTAAAAAAGCAGATGTTGCCAATATTTTCAGCACCATTGCTAATGTCACAGTCTAGAAAGAGAATTTTAAAAGGATACAAATATTTTGCAAAGGTGAATTTTGGTGGCCATGACGTTCATGCTTATTAGTCTTCCTGGAAGTCATTGGAGCCAATTGCTGTTGAACAGGGCAGGGACTGAGAAGAGCACACTAATTAAAAACAGGGCAAAAAGTTGCTCAACTGCACTTCTCTTTTCCCAGGGACCAATTTGCTGGCTTCTTCATGGAAGGAGGGGAAAGGGTGGGTCTTCTGCATAGCTTCTAGAAGATGTGAGGGTTTCTTGCCCCTTTAATTGTTTCGTATTGGTCTCGGGCCCTGGCTCCATTGATGCCACCAGCAAGCCTGCTTTGGAGACTCGAGCAATCCCCTCTGCAGAGCCTGCCCCATTCCAAACCCAGCTGTTCAGATGCCTTCTCTAAATATAAGCCTTGTTTGATGATGCCTCCCTTTGGCCTGCCTGACAGAGCCAGGCTCAAAGTCCAAGCTGATTAGTCCCGAGCTAATTTTTACCTGTGTCCACCTGTTGATGTCAATTCCAGAGGTCCTGAATAGGGCAGCCATGTGGCAAGGTTATATGACAGGCTGTCTTTGGGGCAGGATTAT
This sequence comes from Elephas maximus indicus, assembly GCF_024166365.1. Classification (NCBI taxonomy): domain Eukaryota; kingdom Metazoa; phylum Chordata; class Mammalia; order Proboscidea; family Elephantidae; genus Elephas; species Elephas maximus. Next base: position 33,434,202 of record NC_064838.1, read on the forward strand.
CCATGGTATAAGGTGAGCTTCACAGATCTGGGTCATCATTGACCCAGCATTAAATACCACTGATTCACACAGTGAGCAATTTACCATCTTCCTGCATCAATTCTCTTGAAATCTTGCCAATGACTGCAAGAAGAAAATCTCACTTTGGTGCCAGTATGTCTTTAACACTAGTTTGGGCCTTTAGTATTTCTTTCCTGAACTTCAATACCACCTAACCAATCTTCCTGCCTCCCATCTCCCTCCACCCTACCTCTTATCAGCCTCTAACACAAACCAATCCATCCTTTTCTCAGTCACCAGCGTGATCAATGTAACACTCACATCTGTCTCTGACACTCCCCTGCCTAAAATCTTCCAAAGACTCTCCACCACCTACTTAGTTAGTATAAACCCCTTGCACCTATTAGTGTTCTTTGATGGGAAGAAAAAATGCAAGAGCAAAGAATTTATTAGAAGAACACCAGGTAGCTCACTTAGCTAAGCACGGAGCCTAAGATAAGTATTATTGAATGGCTAAATGAATGAAAGAATCAGTGAATGAATGGAGTAGGCTGCTTAGTGTACACCCGTGGTTTCTAAGAAGAACTGTAGAGATCCATGGAATTGCTTTGGACGCCACTAGTGGATGGAGCTCTGGGCCACACATAATGCCCACCTACTCCACTACTTATGAGTTGGGAGGATTCATGCAAGTAAAGCACCAGACTAAACTATGAAGATCCACATTCTAGTCCTGGCTCTACCACTCATCAGGTGGGTAACCTTGGGCTAAACGTGTTACCTCTCTTAGCCTCAGTTTCCACACCAGCTAGATGGCCATATCCAGCAACTCTAAGCGGCTCACACTCAGGGAGAAGAGCATTGCAGGGTGATTGCACAAACATTGGGTAAGCCCCACTCAAGTTCTGTTTCTGCAGATCAACTTGCTTAATTGCATTTCTTTTTAGTTAATATTAAAATGAGCTCTACTCAGCCACAGAGAACAGGGGTGACATGGGGACAGTGATAGGAAGACGGCCTTGTTTAGGGGGAAGATAACTCTGGGTTTTAATAGTTGTTACCAGTGTATTCACCAAATGCATTTCCAGCATCAGGGTAAGTAGGAGGAAGCTGACAATTAAAGATGGATAAGAGCTGGAATCTACCCACTGTCCAGCAAGTGGACAACACGATACAACCACAAAAGTTTAGGATATATATTTGTGTGTGTGTGCGTGCATGTGTGTATGTTTACACACTCATTGGAAAACTATTAGAAAAGTATTCCAACACTAACCCACACAGGTAAGAAACTGAGACTCAGAGTGGCTAAGTATCCACTTCTTACACTTCTGTTGATTTTGTACCAGCTGTCTCGACAAGCCAGATCCCTGATTCTACACTTAGTGCCAGCCAGCCCTTCAATCAATGTCCTAAAACACATCCTACCTGCTCCTCCTCAGAGCGGTTTGGCCAGAGAGTCTTGGAGGAGGCGGTAGTGCCCTGAGTCCAAGTGAGGCAGATGCAGACACGTTGCTCCGTGTGAACTTAACATACAGTGTTTTCGCTTTAAGTGGGTTGGCACCAACCTACCATCAACCTGCCAAAAATCTTCTGTGTACTTCGGGCTCAAGCCCAAGATCTTCACATCACCCTCCAGGGAGCAGTGGAATTGGGCCCAGAGGGTAGAAACATCTGAAAAGTAGAAAATAGACAAATATCACCTTCAGAACCAGAGCAGCCCTCACCTCCCACACACATGCTCACTAACAGGCCCTAGACTCATCCTTAAGATGAGTAGAGGTGGGGCCAAAACATGGAGGTGTGGCCAAAGCATAGGTGTGGAGCCAACACATGGGGATGGAGCCAAAACATGGGGGTAATGCCATGACCTGAGGGTGGGGTTGGGACCTGCAGATGGGCCTCTAAGAGAGGACCTGCCAACCACCATGCAGGCAAAGCTGCACTGAGACCTGCATTCTCATGGATGGCTGGCAGGAGAAAAAGGTGTTAGCACACACTTTCTGGAAAATAATTCATTAATATGTATCAGGAATCTTAAGTGTGATCATGTCCTTTTATGCCATATGCTACTTTTCAGACTCTGAATGAAGGAAATAATCACAGAGAAACACAAAACTGTGAGTACAAAGTTTGTGCATGGCATTATTTGTATATAAGCATGTACCATTAACTGTAATAGGGAAAAATTAAAATTAGAAAAGAAAGAAAAACAACTGAATGCCCACTCTCATGGAAATAGTTATGTAAACCAATTATGGCAATCTACATGAGAAAAACCACTGAGCCACCAGGGCTCCATAGAAAAATTAGGACATCTTTAAAAAATCATGTTTATGAAGAATGTTTATTCATGGTGCTAAGAGAAAGAAGCAGAAGACAAAGTTATAAAAAGACAGTGTCTACAACTGTAATAAAGAAAACAGCCTGGAAGGAAATATTCTGAAAGAGTACTTGAGTTTTATCTAAATGGTACAATTCTGGACGATTTTTATTTCATACCATGTTTTTCAAATGTCCGGTACTTCACATGAATTACTTTTATCAGAAAAATGCAGAAGCATCTTTTCAGTCTGAGCACCACAGAACCCTGCCAGCCAATTTGCCTGGACATGCTCTATAAACGCTCCCACGTCACATTCTGCTCGATTGGCCAACTTCAATTCTATATTTATCTGTCCGACATCATCTCTGGTTGACGCCGCATCTCACCTTGGGCCAAGCCCTGTTTTCACTTTCCTACAGCTCTCTCGATGCTGCCATCTACTTGATGTGTGGTCTTGAACCTCAGTTATGGCCTCAGTTTCCACATCAGTAAAATGGTCACATCCAGCAGTTCTCAATTACTACCCTCTGTCTTGAGATCCTGGTTGTTACCAGGCTCAATTCATGATGGCTCAAGGAACCTCGCCCTGGGTGAGCTCCTGGGGCCACTCTGATGTTATGAACTCAAATCGTTTAGCTCTAAGGAACCAGGAATCCAAGGGACAATCAGGCTACTGGAAGATTCTTGGACTGCTCCTGAATGCATTTGCTGTAACCTGGAAGTCAGCTCTCTCTTTGTCTACATGAACTGACTGCTTCGGCCCATCACCCAGGACACAGAATGCATCCTCTTAAGGGTTCCATGGGAAATACACTCACACCAAGTATATCAGTCGAGGTCCTGGCAGCAAACAGCCAGCACACTCAAATTAAAATGATTTGAGGAGCATTTAATAAAAAGAAAATTTACAAAGGTGTGAACAGGGTATAGACAAATCCCCAGGGATCATACAGTTGGCTGAAGCTAACAGCAGAGGTCAAGAAAGGAGCAGCTACAGGAACCAAGAGACAGAGAGGTCTGTGGAGAGAGGGCCACTCCACCATAGCAGAGGCCTTTCATTGAGAGACATAGCCAGCCCAAGGTAATGCCACAGTCAGTAGGAGTAAGGGAACAACATTACTCTCATCCCTCCCTCTGATGTCCTACCAGTGTTCCCTTTGGCCAAACCCAAATGGAAGCTCCCCATTGGCCAAACCCAAACAAAGCTCCTCATTGGCTGAAACCAAATCTCCCTGCTGGCCAAACCCGACAGGAAGCTTCCCATTGACCAAAGCCAAAGGAAGCTAGAAGGTAAAGAAATCCGTGTAGGACAACTTCCAGGGCTCATGCCATAGTGGAGCAAGGTCAGAGTGGATCTATAGGGGCAAATAGAAGGCATTCAGACCACCAGGTATTTTGGTATTACTTAGCAGTTTCGGCTGACAGTGTGTAGTTTCACAGGGAAGGCTCACATCACCCAGCACCCTGAGTTTCCCTCATAAAGTTCCCTATCTGTCATGGATTGAACTGTGTCCCCAAAAAATATGTGTCAACTTAGCTAGGCCATGATTCCCAGTGCTGTGTAATTTTCCTCCATTTTGTGATCTGATGTAACTGTCTTCCATTTTGTGATATTGTGAAATTATGTGTTGTAATTCCTAAACCCTTATATGTCAATAAGGCAGAATTAGTGTGAGGTGTATCTTGAGTTACCCCCAGTGTGACTCAATTCACAGCCTTACTCAAGTCACACTCTTGCTTGAGTCACGTCTTTTATCTTACAAATGATGAAAGGAGAGAGAAGCAAGCAGAGAAGAGAAGGACCTCCTACCGCCAAGAAAGAAGAGCTAGGAGCAGAGCGCATCCTTTGGACCCAGGGTCCCTGCACTGAGAACCTCCTAAACCCAGGGGACGACGGATGCCAAGACACATGGAGATTTCCAAGGAATGAGGGCCCACAGATGTTGAAAGGAGACAAGGACCTTCCCCTAGAGCAAACAGAGAGAGAAAGCCTTCCCCTAGAGCTGGCACCCTGAATTCAGGTTTCTAGCCTCCTAAATTGTGAGAAAATAAATTTGTTTGTTAAAGCCACCTACTGAGGTATTTCTGTTATAACAGCACTAAATAACTAAGAATCTGGTACCTGAAGAGTGGGATGCGTCTCTAACAGATACCTAAAATGTGGATGTAGTTTTTGCAGTTGGGTAATGGGTGGAGGCTGAAAGAGTTTTGAGGTACCTAATAGTAAAAGCCTAGATTGCCTTGAAGGAGCCCTGGTGGTATAGTGGTTAAGAGCTCGGCTGCTAACCTAAAGGTCAGTGGTTCAAACCGACCAGCTGGTCTGCGGGAGAAAGATGTGGTAGTCTGCTTCTAGTAAGGATTACAACCTTGGGAATCCTGTGGGGGCAGTTCTACTCTGTCCTAAAGGGACGCTGTAAGTTGGAATCAACTCAATGGCAATGGGTTTGGTTTTTGAGTTAGATTGCTTTGAAGAGATTGTTGGTAGAATTATAGACGTCAAAGGCAATCCTGGTGAGGGCTCAGAAGGAAGTGAGAAGGGCTATAGAGAAAGTCTACCATCTTTGAGAATACATCTGGCAAGAGCAACAGAATGTTGCTAGAAATGTGGATGTTAGTTAAATGCACTTTTTGTGAGGCTATAAAAGAAAGTTATGAAAAATTGGACAATGAAAGAAGGGTGGTGCTGTTTATGCAGTGGCAAAGAATTTGTCTGAATTTTAATTACATGTTTGGTGGGAGGCAGAACGTCTAAGGGATGAATTTGGATATCTGGTTGACAGTGGGAGGCAGAACGTCTACGTGATGAACTTGGATATCTGGTTGACGAGATTTCTAAGCCAGATCTTAAAGGGGCCACATGCTTTCTCCTTGACACTTATGGTAAAAATGAGGAAGGAAGAGATGGGAGAAGAGAGATGCCAAGCCACATGGAGACGCCCAGGGGCAGAAACTCAAAAGAAACAAGGACTTTCCTCCAGAGCTGACAGGAAACGCCTTCTCCTAGAGCCTGGGCCCTGATTTCAGACCTCTAACCTCCCAGACTATGAGAAAATAAATTTCTGTTTGTAATACCACTTGTGGTATTTCTGTTACAGCAGCACTAGGTGACTAAGACACCACCTGATATGTCAGCTTCCCTGGGGCCCGTCTCAGGAGTGGCGGTGTTTTCCCTCTCTCCTGCCCTTCCTCCACAAGGCGGTGGAGGAATCTTTGCTGCATCTTCTCTCTCCCTCCGGCTTCAGACTTCTCCCTACTTAATTATGCAGAGCGACAGAGAGAGCATCTGCCCCTGTTCCAAGGGGGTCATGGCAGCATTTCTTGCCGACCATCCAGTGCCTGCTCCCCCCAAGAGGTAACCTGGAAAAGAGTTTTCTCATCTCATTTCACAGCTTGTCATTCACGTTGCACAGTTCAAACTCATTACTAGCTGTAAAGCCTGGTTGGGGAGTGCTGCAAAAATAATTTTCCCTAATTGCTCCGGATAAACACGCGTCTGTCAATCCAAATCCCAGCCCTTCACGGATCATTTCCTGCGTCTACAACTATTTGCTCCAGGGCAAAATGAAGGAAACTTTTCTGCAGCTGTAAGGGGCTGCCACAGGGCGGATCCTGCTTTGAGAAAACTGAGCCAAGACGGAGGAATGAGAAAAATAAGCAGATGCTCGAGCCAGAAGGATTTCCATGTTTACATAATCAGATCGCATGTGTTCCCCTGAGAGAGTCTGGATTCCCTTGTGTCCCCAGGACAACCACAGACCCCAGGCCACCTGCCCATGTCCGCCCCATCACTGCCTGGGGGCAGACCACACTGGCGTCTTCAGCCTGGTGTGTCCCCATTTACTCTCTCTTGCTGTGTGAAGAGTCTGTATTTTTCATCAGCGAAGGAGATTATATCCCTTAGTGATTAATCAGTGTTTTGCCTTCCATAATCACCTTCCCTTTGGGGGGCAGGATGATAATTGACAGATGCTATTGGCCGCAGGAAGGAAAAAAGTTGGGAGCCTGAGTTTCTTGCCAAGGTTGCAACTGAACTGTGGTCTAAATAGGCATAGATTCTCCAGCCCCTGCATCCTCAGAAAGTCACTAACCAAAAAAATGAAACCCGTTGCCGTTGAGTCTATTCTTACTCATAGCGACCCTATAGGACAGAAAGGTCATTAGGTGGTGTAAATGGTTTGCACTCAAATACTAACCTAAAGGCTGTGGTTCAAACCCACCCAGAGGTGGCACAGAAGAAAGGCCTGGCAATCTGTTTCCATAAAGATTGCTGTTGTTGTTAGGTGCCCTGCAGTAGGTTCCAAATCGTAGTGACCCCATGCTCAACAGAATGAAACACTGCCCGGTCCTGCATCATTCTCACAGTCATTGCTATGTTTGAGGCCACTTTTGCAGCCACGAGGTCAATCCACCTCATTGAAGGTCTTCTTCTTTTTTGATAACACTCTACTTTTACCAAGCATGATGTCCTTCTCCAGGGACTGATCTCTCCTGATAACATGTCCAAGGTATATGAGGCAAAGTCTCACTATACTCGCTTCTGACTCTACTTCTTCCCAGACAGATTCGTCCTTCCGGCAGTCAATGGTATATTCAATACTCTGCTGACACCATAATCCAAATGCATCCATTTTATTTCCATCTTCCTTAATCATTGCCCAGCTTTTGCATACATAGGAGGCAATTGAAAATACCATGGCTTGGGTCAGGGGCACCTTAGTCCTCAAGGTGATATCTTTGCTTTTCAACACTTTAAAGAGGTCTTTTGCTGCAGATTTGCCCAATGCAATGCATCTTTTGGTTTCTTGACTGCTACTTCCATAGGCATTGATTGTGGATCCAAGTAAAATGAAATCCTTGACAAGTTCAATATTTTCTCAGTTTATCAAGATGTTGTTTATTGGTTCAGTTGTGAGGATTTTTGTTTTCTTTATGTTGAGGTGTAATCCATATTCAAAGCTATATTCTGATCTTCATCAGCAGATGCTCCAGCCCCTCTTCATTTTCAGCAAGCAAGGTTGTGTCATCTGCATATCACGGGTGGTTAATGAGTCTTCCTCCAATCCTGATGCCGTATTCTTCTTCATTCAGTTCAGCTTCTCAGATTATTTGCTCAGCATACAGATTGAATGAGTATGGAGAAACGATACAACGCACAACTTTCCTGACTTTAAACCATGCAGTATCCCCTTATTCTGTTCAAACAATCACCTCTTGGTCTATGTACAGGTTTCACATGAACACAATTAAGTGTTCAGGAATTCCCACTCTTCCCAGTCTTATCCATAATTTGTTATGATTCACACAGTTGAATGCCTCTTCATAGTCAATAAAACACAGATAAATATCTTACTGGTATTCTCTGCTTTCAGCCATGATCCATCTGATAACAGCGATGATATCCCTTGTCCCATGCCCTCTTCTGAATCCAGTTTGAATTTCCGGCAGTTCCCTGTCTACGTACTGCTGCAACCATCTTCTAAGCATCTTCAGCATAATTTTACTTGCACGTGATGTTAATGATATTGTTGGATAATTTCCACATTTCGTTGGATCACCTTTCTTTGGAATGGGCAAGAATATGTATCTCTTCTAGTCAGTTGGCCAGGTAGCTGTCTTCCAAATTTCTTGGCATAGAAGAGTGAGCACTTCCAGTGCTGCATCTGTTTGTTGAAACGTTTTAATTGGTATTGCATCAATTCCTGAAGGCTTGTTTTTCACTAATGCACCCAACACAACTTGGACTTCTTCTTTTAGCACCATCAGTTCATGATCATATGCTACCTCCTGAAATGGCTGAACATCGGCCAATTCTTTTCGGTACACTGACTCTGTATTCCTTCCATCTTCTTTTAATGCTTCCTGCGTCGTTCAATTTTCTGTCCCTAGAATCCTTCACTATTGCAACTCAAAGTTTAAATTTTTTCTTCAGTTTTTTCAGCTTGAGAAATGCTAAGTGTGTTCTACCATTTTCGTTTTCTTACTCCAGGTCTTTGCACATTTCATTATAATATTTTACTTTGTCTTCTTGAGCAGCTCTTTGAACTCTTCTGTTTGGCTCTTATATGGCATCGTTTCTTCCATTTGCTTTAGCTACTCTATGTTTAAGAACAAGTTTCACAGTCTCTTCTGACATGTATTTTGGTTTTTTCTTTCTTCTCTGTCTTTTTAATGACCTTTTCTATAAAGATTACAGCCAAGAAAACCTTTGAAGCAGTTCTACTCTGTAACGCACAGGGTCACCTTAAGTTGGACTCAACTCAACAGCAATAGGCTTGGTTTAGTATCCTCAGGGGGGAAAAAAAAAAAACCTCATTCCCAGGCTCCCATTACGTTCATATGTAACACTGAACGTGTCCAGACTTACTGGCCAAACCTAAAAGAGATGCCTTACAATGAAAGGGGTTGGCTGGGGACACCAGGTATGCCATGGTCATTGACTATTTTGGAGTTCTGGATTCCACTCTCCTTCTGAAAACAGCATCCTTATTTTTCGAAGAGCACTAATCTCCCACCACTCTTGGATCCAGGCCAGGTCAATCAGCTTATTCCATCTCCTGGGCCATATCGATTGGTTCTAGACTGGCCCCAGCTAGGCAGTTCAGCCCAATATGTCAAATTCTGCAAACTTCTCTGGAGCAACCAGGAAAGAAGTGTGCTATTTGCTGAAGGGGTTGCTGAGAGAGTAAGTGTAAGCCTGGAACTAAGGGTGGACATCTTGACATGAACAAAACAGGGAAGTCCAGGTGAGAAGTAAAGAGAAACAGGTTCCTGGTGGCATTGTTTGAATCTCTGGATACACACAGGCTAGGAGTCAGAACTACTCTGAGACTTTTCAGTTCTGCGGGTCAATGAACTGCTTCAGCTGAGGGATTGGGTTTTTTTGCTTATAACTGAGTGTCCCAATACCTACATATATATCTGCATCTTCATTTTGCTGTTTCACTATTTGTTGGTGACACCAGCAACATCATCTTCTGCACCTCTGCCCTCCTCCCTCTGTCCATCTTTGGATGTCCTGCCTTTGTCTGGAGGCAATGCATGTGGTAGGTGAGATTCCTAGCTCAGCCACACAGTGACAAGTGACTGTAAGCTGACAGCCCTGGGATGAACTTAGAAGCTGGACTCAGACAGCCAGGGGTTGAGTGCTGGGAGAGGAGGCTTGGGATGTGCAGTGGGAACTGAGGCAGAACTTGGTTCTAACTCATGACCAGCTCACCAGGAGTCATCAACTATAAGAGGAGACTGAGGCCAGAATCAGGGGCTGGGGCCTCACACACAGTAGGAGCAGCCAGGGGTGGCCAGGGAGCCAAGGACGGGGAAGGAAGAACACTGCTCCATGGAGACAGGTGCTTCCTGACACACTCCAAGCCTCCTCTGGTCTTAAAGGGAATTGTCTCTCCAAGTCTATTCTGAAAAACTAGAAGTCAGAAGACCCCGGTTCTAGTCCAACCAGTCTCATGGCTGGGCAGGGTACTTAATCTCTTTGAACCTGTTTTCTCATCTTTGAAATGGGTCTTGAAATAAATGGACCTCAAAGGAACTCATGTAAGTATTAGATGGCGATGATAGATGGAAACGTGTTTTGTAGTATGTAGTAGTCCTGGTGTGGTTTAACAGGCTGAGTTTCCTACATAACAGGAGGACGGCGTAGCAGGATCCTTCAGCGCCTTATCCCCAAGTAGGAACTCATGGAGTTAGGAAGACAGGAGTTCAAGTCCAAATATTTTGAATTTCCATTGTGGCTTTGACACTTACTCTTTAGGAGACTTGGAACCAGACATTTGACTCCTTTGTGCATCCATTTCAACATTTTTCAAATGAGAAAAGGAACCCCAGCTTTCCCCAGATATGAGGTAAAGATCAAATTAGAGCGAAAGGACCTTTTAAAATACAGCAACAAAAATAATAATAATAACTACTGTTTAATGGACATTTACTCTCATGTAGGTCCCGAAATGATTCTCCAGGATGAAAGTAACAGTAACAATGACAACAATAGCTAACACTGGATTAATAATAGCAATAATTGAGGACTTCTTACATGCTGGGCACTAAGTATATGTTGGTACATGATGCTAGGCAGGCATTACACACCTCAAGTCCTCAGAACGGCTCTACGAGGATTAAGCCAAAACCAAACCTGTTGCCATCGTGTCAATTCCAATTCATGGCAAACCCGTGTATTACAAAGAACTGCTTCATAGGGTTTTCTTGGCTATAATCTTTATGGAAGCAGATCACCAGAACTTTCCTTCCACGGCACCACTGGGTGGGTTCAAGCCACCAATTTTTCAGCTGGCAACCAAGTGCGAACCATTTGTACCATCCAGGGATCTCCTAGGAGGAGCAGGTAACCGCACTTTACAGATGAACAGACTGAGTTCAAAGAGCCAAGGTGTCAGGACTAGGAAGAGTCGTAGCCAGGATACGTTCAAATGTAGTTTTTTTTTTTTTTTTAATGATTTATCATGTATATATGTATATAAATTCAAAAGAGAATTTACAGAGAGAAAGATCACGCAGGCATCTTCAATTCACCATCCTCAGGACAATGACACGAAAAGGAAACCATGGATAGAGTCCATTACCAGCAGTCCAACACAAAGGTATTTCTACTCTCAGGTGTGGCTAAAGAGATGACCTGGGACCAACATACCTTGAGCAGAGGCCAAGCCAGCCTTGGCAACAGAGACAGCTGGGCCCAAAAATTTATCTGAGAAAAATAAGTGGCTTCCACCCAGCAGTTGCTGGGGTTGGGAACTCCACCTGCTACAGCTGTCCCCCAGCCACCCATCAGCGGGTCCTTCAGGCTGGGCAAGCTGGAGGGGCGCCGGCATCACAGTCAGCTGGTCTGCAGATGTATCCCCTTGGAGTCCCTGGGAGTCGCCATTCTTGCATGTGTACACATCTGTACTCACGCATGACATTTGCACCCAGGATTTAAAATCTGCACTGTCATTGGGCAAGTGATTTAAACTTTCTGGGTCTCAATGTTCTCATCTGTAAAATGGGGATAGAAAACAGTCCCTACATTTTTTACTTCATAGGATTGTTGGGATGCTTCTGGGTTTAACATTTGTAGAACTTTTAATCGTGCCTAGCACTTAGTAAAGGCTTAATAAATGTTTGCTTTTATTATCAGAGTCTTGAGATGGTGCAAACAGTTAAAGTGCTCAGCTGCTAATGGACAGGTAGGAGGTTCAAGTTCACAGAGCCACCTCAGAAGAAAGGTGGATTTACTTCAGAAAAATCAGCCACTGAAAACCCTGTGGACTACAGTTCTACTCTGACACACGCAGGGTCACCATGAGCCAAGGTCAACTTGACGGCAACTGGTTTTTTTATTATTATTACTTAAAATCAGTCAAAAAGGAAAACAGGGCTCTTTCCGTCTCCGGCAGCCGCGACGAGAGGAGCATATCTGCAATGGATGGTTGTGCGGAATTGCTCCAGTTTCCTGATCAAGAGGAACAAGCAGACGTATAGCACTGAGCCCAATAGCCTGAAAACCCGCAGCTCCTTCGGCTACAACAGGCTGATTCACCGGAAGACTGTGGGCGTGGAGCCGGCAGCAGATGGCAAAGGGGTCGTGGTGGTCCTGAAGCGGAGATTGGGCCAGCGGAAGCTGGCTACCTCTTATGTGCGGACCACCATTAACAGGAACGCCCGGCCACTCTGAGCGGTATCCGCCACACGATTCGCAGGAACAAGTACCGCCCTGAGCTGCGCATGGCTGCCATCCGCAGAGTCAGTGCCATCCTGCGCAGCCAGGAGCCTGTGATGGTGAAGAGGAAGCCGATCCGCCCCACCAAGAGCTCCTGAACAGCCTCCCCCAGAGCAATAAAGATAAATTTTCTCCACTGGAAAAAAAGGAAAATAGGAATTGGGAAGGGTCATGGAGATTCCCAAGGCTAGGTTAGAGGGATCACACAGGTCTTTGTAGCTTGACTCAATGTAGGTAAAGAGACAAGGGTCTTGTTAGCATAACAAAGTCCAAAAGTTATGCTGGGGTCTCCTGGGTAGAGGCATCAGTTGGACTCAGCCCTTGTTCCTTGTCATTGTTGTTAGCTGCCATCAAGTGGAGGACACAAAACTCAAGGAGATACAGTGACTTAGGCAGGGCTCCCCCTGAAAACAGATTCTGAGCCAAGGGTTTCAGTGAGAATGGTTTATTTGAGATATGATCCCAGGAAGCAATAGTAGCAGAGTGAGGAAGTGAGTCAGAGATGGGAAGGAAGCCAGTAAGGGTGTATTATTGAGCAGATTCCTGTTATGGGCAACTGAGGCTCCATCCCACAGGGGAACACTTGGGGACAATATAGAACACATCTCAGCATTACCCCATGCAAGGGAGCTGGGGTATTTATCCTCCAACTCTCCCCTCTTGTTGGCTGAAGGCTACTCCCAGGGCATCATCTCCCCAGTAATTCCTGACCACCCAGCATGCATCAGCAGAAGGAAGCTGTCTGTGAAGAGTCTGGGGGCTGGCAATCCAACATCATCACTTCCTGGGAACAAGTGATAACGATATAGTGGCAGGACATCAACGGTGTCTGCTCTGTAAGAGTATCATCATCCTTTATTGCTTAGTCGTTATCACATCTGCCTCCTCCACTAAACGAGACAGAGCATGGGCTCTGGAGCCAGACTGCCTGTGCTCAAATCCCTACTTCTCCCCTAGATATGTGATCTTGGAGAAGTTATTTCACCTCCCTGGGTCTCAGTCCCCTCCTCTATAAAATGGAGATAATAGCAATACCTACCTCACAGGACTCACATCAGCTGATATGTGTAAAGAGCTGAGAACAGCCCCTGACATGAGTGTTGTACTTAAGAAATGTTCACCATTTTTCAGAACAATATACATTCTGCTCCAGTGCACATGGATCATTCTCCAGAATAGGCTACATTTTAAGTAACAAAGCAAACCTTGATAAACTTAAAAAGACTGAGATCACACAAAGTATTTTCTCTGACCACAACAGAGTGAAGCTAGAAATCAACAACAGAAAACAAACAAAAATGTGAAATACATGAACATATGGAGATTAAACAAGTTATTAAACTACTAATGGATCATAGAAAAAATCGAAAAAGAAATCACAAATTTCTTAGAGTCAAATGAAAATGAAAGCACAACATGCCAAAACTTAAGGGATGAAGCAAATGCAGTAACCCACTCCACTGCCGTCGAGTCGATTCTGACTCATAGCGACCCTATAGGAGAGAGTAGAACTGCCCCATAGAGTTTGTAGTACCCAGAGGGAAATTTATAGCAATAAATGCTTAGATAAAAAAAGAAAGATCTCGAATTAACAGCCTAACTCAACAATCCAGACTCTAGAAAGAGGAGAGCAAACTAAGCTCAAACCTACCAGAAGAAAGGAAAAACAAAGATTAGAGCAGAAATAAATCAAATCAAAAACAGAAAAATAATAGAGTCAATAAAACCAGAAGAGGTTTCTTTGAAAAGACCAATAAAATTGACAAGCCTTTAGGTACGTTGACAAAAAAAAAAAGACACAAATAACCAAAATAAAATATGAAAGAGGGGACATTACAATTGACCCAATAAAATAAAGAGAATTATGACAGAATATTATGAACAATCGTATTGCAACAAACTGGATAACCTAGATGAAACGGACAAATTCTTAGAAACACACAACCTACCCAAACTGACTCAAGAGGAAACAGTCTCAGCAGACCCATACCAAGTGAAGAGATTGAATCAGTGATCAAAAACCTTCCAACAGAAAAGAAAAAAAAAAAAAAGTCCTGGACCAGATGGCTTTACTGGGAAATTCCCCCAAACATGTAGAGAAAAATTGACAGCCATACTATTTAAACTCTTCCAAAAAATAGAGAAAGAAGGAATACTTCCTGACCCATTCTATGAAGCTAACGTAACCCTGATACCCAAACCAGACAAAGACACAAGAAAAGAAAACTATAGGTCAATAACTCTTATGAATATAGATGCAAAAATTCTCAACAAAATACTAGCAAACAGAATCCAACAATATATTAAAAGAGTCATATACTATGACCAAGTGGAATTTATTCCAGGAATGCAGGGATGGTTCAACATTAGAAAATCTATCAACATAATATACCACATTAATAGAACAAAGGACAAGAACTAACATGATCATCTCTATTGATACCGAAAAAGCATTTGATAAAACCCAACAGGATTCTTGATGAAAACCCTAAATAAGAAAGGAATAGGAGGGCAATTCCTCAATGTGATTCAGGGCATATATGAAAAGCCAACAATATACTTAATGGAGAAAGACTGAGAGCTTCCCCCTTGAAACTGGGACCAAGACAAGGTGCCTACTCCCACCACTTCTATTCAATATTGTATTAGAAGTCCTAGCCAGAGCAACAAGACAAGAAAAAGAAATAAAATGTACCCAGATTGGAAAAGAAGTAAAATTATCTCTATTCGTGGATGATGTGATCCTATATATAGAAAACCCCAAAGAGCCCATATGAAAACTTCTAGAGCTAATAGAGGAATTTAGCAAAGTTGCAGGGTACTAGGTCAACAAACAAAAACCGGTCGAGTTTCTATACACCAACATTAAGAAATCTGAAAGGGAAATTAGGGAAACGATTCCATTTACAATAGCATTTAAAAGAGTAAAATACCTAGGAATAAATCCAACCAGAGTCATGAAGTACTTACACAATGAAAACTATAAAATACTGCTGAAAGAGATTTAAAAAGACTTAGATAAATGGAAAGATGCTCCATGTTCAGGGACTGGAAGACTCAATATTGTTAGAATGTCAGTATTACACAAAGCAATCTATAGATTCAACCCAATCCCAATCAAAATCCCAACAGCCTTCTTTATAGAAATGGAGAAGCCAGTCCTCAACTTTGTGAGGAATGGCAAGAGGCCCTGAATAGCTAGAACAATGTTGAAAGAGAAGGACAAAGTAGGAGGGCTCACACTTCCTGGTTTTAAAACATACTATACAGCTACAGTAATCAAAACAGTCTGGTACAGGTATAACAATAGACATATCAATGGAATAGAATTGAGAGTCCAGAAATAAAACCACACATCTATGGTCAACTAATTTTTGACAAGGGTACTAAGTTCATTTGATGGGGAAAGAAGTCTTTTCAATAAATGGTGCTGGAAAAATTGGATTTCCATAGGCAGAAAAATAAAACAGGACCCATGCCTCAGGGCATATGCAAAAACAAATTCAAAATGGATTAAGGACTTAAATGTGCAAACTAAAATCATAAAATTCTTAGAAGAAAAAGCAGGGACAACACTGTCAGGCCTAGCTTTTAAAAATGGATTATCTAATATAATAACAAAAGCACAAACAGCAGAAGACAAAATAAATAAATGGGACCTCATAAAAATAAAAAATTTTCATCAAAAAACTTTACTAAAAAAGTGAAAAGTCAAGCTACTGACTGGGAGAATGTCTTCAGAAAGCTTATATCTGACAAGAATCTAACCACCAAAATGTATATACAATTTCGAGAACTTAACAGCAAAAAAGACAACTCAATCATAAAATGAGCAAAGGACTAGAATAGATAGTTCACCAAAGAGGAAGTTCAAATGGCCATCAAACACATGAAAAGATGCTCAGCATCATTAGCCATCAGACAGAAACAAATCAAAACTACAATGAGACACCATTTCACTCCCACTGGATTGGCTAAGATGAAAAAAAACGAGAAAATAAAAAATGTGGGCAAGGATGTGGGGAAATTGGAATCCTTATCCATTGCTGGTGGGAATGCAAAACGGCATAAGCCATTGTAGAAAACAGTGTGATGGTTCCTCAAAAAGCTAAAAATAGAACTACCATACGATCCAGCAATTCCACTCCTAGGTATATACCCGAAAGACTTGAAAGCAGAGACTCAAACAGAGACTTGTACACCAGTGTTCATTACAGCACTATTCACAATAGCCAAAAGGTGGAAACAACCTAAATGCCCATTAACAGATGAATGGATAAACAAAATGTGGTACATACATGCAATGAAATACTACTCAGCCAGCGGAAGAACTGAAGTCTTAATACACGCTACAGTATGGCTGGAGCTTGAAGATATTATGCTGAGCAAAATAAGTCAATCACAAAAGCACAAACATTGTATGAGCTCACTTATATAAAAAGACAAGAAAAGACAAATGAACAGAGACCAAAGTTTATTAGTGGTTACCAGGGGCAGGAGAGAGGGGGAAAGGGAGATTAACAGTGATGGAAATACCACATTGATTAAGGGTAGGGTTGCGCAGACGATGACTGCAGCTGCAGTCAGTAAGTTGTACATCTGTAAAAAGTTGATTTGGCAAAAGTTGTGTGATAGATATATTTACAACACGGACAAAAAAAAAGAGTAGTTGCTGAGGCTGCTTGTGTACAACCAAACACTTCATTGGTTTGGAGGCTTAGGGTCATGGTTGCATGGGAATTCCCAGTTAATTGGCCTAATAATGTGTTCAGTGTTTCTGTTCTACCTCCTATCATTGTGTAGTGCCTGGGGTCTTCAAAACTTTCAAACAATTGGTCTCTATTCACCTGGAGCAACAGAGGAAGAAGAGTCAGGAGTAGGAGGAGGATATGGAATGTACAGCTAACTGCCCTCATCAATAACTGCTTTATTTGCCATGAGACCAGTGCTCAGCTACCATTACTGAACTTTTTGATCAAAGATTCCATAGAAGGATCTTGATCAAAGGAGGAAAATGCAGAACAGGATTTCAAATTATCATGGACTGTAGACTTTCTGGAGCCATGGAGGGTGGATGAACCCCTGAAACTACTGCTCTGATATAATCTTTAAACCTTAAACCAAAAGTATCCCCTGAAGTCATCTTAAAACCAAGCAATAGTTAACTAGTAAAAAAGGTCTTCCTTGAGCATTATGCTTTTTTAAGAACTATCTGTATGGAGGAAATTGACAGTAGCAACTTGAAAGATTAGGCAGGAAACTTCGGGGGCAGTGAGTTTATGTTAATGGAGTACAGACATCTCAAAAAGGGAGGATGAAAATGATTGTACAGCTTGAAGGATATAATCAATATCACTAAATTGTCCATGTAGAAACTGCTGAATTGGCATATGTTTTACTATGTATATTCTCAACAACAACAAAATAAATAAAATTTAGGGGGAAAAAATGAACAGAAAAAAAAAAAGAAGTTGGTCACCATTTTTGTAAAGACCAGGGGACCTCAAGACACTGTCAGTACCTGATTCGCCTTTGCTTCCCCAGTGCCTGGCCTGGTTAGTGCCCAAAAAAATGAATGGATTGTCAGTTGGATCAATGGATCAGACCGACGAGTTCATGTGTTGACCTAGACTGTGACTGTTAACTCCCAGGTTAGCATCTCAAGCCCAGCTTCCTAAATGTGAGTGATGTTTCCCAGGGGAGTCCCTGTGTGGTGCAAATGGTTAAAAGGTTGGAGGTTTGAATCTACCCAAAGGCACCTTGGAAGAAAGGCCTGGTGATCTACTTCCAAAAAATTAACCATTAAAAACCTTGTGGAGCACAGTTCTACTCTGACACACGAGGTCACCATGAATTGGAATCAGCTCAACAGTAACTGGGTATTGCTTCCCCTGCTGCCACTCCCTTCGAAAGGACAGAAGTTTTAACTGGAGCCTAAATAAAAGATATACTAGATGCATTTCTAAAAAAAAAAAAAAAATTTAGAGCCATCTGATTTCCCTGATGCTCCGAGCCCTGCAGAGAGGCTAATGGCCCAAGGCCTGCTGAGAACAAGAGACCTTCATAAGGCTGATATCACACCTGACACTGAACTCACTTGCCAGAGGAGAAACTGCCTCAAGGGTTTGTTCATGTGTGTGCACCTGCTGCCCCCTGGTGGCCAAGAGCAGCGGGACGTCTTTGAAACCATCTTCCCTTCTGTTGCTCATCTGTGATTTCCAGTCCTAAAAAAATATTTACAGTCACCCCTCGGTGTCCATAAGGGATTGATTCCAGGACCCCACCACCACCACCACCATGGATACCAAAATCCGAGGATGCTCAAGTCCCTTATATAAAATGGCGCGGTATTTGCATATAACCTAAGCATAAATCATCCCTAGATTTGGTTTTTTTTTTTTTTTAGATTACTTACAATACCTAATACAATGTAAATCTTATGTAAATAGTTGTTGCATTGTTTAGGGAATAATGACAAGGGGAAGAAGTCTTTTTTTTCCCCAAATATTTTCAATACAAGTCTGCTTGAACCCACGGACACAGAGGGCCAACTGTATGTGGAACTTCAGAGTTTGCAAAGCGCTTTCATATTCAGTGTCTTATGTGAGCCCTAAAACAACCCTGCCAAGTAGGTAGAGCACAGATTATCCCCATTTCACAGATGAAGAAACTGAGGCTCAGAGCACGTGGCGATCTAAGAATTGAAATTTAAGTCTGACAGCATTGATTTCAAACTCTATGGCTTTGACTTCCAGGCCAGTTTCCATGCTCTGATCATGCATAAGAATCGTGGGAACATGGGTTAAAACAACAGAATCTCATCACCATCACCCCAAATACCTATGGGTGAGACCCAGGAATCTGCATTTTTATATTCGCTTTCTAGGTGAGGCTGGCACAACCAGTAGGGCCCCAAAACTTGAACCCGCTTTTGGAAACCACTGCCTTATCTCACACAGCCCAGATTCCATGCCTGGATACCCTCAGCGCCCAGGGTCTGATCTCTCCCTTCGAACAGCTGCCTTTCCTTGTGTCCCCTCCTAATACTAATAAGTAAAATCTCTCGAGAACTCGTGTGTCACACACACCATATTCACAATGACATTTAGTCATCATAACAATCCTAAGCATGACTGCTCTCATTTTACAGATGGGAAATCAGGCACAGAGCGGGCAAGCAGGGCTGTGCAAGTCCATGCAGGTGATAGCCAGTAGAGGCAGGATTTGAACCCCAGACTGTGGCCACAGAGTCTACACTGTGCTGCTTGTGCCACATTGTACTGTCTCCCCTACAAACTGTCCCCACCCTAAAGTCCTACCTTACTTTCTGATCAGGAGACAGAAACTAATTGTCACTAAAATGATGGTGACTAATACCAGCCTGAGGAGCCACTGGGTAGTGCAAATAGTTAATGTACTCAATCACTAACCAGAAGGTTGGAGGTTTGTATCCACCCAGAGGTGCCTTGGAAGAAAGGCCTGGTAATCTACTTCTGAAAAATCAGCCATTAAAAACCCTATGGAGCACAGTTCTACTCTGACACACACGGGGTCCCCAGGAGTTGGAGATGACTCGACAATTGGTGAGTGACTAGGGGGTCGCTGGTGCTTTCTCTCATTTGCTGCCCCATTGGAACAGCATCCCCTTGGACCCTCTTCACTCCAGTGAGTATATACTGTCTAATGCCAACACTCTGTACATGCTGTTGAGCCTCAACCCTAAGACACTGAATGCTCCCTTTTTATCCTAAAATAAAATTCACATATAACCCACTTAGATACAGTTTCCCCAAAGAAGCAGCAACTTAAGGCCCAAACTGAAATATAGAGGAGACATTAAAAGAACATGCATTTTTTTTTTAATAAATGTGTTTCAATTTGTAGATGATCAGGCGCCATCACACGTCAAGCCGTAAGGAAGCCGTTGGTGATTACGTCTACGTATAACGTGCTGGTTTAGACTTAAGGGAAATAAGATGATCAAAAGCCAATTCAAAATTCAAACAAGAGGGACAGGAGGATCTAAGAACAAAAGTGAACACTAAGTAAAAAGTAGCATTGCGTTAAACAGTAGCCGGTGAAACTGTTGTGTGTAACTACCATTCTACGTGAATGTCAGCGGGATCTTTGTAAGTCAATGAGGGACGGTGAGTGCTGTGTTGTGTGAGACTGTCCCAAGCATTGCTGGACACCTAGCTTTCCTGGATTCTGTCCACTGAATGTCAACAGTGTTGCTTCCAACCATTGCAGCGACCAAAATCAGTCCGCTTCTATCAATTCAGTGCTCTCTAGGGGCAGAAGCACCTCCTCTGAGCACCACGGAGGCAGCTGTGGGAACACCAGGGACAGAGGGTGGTGGGGGGGGTAATGGCCTCCCAGACTTGAGCACAAAGAGCTTCAGGAGGAAGATGAAATGGAAATTTCCTCTTTGGGGACACTCCCTGCTCCCCTGATACCACCAAGCTCTGTCCCCAGGGACTAGCTGCTGCCCGTGCCCCCAGGGTGCCCCAGTCCAAAGGTGGCCTCATCACGCCCTTAGCCTCCCCCCGACACAGAGCCCATGGCTTTGGCTGGAAGGGGCTGGCAGTAAGCAGACCAGGGCAGGAACCGAAATCTGGGCCTGGAAGGTTGCTGGCCCAGGCTTCTTGGGGCTTCGGGGTTCGTATCGTTTGCTTCTCAGTCAAGTTCCTGTTGGCTCCGTGCAGCCCCGAGGGAGCTAGATGCCCCTCCAAACCTTCTGCTCCTGTCAGCAGTCCCGTCTCCACATTGCCAGCCAGGACCCACCTGTGTGGGGTTCAGCCAAACTCTGGGGAAACAGCAACACCTGAGCAGGATCTGGGGAAAATCCAGGGGCTCTGGTAGTAGCAGGTAAGGATGCAGGTGCACATTTGCGTATCATTTATTAATGATGCTCTGGGG
The DNA here is from genome assembly GCF_024166365.1 of Elephas maximus indicus. Classification (NCBI taxonomy): domain Eukaryota; kingdom Metazoa; phylum Chordata; class Mammalia; order Proboscidea; family Elephantidae; genus Elephas; species Elephas maximus. The sequence goes on from NC_064838.1 coordinate 33,455,171, forward strand.
GGTGGCCTCAGTCTCCCTGTCTTAGCTCCCTGATGCTGCCACAAAACAAATACCACAGTGGGTGGCTTTAAAGGACAGAAATGTATTTTGTCCTAGTTCGGGAAGCTAGAAGCCCAAATGAGGGTACGGCTCCAGGAGAAGTCCTTCCTTATCTATTCCAGCTTCTGGTAACTGCTGGCAATCTTTGTAGATGCATCTGTCTCTGTTGTCCCTTTCTTCCCCCTGTGGGTCTCTGTGTTCATTCTGCTCTTTTTATAGCTCAGAAGTGATTAGACTTAGAACCCACCCTTCTCAGGTATGACCTATTAACATAATAAAGAAAACCCTATTTCCAAACAGGATCATATTTACAGGTATAAAAAAAACCAAACCCGTTGCATTTGAGCTGATTCCAACTCACAGTGACCCTATAGGACCCTCTACCAGAGTAAAACTGCCTCATAGGGCTTCCCAGGCTGTAATCTTTATGTAAGTAGACACATCTTTCTCCTACAGAGCGGTTGATGGGTTCGAATTGCCGGCCTTTCAGTTAGCAGCCAAGTGTTTAACCAGTGTGCCAGCAGGGCTCCTTATTTACAGGTATAGGGGCCAGGATTTCAGTACATATCTTTGGAGGACACAATTCAATGTGTAATACTCTCCCAGCCAAGCCTGTCCATATTCTCCCACACCATGGGGCGGTAGAGGCTGCTGGCTAGCTGGAGCCTGGGGACCAAGAGAAGGTACCTCTCAAGGTCTGCTGTGTCCATCCTCTTCAAGGGTGGGGTGGGCCTACCCGCAGCCAGGTGTGCAATGACCCACCCGGCCCCAGCAGAACTCTCCAAGTTTGACCCTGCAAGGCCTCTGTTGGCCTTGTGCCAAACTCCAGGGTGTCCCCTCCACCCAACCAGCCTCACTACACAGATGGGGAATGCCTGTACATGGTTGGGTACACAGTATACCGAGGTCACATCTTACCTGGTAGGTAGGTTCTAAGGTCTGCATGTGATATCAAAATAAATGCATGTATTCAAAATCACTGTATCATGTCCCTTACACAGGTACTACATCAGAGATCACCCTTTAGATTCTCAGTCCATCCAACATAGCTGGTTTGTTCTCCAGTTTGGAACAGATGTCTATTTCTTCAGTCAGGGGCATGCACAAGGGGCACTCACCCTCAGAGCTGCCATGTTGTGTGGGAACTCGGGCAACATGCAGAGGCCATATGTAGGTGTTCTAGCTGACAACCCTAACTGAGGTGCCAGCTGACAGCCACCATCAACCAGCCCCCTGCCACTGAGTCACTCCAGATGCCTAGTCTTTCAGGGAAGGCCCCAGACACCATAGAGCAGAGACGAACCACTCCACTGAGCCCTGTTCAAATTCGTGACCCACAGAATGCGGAGCAAAGTCAATGGTTGCTTGATCCCTAAGTGCACTATCTGGTGTGCGGGAAGGGGCACCCGATCTGTGTGCGTCTTTAAGCATTTCAGTAATGCTCAGCTTGGCAAGAGGCTCACACTAGAGGAGGCACAGCAGAACCGAGACCAAGCAAGAGGAAGGCAAAATCAAACCACGTGCTCCATCAGGGCGTAAGCTTGGAGACCAGAAGCAAAGCCCCACCACTCAAATGATTTCTATCGTTTGTCTTAAAGGAATGTGTGTAGTTGAATCCTTGTAGGTTAAATAAATGCACCATGGAATCCACCAGAGGAGCTCAGTAAAGAGTCATGGCTAATTTCTCTGGAAGGATATGCCAGGATTTGTAAAGGATTGTTCAATGCAACTAAAGAGGAGTGAACTCAAAGATCTTGGCTGTCCCTTCTGGAATGATGGGCTCTGGGGACAGCTGCAGCCGTGGTCAGATGATGGTACAGCCACAGCAGTACCGCTCAGGGTAGTCCACCACGTACACTCTGTGGTCGGTTCCGTAGATGTAGTAGACGTCAGTCTTTCCTTGGTACCAGTAACGAACTTCTGTGAGGGGGATCAGCTCAATGGTCTGCCTCTGAGAAAACAAATGGCCAAGAAAAGCATCAATGTGCTGCTCAAGTCACTCACCGCTCAAGAACCTTCAGTGGCTCCTGCTGCCTGTAGAATGAAGTTTATGCTTTGGAGTTGGCATTCAGGGCCCTGCACAATTTGACTACAACTTGCCATTATATGTGTTCTTCTACTACACCCCTTCACATACCCTGAGCTCTGGCTCAACTGACTATGTTTAGCTACCACTGATTGTAGGTTTCACCAACAGGGGTACGGGCATCCCCAGGGCTGTGGCAGGATGTATGGAGAGCCACCAGCAAACATGACACCTTCCAGAAGCATTCATTTTTAGACTGCGGGGGGAGGGAGTGGAGGATGAAGTCACTAAAAATATGTTTATATTAAAACAACCTTGAAGATATGAGGGAGTGGACTCCAAATTTTTAAATAAATTTTAAGAAGATCTCAAACATTGGTGGGTTGTTTTCCCAGGATTCCACCGCCTACCAACACATCTCCAAGAAAGTATCGACCCTCCTCCAAGAAAAGTCTTTCTCAAATGTTCCCCTCCTTTTACAAATGGGACACTTCACCCACCACGCTTCTCATCACCTGACCTCCGGATCTTGGGGTATAAGCCTGCAGAAGTCCCTGGCCTGCAGCTGACCTACAGATCTTAGACCTGCCAGCACCCCACAATTGCATGAGCCAATCCCTTGAAGTAAATCAATCGATCTCTCTCTCTCTCTCTCTCTCTCTATATATATAGTTATAGTCAGTTTCAACTCATAGCAGCCCCATGTGACAGAGTGGAGCTGCCCCATAGGGTTTTTCAGGCTGTAATCTTTACAGGAGCAGGTCACCAGGTCTCTCTCCTACAGAGCCGATGGGTGGCTTCAGACCTCCAGCCTTTCCTTTAGCAGTGGAGTGCTTAACATCTCACTGGTTTTGCTCCTCTAGGGAACCCAGGCTAAGACATTTTGGTATTTCAGGTTTGGGTGATCATCTAGTCCAAGCTCCAACTCCGCGCTGTAGCTATACCCATTTAATGCTCAAATCCTCTCCCCAGTGTCTTCTTTTCCTAAATGCCCCTGTAAGGAGACAGGGAACTCACTCCCTCCCATACTGTATGTTCTAAAGCCCCTCATTCCCCTGGCCCCTTCTCAGAGCAGTTAGTCTACAACTTTCCCACACTGTGGGGCCCTGAAAGAATATCTCAGCACCACCTAGGGGGTGAACATGGACTACTCTTGATGCAACACCATCTCACTGGCTTTCTGTTATTTTGTTTTTGGCAACTGCACCATGGAGTTGACATAAGAGCATCCCTCCTAGTAACTGAAGCTCAGCTTTCTTGGGAATTTACTGGAAGGTCCCTGGGAGGTACAAACTAGCTTGTGCTCAGCTACTAACCTAAAGGTTGGTGGTTTGGACCCGCCCAGCAGCTCTGCAGAAGAAAGGCCTGGCAATCCACTTTCATAAAGATTACAGCCAAGAAAAATTCTATGGAGCAGTTCTACTCTGTAACACGAGAGGTTGCCACGAGTCAGAATCGACTTGACAGCAGCAGGTTCGGTTCAGTTTACTGTGGGTGAGGCTCTGTGCCTAAACCCCTAAGCTCTTCCGCACAAGCTGCCCCCTGACCTGGACCCAGGTTTGGGGATCCGAAACACAGGGCGTGGGGCCATGACAGGTCAGCGTCAGGCCGTCTTTACTTGCAGGCACCTCTCTACCATGGGAGAGTCCTCTTGGTCCAGAGGCCACACCCCAGGGGAAAGGGTAAAACAGGTGGGGATGAGGGTCACCCTGGCTGCTTCAACTTCTCTCTCAGAGGCAGGACCCCGCTCTGCTGAAGGAGAAGCTGACAGGTAGCATATTAACTAAGGTGGAAGGGAGAGGGGAATCGGAGGCAGGGCAGCAATTTTCCACTAAGCTCCTGTGTGGTCTTAGACTCCTGACTTCATTTCTATGCACCTCAGTTTCCTTATCAATGAGTTTGTCGTGAGACAGCCGATGAGATAGTGAGAATGGGTTTTCTTCATAGGCCAAATAATAATTTCGGGAACAAAGGGTAGCAACCAAAGCAAAACCTAACCTGTTCCATCTAGTCAATTCCAACTCATAGCGACCCTACAGAACAAAGTAGAACTGCCCCATAGGGTTTCCAAGGAGCAGCTGGTGGATTTGAACAGCTGGCCTTTTGGTTAGCAGCCATAGGTCTTAACCTCTGTGCCAGCAGGGTTCCCAAGGGTAGAAGAGCCCCTCTTGAGATTGTGGTATGGAAGATCACAAGCGGGAACTAAGGGGCAAGACAAGATGGCAGTCAATGTCACTGCCCAGGAGGCCTGGACAGTGGAATCAGGACCATTCTGTGTCCAGGAGTGTCCACCAAGCTCCAAGGGAGAGCAAGGGACACCACAACCCTCCCCAACCCACCTCCGCTGCCTCCATCTGCTTCTGGTTCAAAAGGTCTCCGAGTCTAAAACCACAAATTGCTTGAGACATCAACTGCCATCAAGTGGTTATCTCGTAATTGGTGGTTTATCTGTTTGTGTGCCTTGGCCAGGCCCCTGGGATGGACAGATGCCAAATCTCACAGTGACCTGGCTGTGGCAGGGGCGCTGGTGATGGCTCTGTCTACCCAGGACTGCATTCCACCCACTAACTGCTTGACCCTGAGTGAAATATCGGAATGAGTCTTTGTCTACAGACCAAGGACCAAAGACCAATTCAGAAACAAAACAATTCACAGCAGTGGCCTGTCCTCTGATTTTGTTCTCTTTTAAAGAAAAATATACATTTTTCTCCAGTTTTCCCTTCCTGGCTCCAGGACTTGTTTACAAAGGGCTTGATTCCCTGAGGCAAGAGCTTGTTGTAGAGGAAAAGCCCCAGAAGACCCACTACCCGTGGTACTGTTTGACCTTGGGCAGGTCACTTAACCCTTTTTGGGCTTCAGTTTCTCCAGCTGCCAAATGAAGGGTTTAAAAAGGATTCAAACTGCCAGGAGCACAACTAAGTCACAGGACAACAGAGAGTGTCTACAATCTGCTAACATCATTTGTTCATCTCACTCAGCGTGTCTTCACCCTTTTCCTGTTCCCAGAGTAGATATTTCAATGTTTGGAGGGTCTTCAGCGTAACTCAGGAGCCCTGGTGACACAGTGGTGAAAGCATTCGGCTGCAAACCAAAAGGTCAGGAATTCGAACCCATCAGCTGCTCCACAAGAGAAAGATGTGGTAGCCTGTTACCACAAAGATTTACAACCTTGGAAACCCTTTGGGGCAGCTCTACGGTGTCCTGAAGAGTGGCTATGAGTTGGAATCGATTTGACGACAGGGGGTTTGGTTTGGTGGGAAGTATAACTCAGGAGTCCCTGATGGTACAAATGCACTTGGCTACTAACCAAAAGGTTGGAATTTCGAGCCCACCCAGAGGCACCTCAGAAGAAAGACCTGTTGATACTTCTGAGAAATTCGCCATTGAAAACTATGGAGCACAGTTCCACTCTGACACACATGGGGTCGACATCAGTCGGAATCAACTGAATGGCAACTGGTTTGGTTCGGAATTGTAACTCAAGCCATAGAACACCAGTTGTACAAGGGCGGCTCCGTTAGAGAACGTTCTGGTGAAACAGACCTGTTCTAACCTACCCAGAGTCCCTCAAATCTGCTTCTGTAACGCACCTCCCTGTTTCTACGTGCTCTGCTGCTCGCAGCTGACCTTTCTCCAGAGGACTGACCTTGGGATGTGGACTAGAGAGCAGAAGGGAGATGGTCCACAACAATCAGATGGTGCTGACCACAAAAGCCCAGCTCCCCTGCCTCCAGGCAGACAGTCACTGAGTATAACTTAAGTGCCAGAGCTCCCAGTGGGATCAGAGGCTGGGACCTCACCAACACCACACCTTGGCTTGCCTTTTCCCTCTTCCCTCCCCTGCTCCCCACTCCCTAACCAGTTACTCCTGGAAGCCCTTCCTGAAAAAATGACCTGCACCTAAGTCCTGTCTCCGGGAATGCTTCTGCAGAGCCCAACCTCAGACAGGGTCCAAACCCCTCACTTCACAGGTGAGGAAACTGGGACCCACAGAAGGCACAAGTGTGTGCCAGAGCTGGAAGCGAGCCCTAACCTACTAAATAAACGGCCCCTGCAGTGTCTACCCAGGGGAATCAACACTGACTCACGGCAACCCCATATATGTCAAAGTAGAACTCCCCATAGGATTTCACTGCTGTGGCCTTTTAGAAACAGATCACCAGGCCTTTCTTCCAAGGTACCTCTGGGTTGGTTCAAACCGCCAACCTTTTGATAAGTTGTCAAGTGCTGAACTGTTTGTACCACACAGGAATTCCTGACCCAGTGGTAAGGGCCTTGAGTCCCACTCCTGGCTGGTGACGCTTCTGCAAGCCAGCACCCTACACCAGCTTTCAAAGAGTCACCTGTGTCCCTTGGATGCAGCGAATGACAACATTTGACTTGGGGGTCAGGAAACTTCAATTCTACTTCTGGGTTCTTCCCCTGAGAGGCTGTGTAAGCCTGGGCAAATTACTCTGCCTCTCTGGGCCTCCAAAATGTATCAGAAGAGTCACGATTTTGGACTAGTTCAGGGGTAATGGAGGCCCCCAGGCCAAAGCAGGCCTGTCAACCCATACAGTGCTCTTATCATTTTTGTTGGTGTTGTTGCCAATATGGAAAAGTCAGAAGGTTTCATGTAAAAATCAGGATTCAAAAGGTCTGGCAACTCCGGCCCCTTTTTCTACAGGAAGCTGAGCGGTGGCTGCCCCCTTGGAGGAGGGGATCTCTCACTCACGCTTCCGCCTGTCCTTTGAGATTGCAATGCCTGCATTCCATGATTTCTAAGGCTCTAAGCTGGTCATTATTTATTTCAAATTAAATGCAGATTTCTCTCACCTGCAAATAGAGGACAGGTGCAGAGAGAAGGGGAAATATTCATTGCATAGGGGACCCAAAGAAAAGGAATATATTGAGTGCCAGATACCAAGCCCTGTAAGTAAATTATCTCCTCCTTACGCAACCCTCTGAAAACCAAAAAAAACCCATTGCTGTCCAGTCAATTCGGACTCATAGGGACCCTATAGGACAGAGTAGAACTGCCCCATAGAGCTTCCAAGGAGCACCTGGTGGATTCAAACTGCCAATCTTTTGGTTAGTAGTCATAGCTCTTAACCACTACACCACCAGGGTTTCCCAAAACCCTCTGAGGTGGGTGTAATTATCTCCTTTTCACAGCAGAGGGCACTGGACTAAGTAAGGATCTGAGCCCAGTCTGCAGGACTCAGGGTGCCGCTGACAGGGGCTTCACTGAGCTCTGAGAAAGGATTCCCTGCTAAAGCCCCATCTTCAAGATCTGCAAGCCCCAGCAGTAGTGTTGGGAGGAGGAAGAGCAGAGCTGCGCCTGGGGAAGTGGCAGGGCACCAGCGCCATCTAGCGGCCATGAGAACACAGCGCCCAAAGCAGGCCCTGCTTCCTCTTGAGGCTGGGAGAAGACCAGCCTAGGTTTGGGGAGTGCCCTAGCATGTGAGGCAGGACTCCTAGTTCCAGCCCTGCCTGTGACCCTGGGCTCTCCACCTGGTCCCTTCTGCTGTCCGAATACCAGGAGTTTCAAATCACTATGCCACATTTGTATTTGAAACCCTTCAATAGCTTCCCATTGCTCTCAGAATAAAGATGCAAACCTCTTTCCAGGCCTACAAGGCCCTGCAGGGTACCGCCTATCCCTGAGGCCTCCATAGCTTGCTCTCTGCCCTCAGGCCACAGTGGCTGCAGGTCAATCCCTGGTACTTCCTGTGTTCCCTCAACCTGGGATTCTCTCCCCTCCATGCTTCTCCTAGCTGACTCTTCCTCGCCCATCATCCCTGACATTATCAGGAAAGACCATCCTCAATCCGGCTGGTGGAATGGCCCCAATTCATCTTTATATATCCCGATTGACAGTGCCTTGGAGCCCCAGCCTGACCCAGGAGGCTCCACCTCCCACAGTCCTAGGCCCGATCCCAGGAGTGTCAGATGGCCCAGGGAGCAAAGTCTGAGCCAGGGCACCCTGGACCCTCTAGTCCGGCCTCCTCTCTGCCCCACTCACCTGCTGCAGGATGCGGGCACGGGAGGCCAGCATGGCACTGTGCTCAGCGATGCCCCTCTGCGAGGCCAGAGAGATCTCCCGCAGGGGAAAGTCCACGATGGGGTACACCTGGGGAGACAGAAGTGCTCCAGGGGGCACCTAGCACACACCTCCTCACTGCCTCAGACACACGAGCATCAGAACTAAAGCCTTGGAGGCAACTAGGGCTGACCTCCCACCTGAAAGTAGGGCACGAGTAGGGGGCCCAGAGAGAGAAGGGTTCCACAGTCTCACATCCACGGGACCTCCATGGTCCCTTGATGACCCAAGTTATAGCTCCCAGAATTCCAGCAAAAAAAAAGTTTGGGAGATAGACACGGAGAGTACCCCTTCATCTGCAGTCCACTCATCTACCCAACAAACCCTCCAGCACGCCCACTATGTTCCCAAGTGCCTACTGTGGGCCAGGCATCGTGCCAAGTGAGAGATACAGCAGTGAACAATGCAGGGTGGTCCCTGTCAGCTGGGAAGGAACCCAGATTCATTTCTCATTCAGATAAACTGCCTACTATGTGCCAGGCAACCTTGGGAACTTTGGACACAAAACGAACCGTTAATAAACCCAGGAAGCTCTAAGTCAGCCTACATGAAGTCCAAGTCCAGGGACATCTAGCCAGTCCTCATCATCTCCAAATCCCTTCCCACCAAGCTTGAAATCCCACCACACATTAAGGGTAAGCATTGCCCTCCCCCATGTCTCCTCATTCTACTCCTAACAGTGGAATTGGAGCCTTTCCCCTCTGCTCCTCCCCAAAGTTTGCTAAGTGCCCACCCTGGGCCTGGCACCTCAATGGGTGCTGAGGGCAGGGAGATGGCCACCACACCGCCCCGCCCTCCAGAGCTCAGCACCAGGCCAAGGTCAGCTCACAGAGCCATCAGCTCTCAGGGCTGCTGCAGAGGACGAGCCTGGGCTGGGATAAGTGCACAGGCCATGGGATTTCAGGGTAGGCCACCTAATGTGCTTTGGAGTGGGTGCAGGGCTTTCTGAGGGCTAATGGCTGAGGGATGTCTTTAGGGAGCAGGAGTTTTTGGTGCAAAGAAAGGAAACTGGGCATCTCTCCTTCTTAGAGAAAAAGGCATGAAGATGAGGCTCAGACAGCTCGTAATTGCCAAATTTCCTGCCAAGGCCTACAGCAAACTTCTCTAAAGAGCTAAACAGTACTGTATTTTTCCGCAGATAACACACAGATTATTCATTTTGCCAACCAAGCAACCCCCACAGGCATTATTTTCGTAAGGGCGCTATGCCAATTTTTTTTTACCTGTTGCTGACTTCAATTTCTGTTTCTGAACTTATGGAAGTTTCACTTAAGGTAGGTACTGATTTTCTATTACTTGAAATTTAAGCCAAAAGTATTTACTGGTAGATTAAAAGCGAAATACAGAATTTAAATTTGTAATTTCCTGATAAAAATATTGTTGTCATTCTCGTGAATGGAGGGAGCAGTGGGATGCCATGTTGAAGCCAAAGAGTAACATGGGAGGACGAGTGAATGAGGCCAAAATTCACTTCTGGAAATGTCGTGAGACGTGTGTTATACACATGGGTGCGCCACGCTGAAGTTGTTTTACTTAATTTCATCATTTCTTCACTTTATATGTGTGGGAGCATTATTTATGTTGGCACATTATTTGCAAAAATGTTGTAAATATTTTAGGCTTGTGGGCCATAAAGTCTCCATCGCAACTACTCAATTCTGCTTACGATATGAAAACAGCCATATTCGTAAACAAATGGGTGTGTCTGTGTCTTAACAGAACTTTATTCACAAAAGCAGGCGGTATGGTGGAGTTTGCCAGCCCCTGGCCTATATAGGAGGAGTCCCTGGGTGGTGCAAACAGTTAAGTGCTTAACTGCTAACCAAAACACTGAAGGTTCAAGTTCACCCAGAGGTACCTCGGAAGAAAGGCCTGGCAATCTACTTGCCAAAAATCAGCTGTTGAAAACCCTATGGAGCGCAGCTCTACTCTCACACACATGGAGTTAACTCAAGGGCAACAGGTGGCCTAGCAGATCCTACCTGATCTGGCTGCTGGTACCTCTCATGTCTCAGCTCCTCTCTCTACATTGCCCCCTGCTGTTCTTCAGCGCCCACTTCCCCCTCCAGGCCCCTGCAGTGCAAGTTCCCTCTGCTGGGCTGCCCTCACTCCTGTGGCCACGTTTGACTCCCCCCGTGCACACACACACACACAAACACATACTACGTTCAAGTCTCTACCCAATGTCACCTCCACAGACAGGCCTTCCCTGACCCACAATGGAAACAACACCCCCATCCCTTCCCATTCCCTTCCCTTGAGTAGCATTCTCAACAATCCTTATTACCACCTGACATTGTAGCAAAAAGTGTGTTCTCTTCTACCCACCAGACTGCAAGCTCTACTAGGGCAGTGATTTCGTTTTATTCTCTGTGGAGTCCCCAGGGCCTAGAAGAGTGCCTGCCATATAGAAGGGTCTCAATATTTGTGGAATGAAAGGAAGGAAGGAAGAGAGAGAAGGAAGGGATAGAGAAAGGAAGGAGAAAAAGAGGGAAAAGGCAGGAAGGATAAGGGAAGGAGGATGAGAGCAAGGGAGGGAGGAAGAGAAGGAGGAGGAAGGGAGGGGGAAAGGGCAGGAGGAAGAGAGTAAGGAGAGCTAGTGCATGGAACTCATGAGAGAAGACTGGCCACCTGTGGATCCCAGCAGCCTTCTTCCAGCCCAGCCTGCGTTTCCAAATGCATGTGCCCTCACTGAAAGCCAGAAAACCCGGCCCTAAAGGAGGGGAGAACGGACCTGCTTTCTTTGCCCCCATCCACAAAGCCCTCTCACCACCACGTTCTCGTCCTTGAAGAGGTTTTCTCCTTTGGCCTTAGCAAGCAGCTCCCCAGGGCAGTTCAGCTGGTGCTCAGACACAAACTCAAACAGGCTGTTCTTCCTGGAGGCAGAGGGTAGGGCTAGGAATCCAGCACCCCTGGCACCTAAGGAGGGTTCCTTAGCCTCTCTGAGCCTCAGCATCCTCATCTGTACAATGGGAAACTAGTAAAGGCTACTGACAGCTCAGTTCTATTACCTCATTTCATACCCACCTGTGACTGTTCCCAGGTGGGAACGCTCCATTGTTAAACGGCTGCTGCACTATAAAGTGAAGCTGCCTGTGTTTGAACTCAGTTCTGTCTACTCGAAAGCCCGTCTGCATCCCTCCACCCTAGGCTGCCTCTTCCTTTGGGCTTTCACCCCACCCCAGGGGACCTTCCCCTCTCCAAGTCACTTTAAGCCCCTTTCTCCCAGCTGGTCGCTGCACTGCCCTAAACCCAGGGGAGCTTCTCCTCGGAACCCAGTCCAGGCCACTTCGCCGGGCCACGTACCACGTGATGATAAGCTGGGTGAAGTGCAGCAGCTTCTTCTCCCCCTTGCAGGTGGCACAGGTCTTGTTCCCCCTGCCCGAGCACGTGCTGCACCTGAGAGCGGCACATGGTCAGTCCTGCTCAGACACAAGTCAGGGGGTCCTCGTGGCTTCCCAACCGCTACCCCCAAATCCTTCCTTACAGAGATGGACCGTGACAAGCATGTATTGTTTTCACCCACAGTCTAGTCCTCCTTCTTCTGTGGACGGTGCCCTGATTTCCCTTTGGGGACCACCCTTCCCCACCCAGCCCACATGGTTCAATGACTCGCCCCGCTCCTTCTACAGACAAGCCTGTGACCTTGGCCTGGACAATCAGCTCATCCTGTCTCCCTGGCCACATTGATTGATGCAATGATGGGCACATGATCCAAGTGAGTGCAATGAGACCCACCTCCGGTACTTTTGTCAGAACTATCAGGCAAAGGGCGTCCTTGTCTACTGGGCTTACTAAACCTGGAGCTTCCAGTGGGCCCCTCTGCCCCTATAAGGGCAGAGCCTGCCTGAGAATGAAGCCAGCACAAGGGAAAGCAGAGTGAAAGATGGAGATAGATGCCCAGTGACATTGTTTAAGCACTTGGATCCAGTTGGACATGAAGCCATCCCTGAAAAATACCACTGGGCTTTTCAGTTGCATGGGTCTATAAATTTACTTTTTTTTTTTTTTTTACTAAAGCAGTCTGAATTGGCTTTCTCTGGCTTGCAAATGAAAGAAAGCCTGAGTTTCTTTCCAAACCAAAGACCCACTTCACCAACCACAGATGGAAGGTACAACCAAAGCTTTGACATCTAGCTTGTTAAAAGGATGGAATGGGCCTCAATGAGCCAAAAGGATCATAAACTAATACTACTTTGAATATTTTCACCCCTTGTGGTTTCCTGTTTCCCTTTAAAGATGTATAAATACAATTAAGGGCATTATTTACAAAATGCCAACACTTCCCAATTTGCAAAGCCTATTAAAAAAAAAAAAAAAAAACCTGTTGCCGTTGAGTCAATTCCAGCTCATAACAGCCCTATAGGACAAAGTAGAAGTGCCCCATAGAGTTTCCAAGGAGCACCTGGTGGATTCGAACTGCTGACCTTTTGGTTAGCAGCCGTAGTACTTAATCACTGTGCCACTAGTATTTCCTGCAAAGCCTATAGATGGACCTTTATGACTCAGCAAACATCCCTTGATTGCTCCTCCATTTCAGGTCCTGCTGTGAGTCTAATAAGAGTTTGCCTAGAATCTGATCCTCAGAGTTAAGAATCTCACCTTCAGGTGGTTTAGGACATTCACTCCCTCACCATGACTGCAGGAAGAGGTCTCCTAACCTACACTGCCCTCTTTTCTCAGAGTCTCAGGCTTGTCCAAAAGTACCAGGCCTGTCAATGGCCTCTCAGCCCTGCTAAAGGAAAACTCATTCCTCCACAAATATTTACTGAGCCCTTACTATGCTCAGAGTCCCTGGGTGGCACTAACAGTTAACTGCTTGGCTGATAACCGAAAGGGTGTTGGTTCAAAGCTACCGAGAGGTGCCTCGGAAGAAAGGCCTGGCAATCTGCTTCTAAAAAGCCACAGCCATGAAAACCCTACGGAGCAGTTCTGCTGTGCACATATGGGGTCACCATGAGTCAGAATCAACCTGATGGCAACTGGTTTAGTTGAGTGTGTGTGTGTGTGTGTGTGTGCTTTCTACATACAGTGTGCTGTGACATAGCAGTGACCAATGCAGACAAGGCCCTGCTTGCCATCTGGATGGGCAGATGAATGAGAACAAGAAAGCAGGTAAAGGGGATGACAGCCCCTCCATGCTGGGGACGGCCCCACGTACCTCCTCCTACCTGAGCCCGAGCACACCTGGCACCTCCGCGGCTGCTTGGCTTTGCGCTTGGCCCCACTGCAGGATGAGCACCTCATCTGCAGACACACCCACAACCTCAGCCCCCTGGTCTCCAGGGAAGCAGCGGACCTAGCTCCAAATCCCAGCCTAGTGACCTTGGGCAAATCACTTCCTCCCCCTGGGCCTCAGTCTCTTCACCTGTAAAACGGGAAGATGGGGCTTGGTGGTATCTTTGGACCCTTCCAGCTGTAACTTTCAAAGACTCTGCACTCTAAGATCCCTGTTTTTTCCGGGACATCAGCCTCTGCTGCCTCCTGTCTGAACCTCATGCCCCCTGCGACCTGCCTCTTGAGTGAGTAGCCGTGGTGAAAGGGAGCTGGGACAGAAGCAGGTTGGCCAAGGGACCTGGGCTGGAGGCAGGGAGCTCCTTCTTTGATATTGTCCACAGACATGCCCATTTTTTTGTGAGCCATGATTCCACAGTTGGCTCTGGTGACATTGCAGGAAAAGCCCAAGGAAGGAGGGCAAGGAGGAAGAAGAGGCAGAGGAGCTGGTGGTGGAGGAAGGAACAGAAAAGAGCACATGGGGGGGGACCTGGAAGGCCACAAGGAGGCCAGTGGCAGGGTGAGGGCACTGGGGGAGGACAGGGAGAGGCCAGGACCAGGCCACAGCTGGGACATGAGTGGGCAGGGGAATGAGTGCTAGAGAGCAGAAGGGAGGGCCTTCAAAAGGGGGAGGGCCTTCAAAAGGGGGAAGGCAGGCAGGCAGATAGAAAGATGGAGGAAATCACAGTAGACAGTCTGCGTCCGATGGCTCAGGCTCCAGTGGGGGAGCCAAGCACACATGAAGGGTTCAGTCTTACTCCTTGGGTGGATTAAGAGCCTTGAAGGATTCTGAAAAAAGTCTACTGCCGCAAGAGCACGGCTGTCTGTTTCGGAGCCTGTACTGGATGGAATAGTGTCCGCTCAAGGGTCATGTCTACCAGAATCTCAGAACATGACTTTATTTGGAAGAGGGTCTTTGCAAATGTAATTAGTTAAGATGAGGTCAGACTGGATTAGACAAAAAAAAAAACAACAAACCCTTTGCTGTCCAGTCAATTCCTACTCATAGCGACCCTATAGGCAGAGTAGAACTGCCCCACAGGGTTTCCAAGGAGCAGCTGGTAGACTCAAACTGCCAATCTTTTTGGTTAGCAGCCAAGTTCTTAACTACTTGATTTCAGATGTTTGGCCTCCTGGGCTGAGAAGAAGTAAATTTCTGTTGTTTTAAGCCTCTCAGTTTGTGGTCATTTGTGACCACAGCCCCAGGAGAGTAATACAGGGCCCCTGTCTATCTTATCTCTTGAAGCCCTCTAAGCTTGGCCTTCTTGACACCATCACCCGGCACTACAAGTGCTAGTCACCTGTGAATCTCCCTCAGCTACAGAGAGTTCATGGTGTGAAGGGTCCAGGCTTTAGTCCTCTTATACAGCCAAGCGGGAACTCAATGAATGTGGAAAGATGAGAAAAGGAAAGAATTAAAATCATAAACCAAAAATTAAAATCATAAACTGAAATGAAAAGTTCATTAGAGGCTGCCCAATCCAACTTTCCCATTTTACAGATGGGAAAATAGAGACCCAGAAGGAGAGAATGATGGCCTAAGGTCACTGTGGTATTAAGGGGAGCTCCAGGCCCCAGCCAGCTCTCCCTCCCCATGTCCTCCCTCCTCCCCCCTGCACCATCTCTTGCTTACCAACAGCCCATATGTGACTCACCATGCCTGCCCCGTGGCAGCCACTGCACTTGTATCGCCCACGCCCATGGCATTTGTGGCATTCCTGAAAGTTAAACAGTCTCTTTGATGACGTTTCCCAAGAACTGACAGTTCTGGACTTCACCACCATCCCTAACCCCTATGAGATGCAGCAGTTAAGATGGCACCAGGCAAGGAATGGCCACTCCCATTGGCTGGGATTCCAAAAGGCCCTGAGTACCAAGCTAAGGAGATCAGAGGCTAGCATTTCCTCCCAGCCCCAGCCCAGTCTACATGGATGGTAAGAAGGGGAGACGCTTTCTCAGAGTCTCCAAACCGACTCCCTACAGCAACCTCTCAGGCTGAACCACAAGCGCTGACTTCATTTTTGCGTTACGGAGCTGAAGTGATCTTTCAGAACAGAAGCCTTCAAAGTGGACAGCATTTTTGTGAAAGGCAAGGAGCTAGCTACTCAAGATGAATCAGAACAACTTTCCACTCCTCGAGAAGGGAACGGAACACTTTCTTGGCCTCTCAAAGTCCTTTTCATCTTATTACTCCATGAAAACTCAGAGTAAAATTACATTCTTGAATCGGGTTTTAAGGTGAAAACATGACAGGTAATTAGATGAGAGAATAATATCAAATATCTCTGTGGTGTTTCTGTAACACAGAAGATATCCCTCACTTCGTGCATGATTATTTTTCTGTAAAACAGGATAGAAGTCAAATTCTGCTTCCCCACTGACTTCCGTAAAAAAATCTCTACAATGCTTTAACTTTATTTCAGGAAAAAAAAAATTGCAAAAGACACTCCAGTGGGCTAGGAATGTGAGTATTCACCATTTAAAACTGGTGACAATTTTGTCAATGGGATAATCCTTTTGCTACATGACTCCAAAAAATCCATTGCTGTCGAGTCAATTCTGACTCATAGCGACCATATAAGACAGAGTAGAACTGTCCTATTGGGTTTCCAAGGAGCAGTTGCTAGGTGACTACTCACTTCCTACACTGTGTGTTTTGTAAGTCTATATTCCATGTGCTGAGGTTATTCAAACTGGGCCTCCAACCCAGCCCTCCCTCTCCATGTCACCCACCTCCTTCCAAAGAATCAAGCACCAGCCTGGATTTAGGGTTCCTTTTTTAAAGGACAAAGTACAAGGAAACATCCAGTCCCTGGAAAACCAGCTCAACCGGAAGGGCAGATATTCCCAATGTCATTGCAGTAATCAGGTTACCTTGACCAATGCAGAGTGAGGGACTTGGAACTTCTTGATGTCTTCCTGAAACATCGGGGGTACCTGTACCTTGATGTCCCAAAGTCTGGGAGAGGCCCCTCTGTGTGGTCCATCTACCGAGCGATCTGATGCAGAAAGGAACCATGGTAAGAAGAGCAAAGGGCAGCAGGGATAAGTTCAACAAATAGTATCAAGCCTTCAATGGGGGGCCAGGCACCAGGCTAGATGCTAGGGCTCTGGTTAGATAAGGTCTTCCTTAGAATTTGTGGGTAAGCACCCAAGTTTTTGGAGTTGGACAGACCTGGGTTTGACTCCTGGCTCTTCCACTTCCTAGCTGTGTGACTCCAGGCAAGTTACTTAACCTCTCTGAGCTTCAGTTCTTTCATCTTTAAAATGGAGATAATGGTGGCACCTACCACAGAACGTAGTAAAACCAAAACCAATTCCCTTCAAGTTGACCCCAATTCATGGTGACCCCATGTATTTCAGAGTAGAACTGCACTCCATAGGGTTTTTAATGGCTGTGATCTTTTAAAATTAAATCACCAGACTTTTCTTCTGAGGCACCTTTGAGTGGATTCAAACCTCCAATCTTTCAGTTAAGAGCTGAGTGCTTAACTGTTTGAGCCACCCAAGGACTCCTATATAAGGTGATAGTGAGATTAAATAGAATCATGCATTTAAAATTCTTAGCACAGGGACTGGCACAAACTGAGGGATCAATAGACAAGAATTATCATCATCACCATCCCCATCACCTTGTTCCTTTTTTTCCTCCTCCTCTGTTCAAGGAGGCAGACACAAGGATCACAACATAATATAACAGGATGTGATACATCTATCAACAGAAGCTGCATAAAGGCCTCTGAAAACTCAGAAGACTGACAGATTCTTCTGGGGAGAGGGATGCCAGGAGAAAAAATCCGAGAAGGCTCCAGAGAAGAGGTGACACGTAAGCTGAGTCTGGAAGGATGAAGCCTAGTGGTCAAGTGGAGGAAAAAGGTAGGGCCTAGGGCTTTCCAGACAGAAAGAACCTGAAGCCTTTGCCAGCAACACCCCTGGTGGGATTCAGCTGAATGTGGGATGGCACAGTGAATGGAGTCCCCAGAGCCTATAGATTTAGGGGGTCTGGGTTGGTGTGGGAGGTAGGTGGATGCAAGGCAAACATGCTGCCTCTGTAATCTGGCCCCATGTGGCTGCTCCAGCCTGTGGCCAAAGACAAGCACTAGGCTTTTTCAAGGCCTTCTGCAAACCACCTCCTGGGCAGGGAGCATTTGCTAAGATCAGCATTGGAAAGACTCTGAGATAAAACCCCACCCTCTCATTGCACAGGGGATAGGGAAACCAAGGCTCTGAGAAGAAGAGCATCTTATTCAAGGCTAGTGGCCGAGCCAAGTCCTGGCATTTTCCACCAGCCTCCGCCATATTTGCTCCTAATTAAACAGACTGCAGACAGCTTACTTACTAGTAAAGGGTTCAAATGTCCACTCGCTTATCCTGGACTCACTAAAGGTCTCCAGTCGATACTGCAGGAGGAAAAACAACATGTTCACACTCATGCCCATGATGAAGACAAAGGGTCCAGCACAAAGATCAAGTTCCCCACCTGCCAGGGCTTTAGGCACCCAAAAGATCACACGAACAGAACACTTGGCAGCAGGGATTTCTGCCCCAGATGCCAGGGATTGCAATTTGTCCCCAGGAAATCTCCGCCCAGAGGGTCACAGCTGGAGTGACTCCAATTCCCCATTTCTTTATACACAACATTTCCCCTTTGACTGACGGCCGCCACTGGAATCCGTAGCTCTGAGGGTCCCGATTTGGAGGGATTGCTCTGCCTGGCATCAATATCCACAGATCCTCATCCACAGAATCACAGGGAGAGAAGGGACCTTGGATATCACTTGTGTTGTGGATTAAATTGCGTCCCCCTAAAATACATGTCAGAATCCTAACCCTTATATCTGTGGATGTGATCCTGTTGGGAATTGAGGGTTTTTTATGTTAATTAGGTCATACCCTAGTAAGGTGGGTTCTAAATCTAATCACTTCCAAGTTGTAAAAACAGCAGATTAGACACAGAGATAGCCACACAGGGGGAGAAAATAGATGCCCACGGGGATTGTTGATAAGCCCCAGAACCAAGGAATGCCCAGGACTAACTACAAGGAAAGAATCGACAGCGTCAAGACCCTGATTTGGACAGTTAACCTCCAAAACTGTAAGAAAATAAATTTCTGTTCTTTAAAGCCTCCTTCTAGTGGTATCTGTGTTACAGCAGAACTAGGTTACTAAGGTGTCTTAGCCATCTAGTGCTGCTGTAACAGAAATACCACAAGTGGATGGCTTTAATGAAGAGAAATTTATTTCCTCACAGTAAAGTAGGCTAAAAGTCCAAGTTCAGGGCTTCAGCTCCAGGGGAAAACTTTCTCTCTCTGTCGGCCTTCTCATCAATCTTCCCTCGGACTAGGAGCTTCTCCACGCTGGGACCCCAGGTCCAAAGAACTCACTCTGCTCCTGGCAGTGCTTTCTTGGTGGTATGAGGTCCCCTGTCTCTCTGCCCACTTCTCTCTTTAAAAGATATTGGCTTAAGACACTATCTAATCTTGTAGATCTCATCAATCTATCTGCCACTAATCCATCTTATTACGTCACAGTGACAGGATTTACAACACATAGGGAAATCACATCAGATGATAAAATGGTAGACAATCATACAAGGGAATCATGACCTAGCCAAGTTGACAGATATTTTGGGGGACACAAGTCAATCCATGACATAAGGCAACTCAGTTCCTCATTTTACATTTGAGGAAACTGTGGCTCAGAGAAGTCAATTGACTTGCCCAGGACCACACAGCTACACAGCGGTCTCTCCCTCCAGATCCCTGCTCCAACCACTACTCAAGAGTCGTGTTTGATTTCTGTGTGGTGTGTACTGCTAGGAAAGCAGCTGTGTCAAGGACAGCTTGGTTGTTGGACCATAAAGGCTACCCTTCTGCCCCGTCCCTCGCAGTAGGTCAGGGAGGTAGCGATTTTAGTCCAGGAGACAGACATAGGAATTCCCGGGGTGAAGGGCTGGTGAAGAATAAATGATATCTTGGCACAGAAGTGGTTGGGGGAGGCAGAGGGAACTGGGGAGTCAGGGAAGGAGAGGTGGAAGGGAGGAGGTGGGTCTTTCACAGCCCATCCTTCGGGGAAGCTGTTTAGACGTGTGTTGAAGGACACAGATTTTAGAGCCACAAAACTGCGTTTGAATCCCAGCTGCCAAGTCTACCTTCCTCTCCCTGGATGAGTAACCTTGCCTCTCTAAGCTTCCAGTCCCTCCTTTGTAAACTGGCGACAATGACATCAGTCGTGGTCCAGTGGTAGAATTCTCGCCTTCCATGTTGGAGAGCCAGGTTCAATTCCAGATCAAGGCACCTCATCTACATCTACCCCAGTCTGTCAGTGGAGGCTCGCATGTTGCTATGATGCTGAACAGATTTCAACAGAACTTCCAGACTAAGACAGACTAGGAAGAAAGGCCTGGTGATATACTTCTGAAAATCAACCAATGAAAACCCCCCAGATCCCAGCGGTCTGATCTGCAACTGATCGTGGGGATGGCACAGGACCAGGCAGTGGCTCATTCCAATGTGGGTGGGGTCACCATGAGTCGGCTGAGTCAATGGTAGCTAACAACCACAGGGTAGTTATAAGGATTTGATAAGACCTATACATAACATGGTTACTACCATGATGTCTAGCTCACTTGCATCTCTCAATAAATAATTAATAATAATTAATATGTTTACTATTGCTCACAGCTACAGACCAGAGCAGGTGCAGAAGGGACTTCAACATCAGCTCCATTCATACACACTCTCCCCCAAGACTCCTTTTCCCTCAAGTCAAGCAAGCCAACCCCCTCAGCCCCAAAGCCAGACCCTCCCCATGCCCATAGCCCTTCAGGCAGACCCCCAGGCCATGCATGGCCCCCTACCCTGCAGAGGGTCTGCTGCTTTAGCTCCTGGATAATGAGGTCACCTGCGGCTTCTCTGCCATAGCAGCATTTGGAGTTCACGAAGCTGAGGAGGGCTTCACGAGCCACCTCCTCAGTCACCATGGGGACCCTGCTGGAGGCCAAACGGAAAAGGATGATGTCTTAGAAAGGCTTGTGGGCTCTTCCAGCTGGTCCCTTCATTGTGAGGATGAAAAACTGAACCCCAGCAAAGGAAAGGATCCTAACAGGTGAGTCATAAAAAAGAAGATTAGACACAAAGACATACATACAAAAAAAGCCCATTTGCTATCAAGTCCACTCCGACTCATGATGACCCCATGTGTGCAAAGTACAACTGTGCTCTACTGGGTTTTCAATAGCTGATTTTTTGGAAGGAGATCTCCAGGCCTTTCTTCTGAGGCACGTCTGGATGGACTCAAACCTCCAACCTTTTGGTTAGCAGCCAAGCACTTTAATCATTGGCATCCCCAAAGACTCTGGCTGGAGTCCATGGTAGTGGTAAAACACCCAGGAGTCTAACTGGGGAAGGGCATGTCTGGCAAAAGGAGCAGAGTGAACAGATGCCCAGGGCCATAGAGTGGCAGAGAACAAGAAAAGCACCTTAGCTGAAGGGTGGAGTTCCAGAGAAGGGCTGATAGAATCTTAAACTCGAAAAGATAAGATTTAGAGATGGATTGTGCCATTTTGCAGTTGAGGAAAACTGAGGTCTAGAGAGAATGTCACACAGGTATATGAAGGCTAGACTATACTCCTGCCCTCAGGAACTTGGCCTCTGATGGAGGACAGAGAGGATGCGGTTGAAATGTCCATTACCTGTGTGAGACTCACGCTGAGCACCACTGGCAGCAGCGTACAGAGACTCACTGTCAGCGTGTGTGGAATGAGTGTGGCAGTGAGGGAAGGCAGCAGCGGGGCCCTTTCTCTACCCTCTCTCTGGACGCCTTCCTCCTCCTCCTGGAAACCTCCTCTTCACTGAGGCCCAGCTGCCATGCCACCTCCTTGGCGAAGCTCTCCTTGCTCCCAACACCACCACTGAGAAGGAATCCTGTCCTCCTCCTCCTCCTTCTCCCCTGCATCTTCATAGAGGTCTCCATGACAGCCCTGAGAGAGTATCTGACCCAACTCTGAACTGAGCCCCACTCCTGCATCCTGTGTCTGCAGCCCAGCCTGGGCCCGCACAGAGGTGCGCTGCGCCGGCAGAGAGCAAGCGATGTTGCTGTGGGCTGGACTCTTAGAAGACTCCACAGAGGAGGCTGGGTTTGCACTGTGCATGGGAGGCAGCAGCCAGGGAGGTAAAGTTAAAGTGTTATGGGCAACAGCAGAGCCAGGAGCACAGGAGACTCCCCTAAGGCAGGCCAAGTCTGCCCCAGCTGCAGACAGTGCCAGGAAATGGGCAACACCACCTTCTCTCTGCAAAAAGTTGGCTGGAGACCCTGGTCTCTGCCCCAACTCTTCACAAGACAAGTAGGGTATGGACCTCTCCAGGAATCTAGACCAGGGATTGACGAGATTTTTCTGTGAAGAGCCAAACAGTAAATATTTTAGACTTTGTGGGTCCTACAGACTCTGTTGAAACTACTCAACTCTGTATTATAGCATAAAAGGAGCCATAAACAATATGTAAACCAGTGAGTCATGCTGTGTTCCAACAGAACTTTTTTTATAAAAACAGGCAGTGGACAGGATTTGGCCCATGGGCTGTAATTTGGAACCCTTGCTCTAGACTATGGTTTTCAACCCTGGCTTTGTATCCAAATGCCCTGAAGATCATGGTAAAATTCAAATTCTCAGGCCCCAGAGACCCTGATCTAGAAGGTCTGGAATAGGGAGGTTCCCCCCAAGGGATCACGATGCACTGTCAGAGCTGAGGGCCATGGACCCTGAGGTCCCCAAGGATGCCTCTTGGGAGCAATGTTGATGTATGGAAATGCAGGGAGTCACCAAAGCAAAATTTGCAACTCACCTGTGTTCCAGGAAAGAGGACCAGGACCTTTGTTCCTGGGATCTCCCTGGGGCCTCCAAAGGTGGGAAGAATATCTGCTGTCCTGGAGGAGAGGAGAGAATTCAGGGACCCGACAGTCCAGCTTAAAGAAACAAATATTTGTGGGGTGAAAGAAGTAAAAACTGACTGAATAGGAGAAAGAACAAAAGAAAAAAAAGAAAGATGCTGGTCTTCAACGAACTTGGTCATGGACTGTGTATGGACACAGGATCTGTGCTCCATCTCCTCCCACCCCCACCTGTTGTGGACTGGATTGTGTCCTCTGAGGTGTTGAAGTCCTACACCTGTGAATGCAACCTTGTTTGAAAAGATGATCTCTGAAGATGTTATCATTTAAGCTAACATGAGGTCATACTGGAGTTACCCCCGTTGCCGTCAAGTCAATTTTGACTCTTGGCAACCCCATGTGTGCAAAGTAGAACTGTATTCCATAGGGTTCTCAATGGCTATGATCTTTGCAAAGTAGATCCCCAGGGCTTTCTTTCAAGGTGCCTCTGGGTGGGTTCGAACCAACAACCTTTCGGTTAGTAGTTGAGCTCTTAACCATATGCAAGTAGGGGGCTACTAATCCAATATGATGGGCGTCCTCATAAAAAAGAAGAAGAGACACAGACACAGAGAGAGAGAGAGAGAAGACAGCCGTGTGAAAATGGAGGCAGAGATTGGAGTGATGCATTTACAAACCAAGGAACGCCAAGAATCACCAGCCATCACCAGAAGCTACAAGAGACGCATGGAACAGATTCTCCCGTGGAACCTCTAGAGGAAATTAACTTTGCCAACACATTGATTCTAGACTTCCTGCCTCCAGGTCTGTGAGACAGTAAATTTCTGATGTTTTAAGCTTACCCAGCTTCTGGTACTTTGTCATGGCAGCCCTAGGAAACTAATACACCACCCAACCATGACAAGGATAGCCCAAACCCACAAGGGTCTTCCTAGGGTGCCTCCCAAGGGGAATGGGGACTATCCCAGCACTGGCCTATTCCAGAGACTTTCCCACCAACAAGTAGGAACCCCAGGAAGAGGCTAAAGGAATCAAGACCACATGGACTTACCACCCCCTTGAAGAAGCCAGTCATAGCTGGGCAGTCTCTCCAGAAGCTCAGCGGGGGGTGCCAGAGGACTCTCAGCCTCAAAGCTGAGGTCAACCACACCTGAGGAAAGACAGACAGTCCTGAGACTTCAGGGAGGAAGGAGAGAGGTTATGATGACAACCAACAGGAGGCTGAAAACTGAGGGTAGAGTGGACTATAAAAACCCTCCCCATTTAACTAAGCTAGCCACACTCTGGTATCCTAGGTGCACAGAGCATGTCTGCAGGGAGTGCGGAGGTAGTAGTAGTAGCAGCAATAATAATAATGATGATGACAAAAATATTAATAATGGTAGCCCCTATTTTCCAGACTCCTACTCTGCCAACCACCACGATAGGTGCTTCCTAAGCATTATGGCATTCCACAGCCCTAGGAGTTAGACATTCTGGTATATATATTAAAGATGGTTGCATAGTCTTTGATACTCCTCCCATCAAGAGTTCACTCTGTCTTCCCTCATCTTGAACCTGGGCAGACTTGTGACTGTTTCAAACAAGAGAATGCAACGAAAGTTATTAATAAACTGGCAGTTTTCCCTTCTTCCTTCTTGGAGCACTCACTCTTGAGCTCTGAGCTGTCATGTAAGAAGTCAGGCTGCTCTGCTGGAGAGACCAAGTAGAGAGGCCCTAAGATGACCTACAGAGGAGCCCAGCTGAGCCCAACCTTCCAGTCTCCCCCACCAAGGCACCTTGCATATGAGCAAAGCCATCTTAGATGCTCTAGACCAGACCAGCCACATGCTGATTACCATTGAGTAACCCCAGTTGATACCACATGGAGCAGAAGAATCATTCGGCTGAGCCCTGCCCAAAGTCCTGACCCACAAAATCACAAGATATAATAAAATAGTTGTTTTAAGCTACTGAGCTGTGTAGTAGTTTATTATGCAGCTTCCTCTAATAGGCAAACTTGCCACAGTCTGAGATTCCTCCTACTCAGTCTCTGTCATGGACGGAACTATGTCCCCCAAAAATATCTGTCGACTTAGCTGGGCCATGATTCTCAGTATCGTGTGATTGTCCACGATTTTATGTGATTTTCCAATATGCTGTAAATTCTATCACTATGATGTAATAATATGGATTAGCAGCAATTATACTGATGAGGTCTACAAGATTAGGTAGTGTTTTAAGGCAATCTCTTTTGAGATATAAAACAGAGAAGTGAGCAGAGAGACATGGGGAACTCCCACCACAAAAAAAGCAGCACCAGGAGCAGAGTGTGTCCTTTGGACCTGAGGTTCCTGCACTGAGATGCTCCCAGACCAAGGGAGTGGTAGACCGGAATTCAAACTGAGATCTGTCTTACTCCAAACCTCATGTTCTTTCCATTACTGTTCATGAGGCAAAACCCTATGGAAAAATCACTCACTGTATATATTTTAAAACCTCCTCCTGACCTGCCAGGCTGTGACATAGATACATACGATCCTGAGACTCCAAGGAGGAAAGCATACTATGAACAGGCTCCTCAGAAGTACTTCTCAGCTTATGTCACGGATTGAATTGTGCCCTCCACACCCCGCCCCAAATATGTGTCATCTTGGCTAGGCCATGTTCCCAGTATTGTGTGGTTGTCCTCCATTTTGTAATCTGATGTGATTTTTCTATGTGTTACAATTTCTACCTCTATGACGTTAATGAGACTGGATTAGAAGCAGTTATGTTAATGAGACAGGACACAATTTACAGGATTATGTTGTATCTTAAGTAGTTTTTTTTAAGGTTTAAAAGAGAGAAGTGAGCAGAGAGGAGAGGGACCTCCTACCACCAAGAAAGAAGAGCCAGGAGCAAAGTGCACCCTTTAGACCAGGGTCCTTGTGCTGAGAAACTTCTAGACCCAGGGGAAGACTGATAACAAGAGCCTTCTCCCAGAACCAACAGAGAGAGAAAGCCTTCCTCTAGAGCTGGCACCCTAAATCAGACTTCTAGCCTCCTAGACTGTGCAAGAATAAATTTCTGTTTGTTAAAGCCACCTACTTGAGGCATTTCCGTTATAGCAGCACTAGATAGCTAAAAGAACTAACAAAGCACTTTCCCATGCCTGTTGCCTAATCCTACCCTCCTATCAACCCTTGGGGTATGGAAGGCAGGACTTCTGACCCCACTTTCCGTGAGGAGCTGAGTCTCAGAGAGGTTACTCCATATTCCTAGCTTGCGCAGCTATGGAATTAGAAGTATGATAAAGGTTTCTTAGTCCAGTTCTAGCCCACTGGGCCACTCTTCAAACCTCTTCCCAAGCCCCTCATGAAATCCCCAATGTGATAATTAGTCAGAAATTATTATTAGTACTTTAGTTCTCAATATTCTTACTGCGTTCAGCCATCGAATCATTCTCCAATCCCACTTTCCCAGTGACATTCATCTCCTAGATCCTTCTTTTTTTCTTTTTTTAATGCACTTCTTTAAAGCCTCTCTTTGTTGGTGTTCTTAGGTGCTGTGGAGTCGATTTTGACTCATAGAGACCCCATGTGACAAAGTAAAACTGCTACATAGGGTTTTCTAGGCTGTGATCTTTACGGGAGCAGATCACCAGGTCTTTCTCCCACGGATTCGCTGGATGAGTTCCAACCACCAACTTAAGGTTAGCAACTGAGGGCTTAACCATTGTGCCACCAGGGCTCCTCCTGGCTCTTTACTTCCACACACACAAAAATAATAATATGTCCTGTACTTTCAAGCTTAATAAAAATAAAGGCCAGAAGAATAAACAGATCTTGTTCTAAATTATAGCCATCTAGACTGATCTAGAAAAGGGAAATGTCAGGAGTGAGGAAGACCGAAATCCTGAAACATGACCAAGAACAGGCAGGGGAGGAGAAGGTGTCATTAAGACAAATGAAGAACTCTTTCCACTCCACACCCCAAATTAGGAATGCCCTTACCCTCTTACAATAAGAAATACATCTCTCTCCCCAAAATTTTCACTCCTTGCAGGGAATCTGCAAAGGAAGCTAGAATATAGGAAGGTTTCTACATGTAGAATGCCCTTTTAAGCAGGACTAAGCCACCTTTGTAGGCAGATGAGTTAACTGCTGGTTCTGCTGAGAAGCAGGTCAGAGAGCTAGAATAGAGATGGATGTGACCTACAGAGACATCATTCCAAAGCTTCAAACTGATATCTGCAAATGTGTAATGAAGGAGCCCTGATGGTGCAGTGGTTAATCAAGTGCTAACTGAAAGGCTGGTGGTTCAAATCTACCAGCCACTTCTTGGAAACCCTATGGGGCAGCTCTACTCTGTCCTATAGGGTTGTTATGAGTTGGAATTGACTCAACAGCAGCAGGTTTGGTTTTTGAAATATGTGATGAAATCCCCAATGTGATAATTAATCAAGAATTATTATTAGTACTTTGGTTCTCAATATTGTTTTGCTTCTAAGCTGGTTTAGATTCCAAGGACCTAGGCGATCATCAGATATTTTCTATTAAAAGCCAGTGAGTAAATATTTTAGGCTTTTCAGGCCATATGGTCTCTGTCTCAGTTATTCAACTTTGCTGTTGGGGCATGAAAACAGCCATAGACAATACATAATTGAATGAGTATGACTTTGTTCCAATAAAACTTTATTTACAAAGACAGGCAGGGGGTCAGGTTTGCCTGCACCCCCCTCCCCTCAATCTAGATATACACCTGTGTGAATTGGCATAAGGGGGTCAGGAGGGTGGAAGCTGGAATTTGAACCTGTCTGGGGCCAGGGCCCTTGCATGTCCTTGCAATTCCCATGAGCCCAGTCGTCAGAATGGAAGATGGAAGTTAGGGATGAACTGTAGCCAGGTGGATTGGATTCAGAATTCTAGAAGACAGAGTGGTTAAGAACATGGGCTCTGACACACAGGAGTTTGAGCGCTGCTCTCTGCCATGTAACATGCGACACTGAACAAGTCATACATCCTTTCAGGACTCTGCACCCTCTGTGAAATGGAGCAGATGATTTTCATGCCCTCGTTCCTAGGTGGAGACACTGGTGGCATAGTGGTTAAGAGTTATGGCTACTAACCAAAAGGTCAGCAGTTCGAATCCACCAGGTACTCCTTGGAAACCCTATGGGGCAGTTTTACCCGGTCCTATAGGGTCTCTATGAGTCAGAATCGACTCAATGGCAACGGTTTTTTTTTTTTTTTTTTTTTTTTTGGTTTAGTTCCTAGAAGGTGCAAATGGTTTTGACTACTAGCCAAAAGACTGGCAGTTTGAACACACCCAGAGGCTCCTTGGAAGACAGGCCTGGAGATCTGCTTCTGAAAAGTCATAGCCTTGAAAACCCTGTGGAGTACAATTCTACTCTGAAATACGTGGGGTTGCCGTGAATCAGAATCAACTCAACAGCAACCAGCACCAACGAGACAAGGGAGGGCAGTGGTGATTCAGCGGTTGAGTTCTTGCCTTCCATTCAGGAAACTCAGGTTCGATTCTGGTCAGTGAACCTCATGAGCGGCCACCATCCGTCTATCACTGGAGGTTTGTGTGGTGTTGCTCTGATGCTGAATAAGTTTCAGCAGAGCTTCCAGGCTAAGACAGATCAGGAAGAAAGGCCTGGTGATCTAATTCCAAAAATCTGCCAGCAAAAACCATATGGACCACAATGGTCTGTTCTATTGTACATGGAGTTGCCATGACTTGGGAGGCCAACTCAACAACAACTGACAACAATGAGACAAAGTATGCACAGTCCTTGGCCTCGTGTCTGGCGTATGATAAACGCTCAGGCAACTCTCTGAGCCTGAGAAGGGTGGGTCTTTGTCTTTCTTTGTGTTGCTTTAAACCAGAGCCTCCCTTTACCAGGAGGCAATAATGAGAACATCAAAATAGAAAGAAAGGCTGTTACAGCCTCCTCTCCTGGGACAGAGTGCCCCACCCAGAAGTGTTAAGTCTGCTGAGGCATCAGTACTCCCCTGGACAAGAAGGCAAAGCAATGCCATGTGACTGTAGCATCATGCTGGAAACCAAACAAAGGGGGCAGGAAGAGAGGAAGAGTAAGAGGTGGGAAACTCGCAGCCTCATCCATCAACCAGGAGCCACCCTGACCTCTCGGGGCATTCACATTCATCTGAGCTAAATTAATCTCACCATTATGTTACGTACAAAAATAAAGCACTCAAGGCTGAACTGCAGGAGGATGGATCATTTCCTGTGCAGATCTGAACAGGCACAACAGGAATGAGGACGTCACTGGGCATTGTGTAAGACCCAGCGTGGCGCACTCAGCGGGACCACCAGCCAAGTCACTGTTTTCATGGTGTTGGGGCCGAGTCTCGAGGCAGCTGTCCAGGGGCCACCCCATCCTAACATACACATTGCATTCCATGGTTCACAAAAAGATGTTGCAGACATGACTTCTTTTGAGTTTCATGACAACTACTGCTATCCTCATTTCATACAAGAACAAAACAAGACTCAGAGATGTGACTTTGGGCAACCAGCTCACATATTAGTAGCAGAGATAGAAATAGAACTTAAAACTCAGATCCTGACTCCAAGTCCAATGACCTTCCTGTTTTGCTCAATACCTTATTACTCTGTGGAATGGCAAAAAATGGTTGCTGAAAAAACTTTTCAAAAAGAGTCACCAAGGTAGCAGTGTCTGCTCTCCAGCCAAAAGCTATTTTTCTTTTGTATAAAAAGGAACTTTTTCTTGTGGAGAAAGACACAATTTGTGGATAACCTGGTTAAGTTTCTCTTTTTAAATGCCATTCCCTTTCTTTCAGATGATAAAAGGAATGTATGTCCTTTGCTTCTGATTCCAGATTAATCATCTTAAAAGCACTGAAATCATGTCAATTTTTCTGCCAAATAGTTCCCCACTGCAATCTTACTTTAGTTTCTTAGGTTTTGTTTGCTTGTTTGTTTTCCATGCCTTGTCTCCTTCAACAGGCATGACAGCCTCTTGTGGACAGGGACCCTCTCTTGTGTATCCTAACAAAGAATGAGCATACAGTAGGTATACGTAAGTGACAAGTGCACAAAGCACCTAACAGAGTGGGCATACAGTGGGTATACATAAATGCCTTGTGATTTGAATTATATTTAAGATGGTGCAAGAGCGATTCAGGTGATCATAATATAAAGTGAAGGAAGAAGTTATGTTTTACCAACAGGAACAAACAAACAAATAATTGACTACTCTGGTTGAAGGACTGCTCAGCAAGACCAGAAAACCTAGCAGCATTACCTTCTCACCTAAACCCTGCAGTGGCTCAGTATTATTGATGACTAAAATCTAAGGTTCTGAGCTTGGCAGATAAGCTCCTAGATTACCTGGCCCATGCCAGAGAATGGGACAGGGAGAAAGGATTCCTGCCTGCTTCTGTAACAGAAAAAGCATAGAGTTGCTACGGGTTGAAATCAACTCAGTGGCAACTTGTTTGGTTTTGGTTTGGTATGTGGGAGGGAAAAACAGTGGGGAAAAAGAAGAGAACAGAAAGGGAAAAGGAGAGACAGACATGACAACCTGTTTGGGCTGGGCTTGAGAAAAATTTTGGGGAGCTTTGGGGTGCAGTCATTGAGAAAGTATTTTGAGTAGTAAATGCCCACCATGTGAGTGAGACCAACAGCAAAAGAAATGGGAGAAGAAGACCTGGGAAACATTTTGCTTTGAGTTATGTAGGTTCCCTTTGGTGTTGTCAAGAGGAAACAATTATCTGGGATGTGGAATTCATGTTTCTTAGAGAGCGTTACTGTGCCAAGACAGAGCCACATGGAGACTGGCCTTTCTGAGGACTCCCTCTGCTTCCTCTACTTCATTGCACTGATGCTTGTTTCACCCTCACACACACCTGGTGCCATTTCTCCCAACCCTTGCTCAGGTTGTTCTTGCCCACACCACCCCCTGCTCACCTCTGTCTTCCTGACTCAGCCCAGACCCCACCTCCTCCAAAGTCTGCTGGCTGTGGCTCTCCTTCTCCGTGCTCTTTAGTACTCTGTTCCACTCTCT
Organism: Elephas maximus indicus; assembly: GCF_024166365.1. Taxonomy (NCBI): domain Eukaryota; kingdom Metazoa; phylum Chordata; class Mammalia; order Proboscidea; family Elephantidae; genus Elephas; species Elephas maximus. The sequence goes on from NC_064838.1 coordinate 33,485,501, forward strand.
ATCATCACTTTGGCCAAATGGCTTTATAAAAATTATTTGTAAAAAGTCAATTTGGGACCTGCCTCCACCACTAGATCTGAACACCTTGAAAATTGGTCGATATTTTATTCACTCTTGTTCCCGAGTCATGGCCACAGGGCAAACCACCTAACCTACCACGTAGTCTTGCAGGGAAGGATAACTTAATTTTCTAGGGCTCGGGGAGCACAGTCACTGAGAGGAGCCAATGGGACAACAGATAAGAGAAGGCTCTGTAAAAGTGCTTCAGGAGAGTCCTGGAGATCCTTTCTGAGCTGTAACACCAAAACCGGTTACCGCCAAGCTGGTTCTGACTCACGGCAACCTCGTGTGTTTCAGAGTAGAACTGCACTCTGCAGGGTTTTCAATGACTGGTTTTTCAGAAATAGATCACCAGGTCTTTTTTCTGAGGCATCTCTGGGTAGGCTCGAACCACTAATCTCTTGGTTAGCAGTTGAGTCCATTAACCATCTGTACCACCCAGGGTTTTTAAGCTGTAATAGGATATCATCAAAGCTTTTTATTTTTCACACACTCACCAAAGGAGAAATTGTATTTCTCCATTCAGTGTTCTGTGACCCACAACTCCCTTCCAGAAACATGACAGCCTTCAGGAAAGACTAGACAGGCCCGGTGAGGCCTGGGCCAACTTGGCAGGGAAGACCTGCCCTCCTGGTGTCTGTGCTTCCATCCTAAGGGATGTGTAAAGAGCACTGAAGCCCCATGGTCAGTCGCCGAGGCTCTCGGTGGATGAGCTCTCCAGAAAAGATACAGTGTCATTTCCTACCAAGATACCATGATGGGTTCAGAATCAGGCTCAGCTCTTCAACTACAGGCTGGGAGCTCTATGATGAATAAGGCTTTTGTGAGCAGAGCTGGTCTGGGTGCCAGGAAGTGGGAACAGTCTGTCTCCTCAGCACTGGAATTGATGGAGACTTTGGTGTAGCCTTAGATCAGGGCTCTCAATGTCCCTCAACCCTGTTGCCCCCTCCCTGGGACCAATCCCCAACCACACAGGAGTAAAGAGATGCCACCTAGGTCTTATGTCCTGGACCACAGCAACCTCCTCCTGAAATTAACAGAGGCTCTAGTTACAGCCCAACTTGAAGATGCTCTTGCCCTACCATTTCTGGAAGGATTTTCAGTCTGCAATAAAAGAAGTTACATTATTAAAGATCTGGTGTGTAGAATAAGGGAAGAGCTTTTTCTCTTCTATTCTATGCTAGGATATCATGCTCTGAAGGAAGAGTTACTGAAACTATTTTACATCTGGGACTGTTGAAGAAACAAGATCTGGTTAAGGTGGAGAAGAGAAGGCTTTGAAGGGCTCTTATTTGAACAGGGAACAGTTTCTGAGCAGCCTTGCTGGCTAGAATCAAGACTAGAGTAGAAGCTCCAGGGAAAGAGATGTCGACTCAACGTAAGGAAGAATTTTTGATAGTCTTGGTTGTGGCAGGGGAACCAGCCTGTCATTGGAGGTGTTCCAGCCGATGAGGAGGGATGCTGCCCCAATCAGGGTCGCTGTGGGAGGCATCCCAGCCCCAACAGCGGTAGTACGAAAAGCCCTACAAGGTTCCTTCCACAGGGATGCCACCTCCCAGAATGTCCCTACCCATTCCCACTCAGTCCCGAAGTGTGTCATTGGAGTACGTCCTCTCTGTTGGTGGAAGGTTTTCTTTATCTGAAGCTGCCTGCATTATATACCTGAAAACTGATGGGTGCACTCAATCAGATAAAGCGAGGGGCATCTATCACCTAAGAAGGCACATTTCAGTTATGGAAGTCCCATAGTAGGCTCCCTTTCTGTAGCCTGGAGAAAAATGTACCTAGGTTCAGGTTTCATCAACTCAGTTTCTAAACACTTCTCTGGACAATCCTATAGCTTTCAGTAGACCTTAAGTGCTGACCTGAAATCTGATTTTATTCTAAACTAGCACTTCGGGTGGCCTTGCCACAGAATGAGCACTTTTAGAATTCTAAAGGAGTGAAGCTTTCACCTTGTTCTTACCTTGCTTACCTACAGGTATGATATCCAAACAGAAACATCACAGTGATCAATATTTTCCATTAATAGTAATTTAATTTTAAAGCTCTGGGCACATTGATCATTTCTAGAGTCAAAATTTACTCCATGCCTACTCTGGGCTGGGTAATGTATTAGGCACATTAGAACCACTCATTCTTTTACCAGCTCCGCAAAATGACACCATCCCTATTTTCAATGGTGGAAATGAAGCCCAGAGAAGTTAAGTGACTTGAACAAGATCACCCAGCAATTAGGAGGCAGAGCTTGGACTTGAATCTCAATCTGACCTAGTCCATTATGACTAAGAGAGGCTCAAATTATAAATGGAAAGATTGCTAATGAACAGTGTTTCAAAGAAAAAGATGGCATTAAAGTTTTATAGAAGTAAATTAGAACAAAACTATGGATACACAATTCCCAATATATCAGAGATCAAATTAGGTCCTGCTCAAATGCACGCTAAAATACCTCTGTATGATCTCCCAATTCAATATGAAAGGAGATGCCAACAAAATTTTTAAATTTAACTCTAAGATTAGCACAGGTTGCTTTTATACTCCACTTCAGCTCTGAAACTTAAAACTTTGGGATACCAAAATTCAAGATAATAAAAGTATTGGGTCCATAAGGAACCTTCAAGATCATGAAATCTAATGACTGTAAAGATGTTTTAGTGTCTCAGGTCTCCCCAGGATTCAGATGAAAACTGCAGACCCCTCTCCCCACCTCCACGCCCCCCAAAAAACTCAATCACACAACATTTTACCCTCACTTTCAGGGGATCCCCTTCATGGTCGTAGGAACTCCTGGCCCAATCTCCTTTTATAGACAGGGAAATTGAGGCTCAGAGAGATTAAATGACTTTCCCAAGATCACATGGTCAACTCACAGCAGAGCCGGGATTTGAACCCTAGCCTCCCATTCCCAGCCTGATGGTCTTTCCACCTCCACATTGCCCATTCCAAATCCAAAATCAAAAATGTCCTTTTTTTTAGGCATAGTACATTTCTTCTTAAAATACCATTTCCCTCTTCGTGTTTTTAAATAGTCTTTAGATTCCATTGTATTTCTGTTGGAGCAATGACAGGTTGGGGTCACCCAGGCTATGTTTCACGAGCAGTAAGGTCAGACACAGTGGCTGTAACAATGGGCTCAAACATAGCAACAATTGTCAGAATGGCGCAGGATTGGGCAGCATTTCATTTTATTGTGTATAGGATCATTATGAGTCGGAACCGACTCTACAGCACCTAACAATGACAACAATGACAGACGGGCTCTTAGCTAGAGGAAGATCATGAGTGAAGATCTTTCACGACATTTGTTTAAAAATAACCTCATCTAAGAGTTGAACCCAACTGTGGTTGAAATAAGAATCCTGAAATTCACACTTACATTTTGGCTCTGGGAGGGAAAATTGTCAACTAGAGAAAGGAGGGAAAAAAAGAGTATAAGACTGTAGGCTTGGAGATGTTATAGGAGTTAGGGAGAAAAGTGCTCATAGTAGTTTTTTACATCCTTCTCCATTGCCCAGAAGCACATAACAGAAGCACAGGCTGCAGGCTGCAGATTGGCTTTGCACAGGAAAGAAAGGAAGGGAGGGAGGAAGGAAGGGAACGCTCACCCCAGTGCAGAGGCAGAATCTAAGGCAGTATGAAGGGCAGATGGAAGGTTTCTGTACAGTGTTAACTACAGAGGTTCCCACCCTCCCCTCACCCCCCATCACCGGCTTGTACTTACTGTCATCTTCACTCAGGTCCCTGTCCATGGTCCAGACGTCCAACCAAGGAGGTGTTTGCCCTTCGAGTAGGCTCAGGCCACCCTGGATCTGAAAGACCACTCTCAAGCCCCTCCCAGAACAGGGGCCCATTGTTTCTCCATTTGAATACAACACAGGGAAATATCCACAGGGAAGCACAGTGTCAATCCTTGCGGCTACTCTGGACCCAATCAACAAGGGTTCCCTGAGCTCCTACTTACAAGTGCCTCCTGCTTGTCAAGCTCTTTCTGGGTGTTTCTGGTTACATGTGTCCCCACTACAACCCTGTGAGATGGGTGCTATTATCATGCCCATCTTTCTTAGCTGAGATTCAAACCCTCATCTGTCTGACTGTCAAGTCTGAGTGCTTGATCACTGTGCTCTATCACCCATCTCTAGCAGATAGACTTGTATAGAAAAATGTAATAACCCCAAGGAGGTTACCTTCTCAAGGGAGAGAGAATATATGGGTAGTCAGACTGGGTAGGACCTCTGAAGTCTTGTGCATCAACCTTCTCATCTCACTGGGAAAGAAACAAGACTCAGGTGAGTTGTTGTTGTTGTTGTTGTTACTTACAGCCAAGTCAATTCCAACTCATGGTGACCCCATGTGTGCAGAGTAGAACTGAGCCGCTTAGAGTTTTTAAGGCTGTGACCTTTTGGAAGCAGATCACCAGGCTTTATTTCTGAGGCACCTCTGGGTGGATTAAAACTGCCAATATTTCAGTTAACAGCCTAGTGCGTAACCATTTGTGCCACCAGGGACTCTCCAGAGCCATATGGTGCATCATGAGCAGATGCTCCCAGTCCAGGCTATGCAGACCATTAGTCTCACCACACCAGCCTAGAACCCTGGTGAAATATCTCTGGACTTTTTAAAATCTCTTTTCTGAAGTCTTTTGCATCAGACTCAATACCTCTTCAATCCCAACTCTTGGAAGACCACCCCTCTTTTCTGGATGAGTCTAAACGATGAATACCTGGGTCACCTGGTAGAGGAAACGGAGAGCTTGTGAGCTGGCCCCAAAGGCTTTAATGGTCCTTCTCCTCCCACCCATCACCCCTCTACCCCTTCATCCTAGCAATGACCTCTCCACATCTAGGTCTGGGGTTCTCTGTCTGGCCAGGGAGGTCTTGTTCCATAAGGCAAAGCAAGTGCCCTGTGCCTTGGTTTGCCCAACCCAGTGATACCCATGGGAATGTGCCGTGATACTTTTCAATGAAGACAGGATTGCATTCACCCAGGGAAGCATTGTGACTGTTCTGTTAGCCTTCCAAAACGTGACCTGTCTCGGGTGGCCATCCTGCACACAGAGATGGCTCCAAGTTGCTCCATAAAGTGCCTCTATTCTCTCTCCACTGCCTTCACTCTCATCATTCACTGCCCGCCCCCAACACAAAACTAGTGGCAGTAATGAAAGCAGTAGCAATCACTTGACAAACATTTCTTAAACAGAGCCAGACAACTTAATACCCATGAACAGGTTTTTATGGTTGGTAGGAGCACTGAATTTCTTAAACCCAAAAACCTAACCAAACCCATTGCCATCTAGTCGATTCCGACTCATAGTGACCCTGTAGGACAGAGTAGAAATGCCCCATAGAGTTTCCAAGGAGCACCTGGTGGATTGGAACTGCCCACCTTTTGGTGAGCAGCCGTTGTGCTTAACCACTACACCACCAGGGTTTCTTCTTAAACCCAAGAATTATGTAAATTCCATTACTGCGTATACATGAGAAAAAGTAAAGATCCTGAGGAATGAATATAATCTCCTGATACCCTTTATACACTAAGCAATGGTTTTAAGCCCTTGTAGAATTGTCCCCATGGTAACAAGATTACCACATATGTGTGTACCTGTGTGTGTTTGTGTGTATTTTACACTAAACATAATATGTATGTATGTGTTGGTGTGTGTATATCTGAGCCTAAACATGAGACAGATAGATAACGCAGTACTTATGGTTTAACTGGAAACCCTGGTGGAGTAGTGGTTAAGACCAAAAGGCCGGCAGTTTGAATCCACCAGGTGCTCCTTGGAAACTCTATGAGGCAGGTCTGCTTGGTCCTATAGGGTCTCCGTGAGTCGGAGTCAACTTGACAGCAATGGGTAATGGACATGGTTTAACTACAGTACAACACTACTGCATCTTGATTAGTCTATAAGCAGCAATATATTCTTGCTTAAAACTGTCCTCAGCATTTTAAAGAAACAATAATAGGGAATTGTTTAAATAATAAACAGAAGAAACTGAATGTTGAATAGATCCAGGTATTTAAAGGACCAGGAATCTGGAGGTTGCAAAAATGCAGACAACCATGAGCTGCAACTTGGCAGCCAGGAAGTGTAGATCGAAGGAAGTGACTGTCCCATATCGAATACTAGTTAGATCACTAGTTAGTGAGTAGCTCCCAAAATACACGGAAGATGAACAAACCAACTACTGAAAAAAAAAAAAAAAAAACCCATTGTCCTCGAGTCTATTCTGACTCATAGTGACCCTGTAGGACAGAGTAGAACTGCCCCACAGGGTTTCCAAGGAGCGGATGGTGGATTTGAACTGCCAACCTTTTCGCTAGCAGATGAATGCTTAACCACTGCAGCATGAGAGCTTCAAATCTTTCTAATCTTGCTTAAGCGTCAAAACAAGAATGCTGCCCTCAACGGCATGCTCGAATGACCCAGGACAAATAATGCACCTATCACTACCTAACGTTCATGCTTTCAGAAGGAACAAACATCATTAATTCTAAGACTTAGGCCTATATGAGGCTAAGACTAGTCCCCACCTCCTGCTAGTATCAAAAGGGGTTGGGGTAAGAGAAGAGGGCATCCAATCTTTGCCAGATATTTTATATTCTGTATCACTGCTGTTGATATCAAGAAGCAGGCCCCTAGAGCTCTTCTTCCTGAACTGGTCCTCAAAGGTCCGTGGATAAGATCTATCATTGTACCCTTCATGCCCCGCACATGATAAGTGCTAGTGAAGAATTTGTTGAGTGAACACAGCTGTTTGAGAGCTAACTATCCATTTATTGCTGTCTGAGAACTCTTATTGTTCTTGGGAATAAAGTCTATGGCCTCTCAATATTGTGGTGATGTTATGGCAGCAGGACACATATTAGAGGGTATGTGATTTTAGAAACGAGACTAGAAACCACATTTTATGACTAGAGTTGAATATGACAGTGAGGAAAATGCCTAGAGAGAAGACTCAAATGTCTTCAAGTATTTAAAGGGCTGTCACAGTGGGAAGTAGCAGAACCAAATCCCAAGGCACCTATCCAATGAGCAGACATGCTGAGAGCTAGTCTAGAATGGGGGACCAGTTTCAAATTACCAAAGAGAAGGTCCGTCTGATGAGTAGACATTTTTGCCATTGGACTGGGCCCCTCTTAAGAGTATTAAAGCTGAAGCTTAATAATTAAACAAAATGTACAGTAGTGGAAACAATTTACAGCTTCAGAGTTGAGGTAAACTGGGTTGAAAGTCCAAAAGTGGACAGCTGCAGCATGACAGTCCCTTTCTGGATCACCCCTGAAGGACAGTGGTGAATGGAAATCCTCTCAGTTGCCGTAAGTTCAAGTGGTGCACCTGGATTCTCATTTTGCCTAGAAGATGAAATGGCCATGAGTAAGATTCGTGGGCTTTGCCACCAATCTGGCTGAATGGTCAGAGACATAGAAGGAACATGTATGGAAAATTGGTGATAAGGAAGTCTGGAGAAGAGTATGCTGATAGGTTTCTCTGAAATGGCAAAGAATATGAAGATATTTTTGTCCCATTTGAATGCTCACCAAAGGATGACCTCAGTAGAGGAGGGTTTTAATGGTCAAGTAGATAAGATGACCCTTTCTATGAATACCAGTCAGTCTCTTCCCCCAGTCACTTCAGTCGTTGTCCAATGGATCATGGTGGCAGAGACTGGGCTATGCATGGATGGCTCAGCAACATGGACTTCCACTCACTGAGACCAACCTGGCTACAATCACTGCCAAGTGCCCAGTTGCCAGTAGCAGAGACAAACACTGAGGCCCCAGTATGACACCACTCCTCCAAGGTGATTGGCCAGTTAGCTAGTGGCAGGCTGATTACATGACCACTTCTATCATGGAAGGGGTGGTGCTTTGTTCTTACTGAAATGGATATTTACTCTGGATATAGATTTGCCTTTTCTGCATAGAATGTTTCTGGCAAAACTACCATCTGTGGAGTCTGGCAAAAACTGAGCAGAAGCTGCCTCATCTGAGACAAAATAATAATAATAATAATCAGACAGGGATGACAAACAGCAGTTCCTGGAAAATAGATTCTGATGTTCAAGCAACAGGGTGGAGGTAAAAGGACTGAAGAGAAGGAAGCCCAGGAAAAAAGCACTACATTTCTGGCCCCTGAGGAGGGAGGATAATAAGTATAAAAGAAATGAGGCTTTTCTGGAGGACTTACCTTGTGCCAGCCACAGAAGACTCAACCTCAGCCAGGTGCATACAACCTCAGGCCCATTGTAACCATCGCTGTGTTTTCTGTTACTAAAATGGTGGCTACCTATGACAGCCACTGTGTCTGTCTCAGGCTTCCCAATTAACTCACTTAGGTTGGCCCTGGGCTGTCATTTCTTAGTCAGTCCATAGGAATCACCAGGCGACCTGTCAATAATGAAAATTCCCAGGCCCCATTCCAGAGAGTCTGAGGTGGCACCTTGAGTTATACATATTTTTTACAAGCCCATCAGGTGATGAAAACTCAGGCGGTCTACACTTTAAAAAACACTGGCTTAGAAAACAGCCCAGCACAATTCAACAATGAAAGAGTCATTTCAAGGTACAACCAACAGAAGTTTGAGGTTAACCCACTGTCTGTCTTAGAGTTTTCCTCTTTAGGGAAGGGATGTTCTTGGGCTCAGATGAAGACTTATTATATTAGATTAAGTGCTTTAACTATCAGCTCATGGGCATACCCTCATTTTCCTCCCTCAAGGTCACAAATCTTACGCGGGTAACCACAATGAGTATTGGGGATGCATTTTTGAGTCACAAAGCATTTTCCCAGATGTCTTCTCAGTTGGCAGCAGCTCCGACTTGAGCAATCCTGTTTTTGTTGCTAATTGCAGTCGGGTCAGCTCTAACTCATGATGACCCCGTGTACAGCAGAACAAAATGCTACCCAGTCCTGTACCATCTTCACAATCATCAGTATCCTCGGGTCCACTGTTGCAGCCACTGTGTGTATTTTGAGTGCCTTCCAAACCAGGGGCTCGCCTCCCGGCACCATGTCAAACAATATTCCGTTGTGATCCATGGAGTTTTCATTGGCTAATTTTTGGAGGTGGATCACCAGGCCTTTCTTCCCAGCCTGCCTCAGTCTGGAAGCTCCACTGAAATCTACTGGTATTTGAAAGAACAGCAGCATAGCTTCCAGCATCTATCAACACACCAGCCGCCACAGTATGACAAACTGACAGACAGGTGGCGGTGACACTCAAACAAAGATGCCATCTATTTCACGTCTCCTCTCTCCTTCCGACCCCAAAATGCCACCATAGCCATCTGATAAGTTGGTGGCATCAAGAATTCACCAAGAATTTTCAATTTTTCAGGATTTAGTCATTGGCACGATAAGTAGGCAATTGGAAAGACTCATGTCCAGTCAGGTTGTTCTCATGATGGTGGTCATGGTGGCGGTGGTTACACAGCACTTTACAGTTTTCAGATTGTTACTATTATCCCCACTTGACAGTTCTTTTTTTTTTTTTTAAGACTCAAAGAGTTTAAGTGATTTGTCCAAAATCACACAGTAAGAAGCCAGGTCTCCTATCTCCTGGTGCAGTATGGCTCCCCTACCGTACAGCTATGTGTGCACACCAGTTCCAGGTTCAATCTCCCTCTTCCCAGAGGAAGTTCTTGTCCCACCATCTGCAGGCCTTTCTCTCCACCCCCCCCCCCCTTATTCATCCAGTGAGCACTCACTGAGCATCTACTATGAGCCAGGCCCTGCCACAGGCCCTCAGACATCCATCTAAACCAAGACCCACCCAGAACACACACAGGAGCCAACCCTACCAACAAAGGAATTCTGCCCCAAAGAGCCTGGCAGCCAGTGATAACATTGTTGTTGGCTTATCTGTAGGCTGGGTGAATGGTGGCCAGTGGTGCCCATGGCAGAAATTGAGGATGGAGTAGAGGAGAATGGTCACAAATAAGAAACCTGCACAAGTGGGAGATTCCTGGAACACAGTACCCAAGTACCCTCCTCCCCCTAGGAACCAGGGAAACTGGCACAGACCTCCAGCCCCAGGTCATGGGCTCCTAAATGCAGAGAAAGAAAAGAGGGACTGAGACCTTTCGATGCCTCCCAAATACCAGGGATGGAAGAAGATACTTTCATAGCTGCTTTCTCACCTAAACCCTCCAACAACCCCATCAGGTAGATATTGTTCTCTCCTTTTTATAGATGAGGAAACAAGGGCTTAGAGAGGTTGAGTGACTTACCCAAGATCACACAGTTCATGTGTGACAAAGCCAGGATTTCAGCAAGATCTGTTGACACCAAGGCCCTCGTATAGACTACAAACAGTTCTGTGGGTTATTATGTTGTTGTAAGAAGCTGGGGAGAGTGACAGGGCTTATACTGGCCTAGCTAGAAAATGGCTTGGCCCATATGAGTCTGTCTATCCAGTCAACTGGAAGAGAATGGGGGAGGGTTATGAATCTCTGATGCCTCAAATTCCCTTTCCTAGCCGTAGTCAGAATCTGTTATGGATTGAATTGCGTCCCCAAAAATTATGCATTGTAAATTCCTAACCTCTATGCCTGTGGTTATAACCCATTTGGCAATGAACTGTCTTTGTTATGTTAATGAGACAGGACTAGTGTAAGGTGTGTCTTGAGCTAATCTCTTTGAGATATAAAAGAAGTTAAACAAGCAAGAGAAAGAAGCAAAGACGGGATAAGATAGATGCCAAGACACACACAGCTCTCTAAGGAATCAGGAAGCAGAAGCTAAAGAGACAAGGCCGTTCCTCTAGAGCCAACACAGAGAAAAAGCCTTCCCTTAGAGCCAGCACTCTGAATTCAAACTTCTAGCCTCCTAAACTTTGAGAAGATAGATTTCTGTTTGCCAAAGCCATCCACTTGCGGTATTTCTGTCATAATAAAAATAGCACTAGATAATTACGACAGAATCTGTCTCCGTGACAACAGGTGTCTCTCCCCAAGTCTTTCTGGAAGTTTCCGAGGAATGCTCACAGTTGCACTGATCCACCCTGGGGCAGGAGCTGTGGTTCCTCACTGTGGTCTGCTCCCCTGAGCTGCTCTGTTTCACCCCCGCCCCCCCACCGCCCCCCCAGGGCTCTGCCCCTCTTCCACTTAGACCCAGGTTAGGCCCCTCCATTAAGTCTCTAATTTAAGTCTCTAAAGAACCAGGCTATTTCACTTCACAGAGTTCAGCAGGGGAAACTAGGGAACACAAAAGAAAGCTGAACCTGGATCTGGAGGGTCCATTGCAGCTCTCAGATTCCACTAGTCCTGACTCTACAGAAAACCCCCACCTGACCACCTCCCCTAACAGGCTTGGTCTAACACTGTTGTATAAGGGCCTGGTCATCTCCCTACAATAGATGTTTTGGTAAATGCTGTGCTGTGCTGCCCAGGTCCCCCTTCAGACCAAGATTCATTCCCCAGCTCCCGGCAGCATTGGCTGTCCATAACCCAGTCCTTCCCTGAATTACCCTGCAGGCCAGACCCCAGGGAAACTCCCTTTACCTTGGACCTGGGAGGTGACCTGAATAAGGGTGGTGTTAACAATCCCACTCTAATCCTCTTAACATAAAATTACAATCCCAAAATGGTGGACAACCACACAATACTGGGAATCATGGCCTAAACAAGTTGATACACACATTTTTGGGGGGACACAGTTCAATCCATGACACCCAGGTTCCAGTTTTTGCAGGTTTTACTCTATTATACAAGGACCATATCTTCTCAGGAGCCCTGGTAGCTCAGTGGTTAAGAGCTATGACTGCTAACGGAAAGGTTGGCAGTTCAGATCTACTAGCTGCTTTTTGGAAGCTCTGTGGGGCAGTCCTACTCTGTTCTATAGGGTCACTATGACAGAATCGATTTGACAGCAACAGTTTTTTGTTTTTTTGGTGTATCTTCCCATTGCCCTGGACTTCTGAGCTGTTTATTCAAAGATGAGCTTTGTCTCCACCTCTAGAGCAATAGAAAAAAGAAAAGAAAGAAAGCCGGTTGGGGGAGTAGTAATTTTAAAATATCAGTCTGTTCCTGCTTCTGGAGACTCAGATTTTTAAAAACTTAGGGACCTAGCTCAGAGCGCCTCATTACAAGGTCCTCAGGTGGGAATTCACAACCCTGAGGCACAAATGCTTAACTAACGATGCCTTCCTGGAAGCTGGGGATAGGGGAACCTCTGTCTTCCAGGGTCAGGAGGTTGACCAGGTGACAGCTCAGAACTGGTCTAATGGCCGTGGCTCTGAGAACCGTTCTTCACATGGCTCTTCAGCAGGTCTCAGCAGATGCCGCTCTCACTGGGCCAGAAAACTGGGGAGGTTTGGCTTCCTGGTTCTTGGCAGGCAAGGAAGACAGAGTGCTTTGTTTTCTGCAAAGATGAGAAATGCTAAACTCGTAAGGCAGAAGGCTGCCTGCCAGCAATTCCACGCAGGTTGCCCTGTCTCTCTGTCTCTCCCTCTCTTCCTACTAATCCGATCCATTTTTCTCCAAAATCAATTTGAATTTTAAGAGGCCACTCTATTTGGTCACTTAAATTTTTAGTACAAATTCAATTTGCTTTGCAAGGTGCTGCCTTCCTTCCCAAGTCACAGAGCAGTACTAACTCTAGCCCTTGTGTTTGCAGGGCTATGTTCAGTTGCTGGGTCTGTGACCTTCCCCTCAGTCCCAATGAAGGGGGAAGCAGGCTGGGGTAGGGTCATTATCACAGATGGTGAACGCTTGTTGGGACTCAAACATGCTCTTATCCTACTTCCTCACTGTACACATGGGTAAACTGAGGCCAAGAGAAGGGAAGGGGCTTGTCCAGGTTCATGTGGCAGTGAGCAGCAAAGCCAGGACTTGAACCCTGGTCTCCCAAGCCATCAGGATTCCTCCCATTACAAATATGGTTCTCATTTTGCTCTGAGGTCCAGAGATGTGAAGTGACTTCTGGGGCTACACAGAGAGTTGGTGGCAGGGTAGGGGCTGAGAATCAGGCATTTTTCCACTTACCATCATTAACAACGTTCGACTCCTTGCAGAGACCTTAATGGGTGTTGGACCCCTAAGTAATATGAGATACTGCCCCATTGAGGCACTTCCCATTATGCCTAGAATGGCAGAAATAACTTCTCCATCAGTGATGGTGGGCCTCCCATTAAGTCACCTGGAGAGACAGCCCTGAGGAAGGATGGATTCATTCTCTTGGCTCAATCCAATCCTCCCCTCAACGCCACACCTCCCCCTTCTTTGGCCTTTTCTTGCCCAGTGACTTTGCCAATCCATCCAGCCAGACAAACTGGAAACCTCTGGTTACACTCAACTGCTCCTCTAACCCCCTCGCACCTACTGCCAGCCTTGCCCCTTTCCATCTCCATGGCGACTACCACCTTCTGGCCATCATGGTCCCCCTCCCGCCTGGTGTCACTGTCTCCTCTTACCTGCTGTGTGAAGCCAGCCAGCCTGAGTGGCCGTAAACCATGTGTCATGCACATGGCAGACGACCAGAACAGGTGGCTGCAAACAGCCCATTGCCTGAAGGAAAATCTAATGATGAGACGGATGATGGTGATTACACTCTGAGTCCAGACAAAGCTACAAATCACTTCTCACCTTTTCCTGTTGAATCACCTCTCAGGCCACACAAAGTCCCTCCTCTCTGGTCTCCCCCACCCCCAGAATCTCAGGCCCTCTGTGGGACCTGGGACCTGGGAAGGACAGGGTTTCATCAGCTTTAAAAAAAAACCAAACCAAACCCACTGCCGTCGAGTCAATTCCGACTCATAGTGACCCTATAGGACAGAGTAGAACTGCCTGATAGTTTCCAAGGAGCACCTGGAGGATTCAAACTGCCGGCTTCTTGGTTAGCAGCCATAGCACTTAACCACTATGCCACCACGGTCACTGGCTTTAGCCCTTCCAAATATAATTCCTTAAGGCAAGCAACCTGTGTGTCACTATTAAAGACCCCTCCCACAGCATAACTTCAATGCTCTAATGTCTACCAAGATTCCGTCTTCTTATTCTATTTTGAGGGGCCCTCAAAGGGAGAGAAAAGAAAATGGGGAGGGGATTGAAAGTTTTGTTTCTGTCACATTCGATCTGATTAAATCTCCTGCTTCAAATCTTCTATGGTTCCCTATCTCCTCCAGGATAAAGTCCAAATCTTCAGTCTGGCTCCCAACAGCCTTTCCAGCCTTCTCCCTACCACTTTTCTCTGATCCACCCACACCCCAAATTCTCAGCCACACTGCATTCCTCTATGCCCCCAACATCCAAGCTCAGTCTCAATTCCTGGCCTATGCACATGCAATTCCTTCTGTTTAGAACATTCTTTTCCTCCACTCTCTGCCTGCAAAATCCTACTCATCCTCTATAAACCGTCTCAGACGACCCCTCCTCCGGGAAGCCTTCCCTGTTTTCCCTGGGCAAAATTAATTGTTCACTCCCTGCCTCATCTTTTCCTTGCACTGGGCCATCCTGAGGCACTTCCATTGCACCTTGCTTCCAGAGCCAGCTCCTGGGCAACCGTGACCTAAAAAAATAGAATCTACAGCAAAAACCCAAAACGACAGCCACAGGAATGGACAAGGCTAAAAGCCTTTCTGGATCTAAATTAAGAACCACAAATGGAGATTTAGGGCCATACAACTCAAGCCTGGCCATCAATATTGCTGGACACACCTGAGCTCAATGTTAATCACAGGTCCCAGAGTGGGAAGGGAGGACCTCAGATGTCATCTGCTCCAAACCCCTCATTTCTCTTCCCCGTTTCCTTATCTTCACTGTTTTTTTTTATATTTACGAAAGAAATATCCCAATATTGTGAGAAAATCAAACCCATAGAAGATAAAGTCAAAAATGAACGGTCACTCCACCTCCAATGTCCCTGTGTAAATGTGTGCGTAAATCTGCGTATAAATGTCTATACATTTAGAATATTTAAAAGTATAAAGGGAATCATATTACAAATACTGCTCAGCACTTTTTTAAAAAAACAAAATGTATCATGGCTATCTTTCTGTGTCAGCATATATAGTTCTACCTTGTTCTTTTTTTTTTTTTTTAATTGCCAAAACGCCACAGCCCCAGAGAGGGCTGTGCTCACCCATACACACATACACACACACACACACACACACACACACACAGGCATTGTCTATTCTGATTGCCTTATTTGATTTTCTTATAGGTCTCATCATTACTTAACACTAACCAGTTGTAGATTTTGACATGCGTTTCAGAGTAGAGCTGCGCTCCATAGGATTTTCAAGGCTGTGATTTTTTGGAAGCAGATCACTCAGCCTTTCTTCCAAGGTGCCTCTGGGTGGGTTTGAACCACCAACTTTTCGGTTAGCAGGAATTTCTTTATTTTAAGTTCGTCTATTTGTTTGCTTTTCTATCTTACCCATCTTCCCTGATTCATGAGCTCCATGGGGAGAGCCACATTCTCTTCCTGTTCACTGCTCTGCCCCCTGAGCCTGGACAGGCTCCAGCTGCAGAGTTAGATCCGCATTGTGGAGCAGATGGGTCACTGTAGTACATTACCAGACCTGGGCCTGCCAGTGAAAAGCCCTTTGCATGTGTTATCTCAACTGATCCTCCCAACAGCCCTATAAGGGCAGTGTCATTGTTAACTGTATTTTTTTTTAAGCACTAACACCCTATCCCCCTTCCTCCAAATAAACACGTTACTGTTGATTCGATTCCAACTCATAGAACCCTGTAGGACAGAGTAGAACTGCCCCAGAAGGTTTTCAAGGCTGTAAATCTTTTCCCAAGCAGTCTGCCACATCTTTCTCCCATGGAGTGGCTGGTGGGTACGAACCGCTGACTTTTCAGTTAGCAGCTGAGTGCTTAACCCACTGCAACACCATCACTCCCTCCTCTGCCCTCACCCAGCCCCTGATAATCACTAATCTACTTTTGTCTCTATGCGTTTGTCCATTCTCCATATTTCATGTAATTGGGGTCATACAATATTTGTCCTTTTGGGTCTGGCTAATTTCACTTAGCATGATGTATATACCACATTTTTTAATCCATTCATCTGTTGATAGTAACTTGGGTTGTTCCTACCTTTTGGCGATTATGAATTATGCTGCAATGAACACTGGTGTACAAGTATCTCTTTGAGTCACTACTTACAAGTCTTTTGGGTATATGCCTGGGAGTGGAATTGCTGGGTCATCTGGTAACTCTGTCTAACTTTTTGAGGAACTGCCAAACTGTTTTCCACAGCTGCTGTACCATTTTATAATCCCACCAACAATGGACAATGTTCCAACTTCATATCTTCTCCAACACTTGTTTTCATTTTTTGATAACAACCATCCTAGTGGGGGTGATATGGTATCTCATTGTGGTTTTGGCTTGCATTTCCCTAATGACTAATGAAGTTTAGCATGTTTTCATGTGCCTCTTAGCCATTCGTATACCTTCTTTGGAGAAATGTCTGAGGTTTTTTGACCATTTTTTAATTGAGTTGTTGGCTGTTTGTTGTGGAGCTTTAAGAGTTCTTTCTATATTCTGGATCTTAAACCCTTATCAGATATATGATTCCCACAGATTTCCTCCTGCTCTGTAGGTTGTCTTTTGACTTTCTTAATAATGTCCCTTGATGCACGGAAGTTTTTAATTTTAATGAAATCCAATGTATCTATTTTTTCTTTGTTATTTATGCTTTCGATACCATATCTAAAAATCCGTTTCCAAAAACAAGATCCCAAAGCTTTTTTCCCTATGTTTCCTAATTAATTTTCATATATGGTATGAGGTATGGGTCCAACTTCATTCTTTTGCTTGTAAAGATTCAATTGTCCCAGCTCAATTTTTAATTGTTGCAGCGAAGTTCACATTTAGCAAAGACTTGGTTTAAGTACCAGCATTGGGATAGGTGCCAATAACATAGAAATAGCTAAAATATTATTTGTGAGCTTTTTGTTTTTATTGGTAATCATGATATTTTATTTGAAGGAATTCTTTTTGAAATTTTATTGAAATACAATATACATCATAAAGTGTGCATATCTTAAGTACATCGCTCAATGGTTTTTCACAAAGTAAATGCACCTATGTGACCAGAACTCAGATCAAGAAAAAGGACACGAACAGGTTCCAGAGCCCCCTATGCCTCTTCCCAGTCCCCCACCACCACCACGGGTAACCATGACCCTTATTGTACCACCATCCATCAGCTTTGCCTGTTGTTGAACTTTACATGCGTGGTATCTCTTGTTGTTGTTAGGTGCCATTGAGTTGGTTCCAACTCATAGTGACCCTATGTACAACAGAAAAAACACTGCCCGGTCTTGTACCATCGTCACAATCATTGTTATGCTTGAGCCCATTGTTGCAGCCTCTGGGTCAATCCATCTTGTTGAGGGTCTTCTTCTTTTTCATTGACCCTCTAGTTTACCAAGCATGATGTCCTTCTCCAGGGACTGGTCCTTCGAGATCAGGGACAGATTAACCAGTAAGCAAGGCACACAGACGCTTATAGTAAATAAGGTACGCACAGGTTTAATTGTGTTTATTTCCTAATCTGTAGTGCACAATTTCACATAGGTTTCATCACATCTTTGCATTGTCAATAATACACAGGTAAGTATCCTTCTGGTATTTTCTGCCTTCTGCCAAGATTCGTCTGACATCAGCAATCATATCTCTCATTCCATGACCTCTTGAAAGTCTGGTTTCAATTTCTGCCAGCTCCTTGTCCATGTATTGCTGCAACCGTTTATGAATTTTCCTCCCATAATTTTACTTGCATGTAATATTAATGATATTGTTTGATAATTTCTGCATTCTGTTGGATCACCTTTCTTTGGAATGGGCATGAGTATAGATTTCTTCCAGTCCTTTGGCCAGGTAGCTGTCTTCCAAATTTCTTGGCGTAGTCGAGTGAGTGCTTCCATTGCATCGTTTGTTGAAACATCTCAACTGGTATTTCATGAATTCCTGGAGCCTTGTTTTTCACCAATGTCTTTAGTGTAGCTTGGACTTCTTTCTTCAGCACCATAAATTCTTGATCATATGCTACCTCCTGAAATGAGTGAACGTCAAGTTTGAAAGCCACACTATTCCTCTCCAATTTTTCATTTCCAACATAGTAGACCACATGGGTGTCTGATTCAGAACGGCCAATACCAGTTCTATTTCCGCTTACTAATGCCTAAGATATTGAGCTTCAAGCATTCCATTTCATTTCTGACAACTTCCAATTTGCCTAGGTTCATATTTCATACATTCCACGTTCCAATTATGAATGGATGTTTGCAGTTTTCTTCTTGCTTTGAGTCGTGCCATATCAGCAAATGAAGGTTCCAAAAGTTTTATTCCATCCATGTCCTTAAGATTGGCTCTACTTTGAGGAGGCAGCTCTTCCCCAGTCATATTTTGAGTGCCTTCCAACCTCAGGGGCTCATCTTCAGATACTATGTCAGAAAATGATCCACTGCTATCCAAAATGTCTTCACTGGCCAGTGTTTTCAGAAGTAGATCTCCAGGTCCTTCTTCCTAGTGTGTCTTAGTCTGCGAGCTCCACTGAAACCTGTCCACCACGGGTGACCCTGCTAGTATTTGAAATACCGGTAGCATAGCTTCCAGCATCACAGCAACACACAAGCCACCACGGTATAACAAACTGACAGAATTATTAACTCACCATTTACATGCAGGTATTACCTGCTGATGCCACATTTGAATTGGTGTTCTCCAAATCTTTCCCACCCTCCATGTCTGCACAACCTTGTGAGACCAGGAGCACAGGCATTTTTCTCCCTGTTTGACAGATGACTTGGAGGCATGAAAAGTCTTGAGATGCAAGGACTAAAGGCCAACTCCCCCACTCCTCCTCGTTCTTGCTCTCCTATGTGGCAAAAAGAGCAACCTCTCTGGAGTAAACAGATCTCAGTCCCAATCACTTCCTAGCTGGATAACCATGAGCAAGCCACTTCACCTCTCTGAGCCTCAGTTTCCTCATCTGGAAAATGGGAACAGGAATACCTCCCTCCTAGAGCTATCACGGGATAAGAGATGAGGCATATAAAACATTTAGCACAGTGCCTAATATCTAGCAGAATCTCAATCAGTGGAAGCCATCGCTATAAGAAGTTATATTTCAATTACCCAGGTTACACTGGAGGATCAAAGTAAACCCTTATTGCTTCTTGCACAATCACTTCAGAAACTCAGCAGCTTCTCTAAGCCAGAGTTTCTGATCTCCTAGGCCCCGGCTGATCCAGCTGCATCAGTTGAGGGGAGGAGGGGGTGGGGGGAACTCCAGCTACACCAGGACACCTGGTCTCCTCGCCAGGAAAACAGATCCCCAAGGGGCCAGGCTGTTTGCTTCCCACTGACGTCTGCTAGAGACTAGCTTTGCCGCCAGGCTGGGTGGGGCTGCCATACAGGGACTTGAGGAGGCATTCTTGGGCTCCTCAAGGTAAAAATAGTTTTGCTTTGTTCTGCTGGGTGGCTACACATTCTTTCACCTGGCTGCCTGCCTGCTGGAAAGGCAAAAGCCAGACTATTTCAGGCTAGGAAAACAAGCCCCAGCCAGGCCCCAGCATCAGGCATCCAGATAATACTCCACTATCTCATTCTTTAAGGACAAAAAAAAAGGTGTTGTGGCTGCATAATTCCACCTTCTCTTACCCACGATCACAGCTGCCAACACTACCGCAGATAATGCATGTAACTTTCAAATGCCACATTTCCCTCAAACAAAACAAAATACTAAAAGGTCATAGTAGTAGCAGTGACGATAATAAAAATAATAATGAAGCACTTACAAAGCATAGAGGTAGAAACACAGTATTCATTTCATCATCCGTTCACAGCAACCCAAACAATTGCCATCCAGCCAATTCTGACTCATGGTGACAGTATGCGCATCAGAACTGTACTCCCTAGGGTTTTCAAGGGCTAATCTTTTGGAAGTAGATTGCCAGGCCTTTCTTCCAAGGCATGCACCTCTACGTGGGTCTGAACTACCAACCTCTTGGTTAGTAGCCAAGTGTTACTCAGGCCTATACACACCCAGGTCCGTTTGCACCACTCACGCACGTACACACACAACACTAGGAGATCCTTATTACAAGCCCCATTTTCTATAAAAAGGAAACCGAGACTCAAAGAAATGAAATAACTTGCCTGAGGTACACAGTTAAAAATCAGCCAGGCTGGGATTCAAGCCCAAGTCTGCCTGACTCTGAAGTCCACACTCTTTCCTCTAGCCATGCCCCTTCTCCTGACACCCTACTAAATGAAAGCCCACATGTTTTTGTTTTCCTTGGTTTTGTTTTAAACAGCAAACTCCACTGGATGGGAAAGTGAAATGGTGCAGCCACTGGGGAAAACAGTTTGGTGGTTCCTCAAAAAGCTAAGCTTAGAGTATCATTATTGTTGTTGGAGTTGGGTGTCAGTTCCAACTCAGAGTGACCCCATGTGACAAAGCAGAACTGCTCCATAGGATTTTCCAGGCTATAATCTTTATGCAAGCAGGTCTCCAGGTCTTTCTCCGTCGGAAGCACTGTTAACTGAAAGGTTAGAACACCAACCTTTCAGTTAACAGCCAAGCACTTAATTGCTACACCACCAGACCTCCTTAGCATCATCATATGACCCAGAAATTCCACTTCTAGGTATATATATACCCAAAAGACTTGAAAGCAGTGACGCAGACAGACACAAGCCACCAGTGTCCGTGGCAGCACTGTTCATGATAGCCAAAGGCAGGAACAACTGAAATGTCCTTCAACAGATGGATGGACAATCAAAATGTGCTATATACACACAACAGAGCACTACTCAGTCATAAAGAGAAATGAGTCCTGATATATGCCACCACGTGGGTGAACCTTGAAAACATTATGCAGAGTGAAATAAAGTCAATTGCAAAAAGGCAAATACTGAATGACCTCACTTATATGAAATAGGCAAATATATATAGAAAACAAAGATAATAATTACCAGGGGTGGGAGGAAGGGGAAAGAGGAGAGTTTTTGTTTGGGGGACAATGAGTTTATGTTAATGGTGGTAGAATATTTTGGAAAAGGATAATGACCACGGTGGCACAACATGAAAAATGTAATCAATATTATTGATTGTAAATATGGAAGTTATATTGGTGAGTGCTTTGGTGTGTATATTTTTACCACAATTAAAAACACCAAAAGGCAATTAAAATACACTGCAATGAAAGCTATGGAAGGGGAGGCTTGGGGACCCCAAGGGCCTGTGATGGTTAAGGTTGTGAGTCAACTTGGCTGGGCCATGATTCTCAGTGGTTCAACAGTAATACAATGTTGTGATTACTTGCATGATGAGATTCAGTATGTTGCGATCACCTCCATGATGGGATCTGCTGTGAGCAGCCAATCGGTTGAAAGGAAGTTTCCTTGGGCGTGTGGCCTGCACTGAATATAAGTGGATTTTCTGGCAAGGCTTGTGGGCTTTTGCTCGTTCTGGACCCTGCAGCTGGCTCCTGTTCATCTGACCTCCAGTTGTTGGAACTTGAGCTAGCAGCTTACCTGCGGCCTGCCAGTCTTGGGATTCCTCAATCTTCACAGCCTGTGAGCAAGAGCCCTGCTCTCTGACCTGCCAGTCTTGGGTTCACCAGCCCCTGCAGCTATGTGAATCAGGAGAAGCCCCTACCCTGACCCATGGACTTGGGACATTCCAGCCTCTACAACCATGTGAGCCATTTCCCTGATATAAATCTCTCTCTCTTTATATATATATCTATACGGTTTACTGGTTTTGCTTCTTTAGGGAACCCATTCTAAGACAGGGCCTTTCCAGGGAAGGAGACATCTGAGTTGGATCTTAAAGGAAGGACAGAAATTAATTAAGTGAAACTAGGAGGATCGTTCCATAGCCGGGCTTTAGGACACTCTCTCTTTCCACTGTCTGACCTGCCGTCCTCCCACCTGACCCCTCTTCATCCACTGTATCAAGTCCCAACAGGCAAAGCCAGCACACTTGAGTAAGGATAGCACAAGAAGTGTGTGTTGTCACAGAGACAATTATACATAAAGGTGTGGGTGGGGGAGTCCCAAGGGGTAGTGTGGTTACCAAGGCATCATCCACAGTAACCTGCCTACTTGTTCGTTCAGAAGTTGGTCTGCTCTCCTCAGCAGCCATCCCATGAACCGAATTATTGTCAAATCATAATAGCATTAATAAAAAGAGTCTTTATCACATATTGAGTGTGCTAATTAATGTGCCAGCCCTCTAGCTAGCGCTTTACACGCATGGTCTTACTTGACCCTCACATAATCCCAGGGAAAGGTACTACAGTATTTATCCCCATTTGGGGGCCCCAGTGGCACAGTGGTTAAGAATTTGACTACTAACCAAAAGGTCGGCAGTTTGACTCCACCAGCTTCTCCTTGGAAACCCTATGGGGCAGTTCTACTCTGTCTTTTTTTTATTTATTGTGCTTTAGGTGCAAGTTTACAAATCAAATCAGTCTTTCATACAAAAAGCCATACACACCCCACCGTGCACTCCCAGCTGCTCTCCCCTTAATTCCTCCTCTCCACCCTTTACTCCCGTGTCCATTCAGCCAGCTCCTGTCCCCCTCTTCCTTCTCATCTTGCCAACGGACAGGAGTCACCCACATAGTCTCATGTGTCTACTTGAGCCACCAAGTTCATTTCTCCTCAGCATCATTGTCTATTTTATAGTCCAGGCCAATCCCTGTCCACAGAGTTGGTTTTGGGAAGGGTTCCAATCTTGGGCTATCAAAGGGTCCAGGGACCATGACTGTCAAGGTCCCTCCATTCTCAGTCAGACCATTAAGCCTGGTCTTTTTAGGAGGACTCAAGATCTGCATCCCACTGTTCTCCTGCTCCATCAGGGATTCTCTGTTGTGTTCCCTGTCAGGGCAGCGATAGGTGGTGGCCAGGCACCATCTAGGTCTTCGGGTCTCAGGCTGATGGAGTCTCTGGTTTATGTGGCCCTTTCTGTCTCTTAGGCTCATATTTACCTTGTGTATTTGGTGTTCTTCATTCTCCTTTGCTCGAGGTGAGTTGAAACCAATTTATGCACCTTAGATGGCCACTTGCTAGTGTTTAAGACCTCAAATGCCTCTCACCAAAGTGAAATGCAGACCGTTTTCTTAATGCATTTTGTTAAGCCAATTAACCTAGATGTCCCCTGAAACCATGGTCCCCAGGCCCCCATCCCTGCTACTCTGGCCTTCGAAGCTTTTGGTTGTATTGAGGAAATTGCTTTTGGTTTAGTCC
Source organism: Elephas maximus indicus (assembly GCF_024166365.1). NCBI lineage: Eukaryota > Metazoa > Chordata > Mammalia > Proboscidea > Elephantidae > Elephas > Elephas maximus. The sequence continues at coordinate 33,508,787 of NC_064838.1, forward strand.
AGTTGTACTGACTAGCCCTGTGGTATGTGTTGCCTTTCCCTTCACCTAAAAAAATTTTTGTCTGCTATCCAGTTAGTGAATATCCCTCTCCGCCCCTCCCCACCCTTGTAACCATCAAAGACTATCTTCTTCTGTGTTTAAACTTTATCTGGAGTTCTTATAATATTGGTGTCATATAATATTTGTCCTTTTGCAATTGACTAATTTCACTCAGCATAATGCCTTTCAGATTCCTCCGTGTTATGAAATGTTTCACAGATTCATCCTTGTTCTTAATCGCTGTGTAGTATTCCATTGTGTGAATATACCATAATTTATTTATCCATTCATCCATTGATGGGCAGCTTGGTTGCTTCCATCTTTTTGCTATTGTAAACAGTGTTGCAATGAACATGGGTGTGCATATCTGTTCATGTGAAGGCTCTCATTTCTTTAGGGTATATTCCAAGGAGTGGGATTCCTGGGTCGTAAGGTAGTTCTATTTCTAGCCTTTTAAAAAAAAGGAAGTGCCAAATCAGTTTCCAAAGTGGCTGTACCGTTTTACATTCCCACCAGCAGAGTATAAGTGTTTCAGACTCTCCACAACCTCTTCAACATTTATTATTTTGTGGTTTTTGGATTAATGCCAGCCTTGTTGGGGTGAGATGGAATCTCATTGTAGTTTTGATTTGCTTTCTCTAATAGCTAATGATCGTGAGCATTTCCTCACGTATCTGTTAGCAGCCTGAATGTCTTCTTTGGTAAAGTGTCTGTTCATATCCTTTGCCCATTTTTTAATTGGGTGAATTGTCTTTCTACTGTTGAGTTTTTACAGAATCGTGTAGATTTTAGAGATCAGACGCTGATCGGAAATGTCATAGCTAAAACCTTTTTGCTAATCTGTAGGTAATCTTTTTAGTCTTGGTGACATCTTTGGATGAGCGTAGGTGTCTGACTTTTAGGAACTCCCAGTTACCTAATTTCTCTTCTGGTGTTTGTACAATGTTAGTAATGTCTTGTATACTGTTTATGCCATGTATTAGGGCTCCTAGCATTGTCCCTTTTTTTCTTCCATGATCTTTATCGTTTTAGATTTTATGTTTAGGTTTTTGACCCATTTTGTCTACTCTGTCTTATAGGGTCGCTATGAGTCAGAATCCACTCAACAGCAACAGGTACGGAATCCCCATTTTACAGACCAAAAAACTAAAGCCCATGGAGGTTAAGTAAAGTCCCTGGAGTTACAACCTCAATTTAAACCTATGTGTGCCCGTCCTCAAAGCCCCTGCTTTACCACACTGCATTACTCTGTGACAAGGAGCCTTCAAAAGCACGTATGCCCTCACAGATGACTTACAAAGAAAAGCAGTGACAAGCGCTGAGTCAGAAAAAAGGCCTGGAGCTACACCTATCTCCCGTGCAGATCCGTGCCACACCATCCTTTCTTCTCAAATAGCAAATCACATAAAAAGAAAGAGAAATTTAAGGAGATTGAGGGTGAGGAAGGGAACCACAGCAGTGGGGTGTGGGGTTGGGATGTTATTTCCAATTCAGCCACGTCCAGCAATTCCGCGGCCAATTACAGCAACGACGTCCACTAGGGGGGCGCTATGAATCTGCTAACATTACAGAAATCCTGGTGGCGTAGCGGTTAAGTGCTACGGCTGCTAACGAAGAGGTCGGCAGTTCGAATCCACCAGGTGCTCCTTGGAAACTCTATGGTGCAGTTCTACTCTTCCTATAGGGTCGCGATGAGTCAGAATTGACTCCACTGCAGTGGGTTTATTTCCAATTCAGCCAAGTCCAGGAATTCCGTGGCCAATTATAACAGCGATGTCCACTAGGGGGCGCTATGAATTTGCTAACTGATTAAACAACCTCAATCCAAAGCCGTCCAGAGATGTCCTGGCCCCAAAATGCCCTTACCCTAATAAGGGCTTCTCAGCGTGTAGCGTGGGAACCACTGGGGATACACGGAGTACTTGTAGGTAGAAGGCACATAGATGAACTTATAAAAAGAAATTGAATAATTTTATATCTTCTAAAAATGTTTTCTTCTAGCTGCACTAGGCAAAGAAGTGATTTGCCTTCTGACAGGAGTATAAATATTTTCCTTCGAAAATAGGAAATTTGAAGAGTGGTGATGGTTGCACAACTTGGTCACATAATTAATATCATTGAATTGTTCATGTAAAAAGTGTTGAAATGATAAATATTTTGTTATATGTGTACTTAAAAAAAAAAAAACCAAACCAGGTGCCATCAAGTTGATTCCAACTCATGGAGTCCCTGGGTGGCACACCTAGTTAAGCACTTGGCTGTTAACCGAAAGGTTGGTGGTTTGAGTCCACCCAGTTGCGCCTTAGAAGAAATCTTGGCGATCTACTTCAAAACATCAGCCATTTGAAAACCTGTGGAGTGCCATTCTACTCCAACATACATGGGGTTGTCATCTATATACTTAGCACAATTTAAAAGAAAATAGGAAAGTTCGAAAGTGAGGAATTCTTTGGCTATTAACTTCCAAAGTGTGGTTTCTAATGGAACAGCTTGAAGACCCAGATTATTCAATAAGCTTTCCCAGCCCATGTCAATGCAAGGTGTCTGCTGATTGGGCGTCCTGCACCCTCACCACTGCTGGCGATTCTTTGCAGGTCCTGGAGCCCAAGGGTGCTGCTAACCTAGCAAGCACTCACAGGTCCACATTTCTGTAGGGGAAGAGAGATGGGGAGCGCCACATGGATCGTTTTGCGGCTCCTAGAAAGCGAAACTAGGCAGTGAGGAGGGATGTTAGTCTTTTAAGAGCCCCACATTCTTAGCAACTTCAGGTCATCGAATGCTTGTCCACTGGGACCAGGCCAGCGTGTTACACACCTCCAGGGGGCACCATTCCTATCAGTGTCCTCATGAACGGTGTTCTCCTTCCACTTGGAGTTGTATACTTGAAGGCCTTGATTGGGAACATTCATTCATCCAGCTGTTCTTTCATTCAACAGTCATTCAATTTCTGAGCGACTGCCTTTTTCCAGGTCCCATGCTTGGTGATCTACTTTCAAAAGGTCACAGCCATTGAAAACCCTGTGGAGCACAGTTCTAATCTGACACAAAAGGGGTCACCATGAATCAGAATCGACTCAATGGCAACTAGTTTGGTTTTCGGCTATGCTTGTTGCTGTGGCTAGGTGCCATTTAGTCAATTTTCTTTCTTAGCAATCCAATGTGACAGGGTAGAACTGCCCCATAGTGTTTTCTAGGCTATAATCTTTACAGGAGCAAATCTTCAGGTCTGTATTCCACAGAGCTGCTGGGTGGGTTCTGACAAAATTGTTTTGATTCTCCTGGAATCCAGATTTCTCAGTTCATGGAATTGGGGTGGCCCACCCAAGCCATTTGCCCTTGGGTGTCTTTTTGAACCTTGTAGAAACTTGTTCCCTAGAGTTACCTTCAGGTGGACAGTAGCTTATTAAGCAGCCTGCTGTTGTTGTTAAGTGCCATCGAGTTGGTTCAGACTCACAGCGAGCCTATGTACAACAGAACAAAACACTGTCCAGTCCTGTGCTGTCCTCACAATCGTTATGTTTCAGCCCATTGTTGCAGCCACTATGTGAATCTATTTCATTGAAAGTCTTCCTCTTTTCTGCTCACCCTCTACTTTACCAAGCATGATGTCCTTCACTGGTCTCCCCTGATAACATGTCCAAAGCCCGTGAGACTAAGTCTCGTCATTTTCACTTCTAAGGAGCATTCTGACTGTACTTCTTCCAAGACGGATTTGTTCGCTCTTCTGGCAGTCCATGGTATATTCAATATTTTTCACCAACACCATAGTAAGCAGCTTAGAGGAGAGAACTTTGCCTTAAGCATTGGGTCCTTTTGGAAAATTATCTATGTGCAGCCAGCTTCAAGAAGCAGGAACTCCAGGGTCTGAGGAGAGGCTGTTTTAGGATGCATGGTATGTCCTTGATGAGTGTCTCTGAAACCTGCCCTGTGCTTTGATACTATCTTCTGAGAGATTAACATAACAATGACCTATGTAGCCCCCTTTCACTGTCCCCTCTACAAAGTACCTTCCCAACTTGTTCAGGTGCAGCTGCCTGATTCGAATCATATCTACTCACAATAAATATATTCTATTATACTAATTTTTGGCATTTCTCTAAGCATCTAGGTTTTGGACAGTTCAAACTGCCAGCCTTTGGGTTAGCAGCCGACCACTTAACTCTTGCACCACTAGGGCTCCTTTGGTGATGATCAGCCTTGCTTTTCAAAAATGTATAGCCAGAAGTGCAGGGGAGTGGAAGGAAAAGCCTTGAAATGGGGAAATGCATCTCATTTTGAGAAAATCAATTGTCTCATTTCATAGAGGAGGAAACTGAGGTCCTCAGAAACGATTTACATGCTGAAGATTGTTATTGTTGTTCAGTGCCGTCGAGTAGGTTCTGACTCATAGCGACCCTACGCGCAAGTCCTGGGCCGTCCTCACAATTGTTGCTATGCTTGACCCTGCTGTTGCAGCCACTCTGTCAATATATCTCATTGAGTGGCTTCCTCTTTTTTACTGACCCTCTACTTTACCAAGCATGATGTCTTTCTCCAGGGACTGATCCCTCCTAATAACATGTCTAAATCATGTGAGATGTAGTCTTGCCATCCTTGCATTAAGGAACTTTCTTGTTGTATTTCTCCCAGGACAGATTTGTTCGTTCTTTTGGCAGTCCTGGTATATTCAGTGTTCTTCGCCAACACCACAACCCAAAGGTGTCAATTCTTCTTCGGTTTTCCTTATTTTGTCCAGCTTTCGCATGCATATGAGGAGACTGAAAACACCATGGCTTGGGTCAGGCACGCCTTAGTCCTCAAGGTGAGGTCTTTGCTCTTCAACACTTCAACGAGGTCTTTTACAGCAGATTTGCCCAACACAATGTATCTTTTGATTTCTTGACTGCTGCTTCCATGGGTGTTGATTGTGGATCCAAGTAAAATGAAGTCCTTGACAACCTCAATATTTTCTCCGTTTTTCATGATGTTGCTTATTGGTCCAGTTGTGAGGATCTTTGTTTTCTTTTTGTTCAAGTGTAATCCCTACTGAAGGCTGTGGTCTTTGATCTTCATCAGCAAGTACTTCAAGTCCTCTTCACTTTCAGCAAGCAAGTTTATGTCATTTGCATAGTGCAGGTTGTTAATGAATCTTCCTCCAATTCTGATGCCCTGTTTTTCTTCATATGGTCCAACTTCTCAGATTATTTGCTCAGCATACAGATTGAATAGGTTAGGTGAAATGATACAGCTCAAATGCATACCTTTCCTGACCTTAAACCACACAGTATCCCCTTTTTCTGTTCAAACAACTGCCTCTTGATCCATGTACAGATTCCTCATAAGCACAATTAAATGTTCTAAAATTCCCGTTCCTTGCAATGATGTTTATAATTTGTTATGAGTCACACAGTCAAATGCCTTTGCATAATCAATATAAAACAAGTAAACATCTTTCTGGTATTCTCTGCTTTCAGCCAGGATCCATCTGACATCAACAATGATATCCTTGGTTCCAAGTCCTCTTCTAAATCTGGCTTGAATTCCTGGCTGTTCCCTGTCTATAAGTGGCTGCACCCACTTTTGAATGATCTTCAGCAAAATTTCACTTGTATGTGATATTAATGATATTGTTCGATAATTTCTGCATTCAGTTGGGTTATCTTTCTTGGGAATGGGCATAAATATGGATGTCTTCCAGTCAGTTGGCCAGGTACCTGGCTTCCAAATTTCTTGGCCCCCACGTGTCTGTCAGTTTGTTATACCGTGGGGGCTTGTGTGTTGTTCTGAGGCTGGAAGCTATGCCACAGGTATTCAAACACCAGCAGGGTCACCCATGGTGGACAGGTTTCAGCTTCCAGGCTAAGACAGAGTAGGAAGAAGGAGCCAGCGGTTTGCTTCTGAAAAGAATTGGCCAGTGAAAACCTTATGAATAGCAGTGGAACATTGTCTGATATAGTGTCAGAAGGTGACCCCCTCAGGTTCGAAGGCACTCAAAATATGACTGGGGAAGAGCTGCCTCCTCAAAGTAGGCAATCTTAATGACATGGATGGAATAAAGCTTTTGGGAGCTTCATTTCTTGATGTGGCATGACTCAAAATGAGAAGAAACAGCTGCAAATATCCATTAATAATCAGAATGTGGAATTTACAAAGTATGAATCTAGGAAAATTGGAAATGGTCAAAAAAGAAATGGAACACATAAACATCAATATTCTAAGCATTAGTGAGCTGAAATGGACTGGTATTGGTTCTTTCAAATCAGACAATCATATGGTCTACTATGCTAAAGATTATGAACCTTGAAAACAGCAGAGCTAAGGCTGACACCCAAGTGTCCTGACTCCTGCCTTGGGCTCTGTCTTCCTCACCATGCTGCATTCCAATGGGTCATGGACTTTCACAATATCTCTAACCTATGGAAAGGAGCCAAGATCATTGTTCCCATTTCATAGGAAAGCAAACTGAGGCACTCAGAAGACAACATAGATAGGTTATCAAGATCAACACAACTTAACTCTTGAATATGTTCAAGAAAGACAACTTCTGATTCCTGGAAGTCCTTTCTGGGTATAAACCATTACCCAAGGCACTGAGATTTATTCTCTCTGCCATCCAATCCCTAAAGACCCCACTGTCACAAATACATGAACGATTCCTGCTGTCCTTACTCACTCGGCTCCCCACTCTTTTTCTACCAGATTTTCTGCTTCATGTTGAACTGTAGGAATCTTTTTGAGGCTGTGCCAATGCCCTGGAACGCTTATTGTCAAAAAGATAAGTAGCCAACTGCAATTGTGTTGATTTGGACATATTTCAATTGCCAAGAGACGAGGAAGAAAGGAAAGGGAAAAGAAGCGATTTAAAAGAGAGGGAAGATGACAGAAAAAGGGACAAAGGACAAAGCAGGGGAAAGGAAGAAGGAGGGAGGAAAAGGAGAGAAAAGGAGGGAGGGGACTATCCTGCTTAAAAGACCCTGGGTCATCTATTAATTGACCCACCCCAAGGAGCCAGAGCAGCCAAAGCCAACTGTGGTAACGTGCACTGTCTGCCAGCACAGGCAGGGTTCATATGCACCTCGTCCCTCGGTACTTGGAACCAAAATCAAAGTTGAATGCAACTTCTGCAACATCTCCTAATTGGGGGAAAGGGCAGTCTGACTCAGAGACAAATCTTGGCTAAGAGAAAATGAATCTTATTATCAAAGAATGTTGGAGCAGGAGAAACCACAGAGATCACTGGCAGAGTGCTCTCAACCTTCTAGAACCGGTGCCCGGTCAAAGTTTCAAATATATCTACCAAGTATGCCAAGTATCTTAGATCAGGCTCCCAAAATACGCACACTTCCTTTAATGTCTCTTGAAATGTCTAAGTAAATTAAAAAAAAAAAAAAAAACTAGTGCCATTAGACCTCATTATTAAAACTAAGCGAAGCTATGGCAATTTTAAACGAAAATCATTTCTTTTCCTTGAAAGGGAAATATAGTATTTTATTCACGTGACATCAATCTGCTCTCCTGGTCCCTTTGGTGGCTAATCAAAAAAGTCTGCAGTTTGAATCCACAGCTGCTGCTTTTGAAACCCTGTGGGGCAGTTCCAGTCTGTTCTACAAGGTAGCTATGAGTCAGAATAAACTTGATGGCAATGGCATAGGTCAAAAGTGGCAGCTAAAACATAACCAAGATCATTTTCAACATTGTGGCTGTTATGTGCCTTTTTTTTATGTTGACAAAAATGGGAAAGGATGTGAAATGCGTGTTTATTGTTTTCCAGACATCAAGGAGGTAATTTACCCCCAAAATCTTTTTAAGCCAATTCGATAAATGTTATCTTGGGTGCTAAGTCAAACCTGAGTTCCAAAAGCACCTCTGGGAGATCTGGCAAAGGCTGAACATGGTTGAGAAAGGATTTTCTTACAGAGTTTCAAATACACTTTTCAGCCACAATATCAGAAGAAAAAAAAAAATGCATATTCTGAATTCACCCTGCAAATAGATTAGATGAAGTTTTTTTTTTTTTTTTCTTGAAAGCAAGAACATCACCAAATCAAAACACTAAAATGAAATTGTTAACTTCAATATAATGTATCTGGAGCCCTGGTGGCACAGTTTTAAGAGCTTGGCTGCTAACCAAAAAGTTAGCAGTTCAAATCCACCAGCCACTCCTTGGAGCCCTATGGGGCAGCTCTACTCTGTCCTGTAGAGTCACTATGAGTTGGAATTGGCTTGACAACAATGGGTTTGGTTTGATTTATAATGTATCTATGAGGGCAGTGGTGGTTCAGTGGTAGAATTATTGCCATCCATAAAGGAGGCGCAGGTTGGATTCCCAGCCATTGCACCTCATGCGTACCCATTACTGGTCTGTTAGTGGAGGCTTATGTGTTGCTATGAAGCAACATGTTGCTGAACAAATTTCAGAGGAGCTTCCAGACTAAGATGGACTAGACAGAAAAGCCTGGCAATCTCCTTCCAAAAATCAGCCAATGAAAACCCTATAGTCTGATCCATAATACATTATGGGGATATCACAAGACTGGGCAGCATTTTGTCCCATTGTACACAGGGTTGTCTGAGTCAGGATCCCACTTGGCATCAGGTAACAATAACAACATAATGTATCTCTAGCTGAATTTCTGATAAAATTTCTGGACATATCCAATATTGAACAATGAGGGTGTTGTTTGTCTCCTAAAGATTCACAATCAATATAGTCAAAGTTTCAAATATATCTACCAAGTATGCCAAGTATCTTAGATCAGGCTCCCAAGAAGCAGACTTGGGGGAAAATTCAAGGGCAAGGGGTTTATTAAGAAGAACACTTAAAGGAGTGGCAGAAGCTCGACTGGGAAGAGGGAAAGTTGAGCAAGAAGGCCATTTCAAGCTAATCGCAACCTTGGCGTGATCACTAGGGGAGTTCTGGAGGGTGAGTAACAGCTCAGAATCTGTTTCTGTCAATGAGGGACCTGCATTTTCATACCCAGGTCCTATAGCCATTGGCTACAGCCACTGCCAGATGATGTAAACTCCCAAGGACACATCTTCTCGCAGCACCTGCAGACAAAGAGCCTCCAGTAGCCCAAGAGTGGCTCTGGAAGAAAGTAGCAGACACAAGCTGCTGGAAGTGAAGCACACAGAAGCTGTGGCACAAGTGTTTGGAATCAGTAAAAGAGATCCAGGGGCTCCAGGGGAAGCACTGGGAATGTCTGCTATACCATGCTGAGTGGAAAGGTAACATTTTTGAAAGTTTGAAAAGGTCTTCTCATAGGTATTCCAAAAACAGAGCAACTGTGGCCTTCATTAATTCCAGCCAGGTTCATTTCCCTTTGGCAGTAAACAAACCTCTGCATGGCGTAGACAAATTCTGGGATCAGCATTCAGTCTTCACCCAAAAAAGGTCAAATTCACTGATATTTTAGCACACTATATTTCACAAACTGACTATCTTGATAGCAAGGCTGAGCCACCCCACAAATCACTGGAGAGATTTCATTCCAATACTCAGCCATGATAAGACATCCTAAAAAGATAGTTATCTCTTGGAAATTTGTCCAAAATACTGATCTTCAAGTTAGCATTGCTGAAATGGCATTGGTAGATAGCCAATCATATTTTTTCCCCTAATTTCAGCTCATTTATTTCAAAGAGTTTTGACAATGCTTCTAGAGATCATCAACTTAAGGGGTGGTCCCATGTTTAGGAACGGACTAGTTCTTTTCCAATGCAGCATGCAGGAACAAGCAGTGAGCACACTGTTCTTTACTGATGATAAATTAACCTTGAAATTTTATTTTCTTCCCCTAAGCCACCTTCTCAGCCTTTGACCGCAAAATTAGAAAAAGAAATACTCTGGAATATATTTGTCATTTTCTCTCCAAGTGAAGTTTTAACAACTCTCGGAGTACATAGTCTCCATGAGTCTGTCCCCAAACCTAAAGTTCTTGTTATTCTTTGGGATTTAAAAAATACTGTTTCAGATTTTATTTGTATAACCCAGTAGATTCATAATTCTACATTTTAGTAGAATCCAACCTCCTATGCCAAAGAAAATTGTGCCTTACAAAAAAATAAAGAAAACTCCATGGATACATCCAAAATCCCTGAGGGACCAAATTACTGGGCTGAGGGCTGTGGGGATCATGGTCTCAGGGAACAGCTAGTTCAACTGGCATAGCACAGTTCATAAGGAAAATGTTCTACATTTTACTTTGGTGAGTAGCGTCTGAGGTCTTAAAATCTTGTGACCAGCCATCTAAGATACTCTACTTGTCTCTCTCCATCTGAAGCAAAGGAGAATGAAGAGAACCAGAGATATAAGAGAAAAATTAGTCCAAATGACTATTGGACCACAACCACCACAGCCTCCATCAGACTGAGTCCAGCACAACTAGATGATGCCTGGCTACCACTACCGACTGCTCTGACAGGGATCACAATAGAGGGTCCCAGACAGAGCTGGAGAAAAATGTAGAACAAAATTCTAACTCACAAAAAACAAAAACCAAACTTACTGGTCTGACAGAGACTGGAGCAAAACCCTGAGAGTATGGCCCCTGGACACCATTATAGTTCAGTAATGAAGTCATTCCTGAGATTCACCCTTCAGCCAAAGATTAGACAGGCCCATAAAACAAAAACAAGACTAAATGGGCACACCAGCCCAGGGGCAAGGACAAGAAGGCAGGAGGGGACAGGAAACCTGGTAATGGGGAACCCAAGGTCGAGAAGGGGAGAGCATTGGCATGTTTTGGGGTTGGCAACCAATGTCACAAAGCAATATGTGTATCAATTGTTTAATGAGAAACTAGTTTGCTATGTAAACCTTCATCTAAAGTAAATTAAAAAGAAAAGAAAAATCTATTATCTTTTAATGGTTTGTTTATATAGCCCAGAGAAAGCTGGGATGCTTCATGGCCAGTCCCAGCATATTCTCTCATTCAAAAGAAACACCAGTTCAGCATATTAAAAAGTGAAAAGCAATTTTAATTATTTTTACTTTGTTGTATTTTTTAAAATACAGAAGTAATACTAGTGCCAGTTGCCATCAAGTTGGCTCAGACTCGTGATGATCCCATGTGTGTCCAAATACAACTGCGCTCCGTAGAGTTTTCAGTGCCTGATTTTTCAGAAGTAGACCTCCAGACATTTCTTCTGAGGCACCTCTGGGTGGACTCGAGCCTCCAACCTTTTGGTTTGCGAAAGTAATGCATCACATCAAAAGGACACAGGCGCCAACCTGAAAGAGCTCCCAATGGCCAAACTGGAACAATCTGAGCCACAAAATAAATAACAATAGTATTGGATGATAACCCAAAGAATAAAATAAATGTCCATAAGACCATACTGATATAAATAAATGATTGGATAAATGTATAAATCAGAGAGCAGTGATAACTCTTCTTTAAGAAATTGCAATTAACAAATATAGGAGCAATTAAAAAAATGTAGAAGGAATGAGGGCAATAGAAAATTCCTATCAGAACACCACAGTAATAATTGCCACAGGCAAGATCCATTGATGAATACTAAATTTAGTGGATGAAAGATTAAGAAGAAATAGAGCATTTCCATGATCTCAAAGAATTTTCTTTAAAGAATACATATTAGAAAGGGGAAAATAGCAACTTCACGGTGGAGAAACCAGGCAGGCACCACCTTAAGTACATGATCAAGGCTCACGTCACCAAAGCTAAGACATATCAATATCATGTACCTCCGACACCATGCACTGGGAAAGGCGCATCACCTCTGTGGTATTCTTCCCCCAAATCCGTAACCTCAATCTATCTAATCATGAGACTACATCAGACAAACCCAAATTCAGGGACATTCTACAAAACCCCTGACAAGCACACTTCTAAACTGTCAAGGTCACAGAAGACAAGAAGGACTGTCACAGGTTGGAGGAAACCAAGGGGACATGACGACTAAACGCAATGTGGGATTCTGGGTTGGATTCTGGAACAAAATGAAGACATTAATGGAAAAACTGAAGAAATCCCAATGAAGTTCGTAGTTTAGTTAATAGTATTGTCCTGGTGTTAATTTCTTTGTTTTGGTAAAGGAACCACAGTTATGTAAGATGCTAACACTAGGGAGAGTTAAATGAAGAATATACAGAACTCTCTTTACAACTCTTCTGTAAGTCTACAATTAATTTCAAAAAAAAAAAAAAAAGCAATGTACACTTACTGTAGCAAGTCAAACCAAATAGGAGATATAAAGAAAAACTTCACCCTCCCCTCCCCACCCCAGTTCCACCCCTTGTAATGAACAGTTTGGTGTTAGCTTCATGGGTTGTTTGCTCATAAAAGTAACAACAAATATATATACACATTTAAGCCCCCTGGGTGGCACAAATGGTTTGCACTTTACTACTGAATGAAAGACTGGACGTTCAAACACACACAGTGGCACCTTGGAAGAAAGGCCTGGTGATCTGCTTCTGTAAAAGGTCACAGCCAAGAAAACCCTATGGAGCAGTTCTACTCTGTAACACATTAAGTCATCATGAGTCGGAATCGACTAGACAGCAATGGGTTTGGCTTTGGTTTATACGCCTTTTTTTTTTTTGCTTTGTTTTGTTGTTGTTATTTTATTCATTGTTCTACAAAAATAGGTCATCATGAAAGAAAAAAAAAATTGAACGCCCGCAGGAACTATCAAAAAAAAGATGGAAGAAATACAGAGAGTCACCATACCAAAAAGAGTTGACCTGCATTCAACCCCTTCAAGAGGTAGTATATGATAGAGAAGCAATGGTACTGAAGGAAGAAGTTCAAACTGTCCTGAAGGCATTAGGAAAAAACAAGCTTCCAGGAATTGACAGAATACCAATTGAAATGTTTCAACAAACTGTTGCAATGCTGAAGGTGTTCACTCATCTATGCCAAGAAATTTGGAAGACAGCTAGCTGGCCAACCGACTGGAAGAGATCCATATTTGTGCCCATTCCAAAGAGGAGTGATCCAACAAAATGAGGACATTATCAAACAATATCATTAATGTCACGTGCAAGTAAAATTTTGCTGAAGATAATTCAAAAATGGTTGCAACCGTGTCTCAACAGGGAACTGCTAGAAATTGAAGCCAGACTCAGAAGAGGACGTGGAACAAGGGATATCACTGCTGATGTCAGATGGATCTTGGCTGAAAGCAGAGAACATCAGAAAGATGTTTACCTGTGTTTTATTGATTATGCAAAGGCATTTGACTGTGTGGATCACAACAAATTATGAATAGCATTGCAAAGAATGGAAATTGCAGAACACTCAATTGTGCTCGTGGGGAACCCGTACATCGACCAAGAGGCAGTCATTCAAAAGGAAGATGTAATCAAAATAATTGTTTTTGACACTTCATTGTTGTAACCACAAAAAATCAAATTTTATCTGGCACTAGTCTTCCCTGGCACTACATCTCAGTTCACCTGTTTACTTGCTGTGTGACCCTGGGCAAGCTATTTCCTCTCTCTGAGCCTAATTTCCTCCTATGCATTGTTGTTGTTAGCTGACATCAAGTTGGCCCCCTACTCATGGCACCGGTTAACTGATGCCAATTATTTGAAAGTCCTTATCCACCTGATTTTTCTGGAAAAATGAGCTGAAACTGTATGCTCGAAACTTTCACGGGTGCCAAGCAGTAGCTGTTAGAAAAGTGGTGGGTGGTGCTGGATTGTTCTCACGGTGCACCTGAAGCACACTTCCAAAGACAGAATGGGAGTCAGGTTTTACTTCCCATTTGTAGACCATCTCAATGAGTGAAATGAGCTTCCTTTCTTTAAGAAACCAAGAAACTAAAAAAAATTACATATTTTGAATAAGTACTTCATTGCACTCATACCCACCACCCATTCAATATCCTTGAATGAGTGTGAGCAGGTGAAATGACAATGGTTCTACCAATGGTGAAAGCCAGGCCCAGAACTGAAAGTGCATTGATGCTTACTGAGTTCTGTCTTGAGGGTGTTCCTTGGATTGCCTGAATGAATCCTCACAAAGACGCTTCAAAATAACTACTATGATTAACCCTATTCTGTGAGGAAATTGACTCAGAAAGGTATAACGCATACAAAGTGCTTAACGAAGTGTAAGCATCTAGCAAATGTGCGACATATCATAGCTGCAGTTATAATTATGATTGTTTACCAGGATGTCACAGCTAGTTAAAAGCAGAACTGGGCATTTTTGAATTTGTGCGTTTGACTCCTAAAGCCCTGTGCTTGCCAACACTCCACAGAGACTTGCCAACTGCCCTCCTACATTTTTCCCTACATTCATGACAAATACCTTTTTTAATGTGGTAAATACACATGTAACAAAACAGTCGCCATTTCAACCATCTTCACATGTACAGTTCAGTGGCATTAATTACAGTCAACATATTGTGCAGCCACCACCCTTATCCATACCCAGATTTTCCCATCGCGCTCCGCAGAAGCTCAGTGCCCCCTAAACAGTGAGTCCGCCTCCCCCCCGCCCCCACCACCACATTTGGCAACCACTAAGAAACTTTGGTCTCTATAAAAATAAAAAATATATTTTTTGTTGGTCTCCGTACATGTGCTTATTCTAGATGTTTAATATAAGTAGAATCTGACAAATATTTTTTGAGAACCGGCTTTATCCCACCAGTTGCCATTGAGTCAGTTCCGACCCATGGAGATCCCAAGTATGTCAGAGTAGAACTGTATCCTACAGGGTTTTCAGGGGCTGATTTTTCTGAAGTAGATCACCAGGTCTTTCTTCTGAGGCACCCCTCTGGGTGAGTGTGAATTGCCGACCTTTCAGTTAGCAGACATACTCTTAAACAGTTTTGCCACCCAGGGACTCCTCTTCATCCCTAAAAGTGCTTTATCATTTCCAAGGCCTTCTCACACTAGCCCCCTCTTCTGATTTTCAATTTTGAAGAGCATAAGTTGCTCTCTTCATTTTACAACTGAGGAAACTGAGGCTCAGGAAGAATTCCCTGGAATTCTTAGATACCTTTCCCTCAACACTCACATGTACACACACAAACACACATACACACATGCACAAACATGTCACAATTCCCTGGGGTCAGGGTCATTATTTTTTCTTTAATTATAGAGATAATATATGCTAATTGTTTAAAATTAGAACAGTGATGAAGCTCTCATAAAGAAAAATTAAATTGTCAAGTAAGCACACCTCCCAGAGACAAGCAGGCGTTAACAGTCTGGTGTGCTTCAAAGGTGGTAGATTGGTGGACCACAGGCCAATGCTAAACCACTGAAATTTTTATCTGGCCAACACAGTGTTTTAAAAAGTGTAAATTAGTTGTCAATATTTTAATACTAGAGGATTTCACATAAATATCACAATTCCCAGCTCTCCTTTAAAAATTTGAAAAACTGGTAACACAAGACAGCTCTTGTCCAGGAGCCCTTTTCCAAAAAGGCGTGTTCTCTCCAGTGTGCCTCAGTCTCCACCACTTCTTATTGTCTTACATCTGGCCTGAGTCACTAGTTTATATTAACCACTGGCTCCTATAGTCATCTAAAAGATATACCAGAGTATCTTTTCTGCCCTTTATG
Organism: Elephas maximus indicus; assembly: GCF_024166365.1. Lineage (NCBI taxonomy): Eukaryota > Metazoa > Chordata > Mammalia > Proboscidea > Elephantidae > Elephas > Elephas maximus. The sequence goes on from NC_064838.1 coordinate 33,524,358, forward strand.
CAAACTCTATGGGGCAATTCTATTCTGTCACGTGGGGTCGCTATGAGTTGACATCCAACAATAACAATAGCATCATTATAAATAACTGATGAACAGCTTGTATATATGTTCCTTGTTAGATTATTTAGATTTGTTTATTTTTTCCTCTTAACTTTTTTTTTTTTTGCCTTGGTCACATTGTGCTGACTTCCCCTATAATGTGTACTGTCCTTCCCTTCACCAAAGTTACCACTTTTCTACTGTCTAGTTAGTGATTTCTCTTCTCCATCCCTCCCCTCCCTCATAATCATCAAAGATTCTTTCTTTCTGAGTGTAAACCTTTTCTTGGGTTTTTATAATAGTGGTCTCATACAATATTTGTCCTTTTGTAATTGACTTGTTTCACTCTATGTTGTGAGATGTTTTGCGAATTCTTCATTGCTCTTTATCACTGCATAGTATTCCATTGTGTGTATGTACCATAGTTTGTTTATCCATTCATCTGTTGATGGGCATTTAGATTGTTTCCATCTTTTTGCTATTATGAATAGTGTTGCGATGGACAAGGGTATGCATATGTCTATTCAAGTGATGGCTCTTATTTCTCTAGGATATATTCCTAGGAGTGGGATTTCAGGATCATATAGTATTTCTATTTCTAGATTTTTAAGGAAGTGTCATATCATTTTCCATAGGGATATAAATATATATATTTTTAATCTCTATGGACCTCTGATGACTGGAAGAGCTCCCTGTTAGAGTTCCCAGTTATAGGATTAATCATGTTGGTTCCCTTTCAATTTCATCCGTAGCCTGTGACCTTGGCTACAGTGACTATTGTCTCTTAATAACCTACCACCAAGTGTCAGCAGTGTTAAGTCGGGGACCTAAAATGGGTACTCCATGAGGTCAAGGTATCTGTGGATACAAAAGAAGCAATCAGTGGCTTGGTGCTGCAAGGAAGGAACCCGGGACCGGCTCCAGGTGTGCCTAGTTCCCACCCCCACCTGCCAGAACACAGGGAGGCTCTGCAACGACCTTCTCATCCACGGTTCCCTCCACCCTTGGAGCCACACTTAACCACTGGGGTGAAATGTCACTTATCTGGGACCTTCTTTTAGAACATGACTCAAATAGAGAAAAAAGCCAAAAAGGCCTTAGAAAAGTCAAAATTATTGTCATCACCAAGTGCGTGCAACAAAGCCTTCGCTCATAGCCCTGACTCATACCTGAGACAGAATTTCGACAAGGTCAGTTATCTGATATCCCTGATCTCAGCAGGTAGGAATAATGAATTAAGAGGGAGCAGAAGTTTCAGAAGTAGCCGACAGTAACTATAAGTGGCAGTTGACAGTGAAAACTGAAATGAAAAAACTTTAAAAAAACATCTAGAAGACTCCAAAACCACAATAATTTGGGACCAGTTATAATAGAGGTATCATCTCAACAGGGCAGGGCAGAAGGAAATGCTAAAAGGAAGAGGCCCACCAAAGACCCATGGCACAACTTCACTTAGTGCCGCACTGAGCCAGATCTCAACTGCACAGACAAAGAGGGCTGAAATGAGTTGCTCACATGAGGAGACACTACAAACTGGCATTGAGGCAGGGCCAGGAGCAGAGCTCTACACTTTCCCTACCCCCACCCACCCACTTCCCCCTGCTCAGGTTCATTTTCAGAGGTGCAAATGGGCTGGGTCAGTCCCACAGGGAAGAGTCCACAGGAGGTAGAGCTAGCATTCCAATCAGACGCCCCCTTGTGGCCGGGGAGGTCAGACAGCTCACCAGGCAATGGTGAGCCGGCCAGGAACCCAGCTCCTCATTCAGTCCTGGGCACCGTCTATAGTCTGAGTTGAACAAGGTTCTTTATCCTATAAACCCCGCTATCAGGTGAGGATTATAGTCCTTATTTTACCTGCTGTTGTTAGGTGCCTTCCAGTCGGTTCCAACCCATAGCAACTCCATGTTCAACTGAATGAAACACAACCTGGTCTTACACCATCCTCACAATCATTCTTATGTTTCAGTCCATTGTTGTAGCCGCTGCGTCAATCCATCTCATTGAGGGTCCTCTTCACTTTCCGAAAGCAAGGTTGTGTCATCTGCACGTTGCAGGCTATTAATGAGTCTTCCTCTAATCCTGACACTGTTTTCTTCTTCATATAGTCCAGCTTCTCGGATTATTTGCTCAGCATACAGACCGAATAAGTATGGTAAAGGACACAACCCTGACACCCACCTTTTCTGACTTTAAACTGCACGGTATCCCCTTGTCCTGTTCGAATGACTGCCTCTTGGCCTAAGTACAGGTTCCGCATGAGCACAATTAAATGCTCTGGAATACCCATTCTTTGAAATATTATTCATAATTTGTTATGACCCACACAGTCAAATGTCTTTGCATCATCAGTAAAACACAGGTAAACATCTTTCTGATATTCTCTGCTTTCAGCCAAGATCCATCTGACATCAGCAATGATACCCCTCATTCCACAACCTCTTCTGAATCCGGTTTGATGTACTGCTGTAACCACTTTTGAAATATCTTCAGCAAAATTTTACTTGTGTGTGATATTAATGATAGTGTTTGAAATATTCTGCATTCTGTTGGATCACCTTTCTTGGGAATGGGCACAAATATGAATTTCTTCCAGTTGGTTGACCAGGCAGCTGTCTTCCAATTTCTTGGCATAGACAAGTTAGCACCTCTGGTGCTGCACCCATTGTTGAAACATCTCAGTTGGTATTCTGTCAAGTACTGAAGCCTTGTTTTTCGTCAGTGCCTTCAGCGCAGCTTGGACTTCTTCCTTCAATACCATTAGTTCTTGATCATATGCTACCTCCTGAAATGGTTGAATGTCAACCAATTCTTTTTGGTACGGTGACTCCATGTATTCCTTCCATCCTCTTCTTTTTTTTTTTTTTTTTTTGTTGTGTTTTAGGTGAAAGTACAATACAAATTAGTTTTTCATTCAAAAAATTTAAACACAAATAGTTTGGTGACATTAGTTGCAATCTCTGCAATGTGGTAGGACTCTCCCCCTTTCCCTTTCCACCCTGGGTTCTCAGTGTCCATTCCTCCGGTTTTACTGTCCCTTATTGCCTTCTTGTCTTTGCTTTTGGGCAGGTGTTGCCCTTTTGGTTTCGTACACTTACTTGATTGAGCTAAGAATCACATTCCTCACGTGTCTTATTGTTTTATCTTTGGCTGAAAGGTGGACTTTGGGAGTGGCTTCGGCGCTGAGTTATCAGGGTGTCGGGGGGCCATAATCTTGGGGATTCCTCTAGTCACCGTCAGACCAGTAAGTCTGGTCTTCTTTTGTGAATTTGAATTTTGTTTTGTATTTTTCTTCTACTCTGCCCAAAACCAACTATTGTGATCCTTGTCAGAGGGGTCGGTGGTGGTAGCCAGGCACCATCGATTTCATCTGGGCTCAAATTTATAGGGGCTGTGGTTCATATGGTCCATTAGTCCTTGTGTCTTTGGTTTTCTTCATTCTCATTTGCTCTGAATGTGCTGGGACCAATACATGTATCTTAGATGGCAACTCGCAAGCTTTTCAGGCCCCAAAGTAGGATGTAGAATATCTTCTTTATGAACTATGTTATGCCAATTGATCTAGATGTCCCCAGAAACCATGGTCCCCAGCCCTCAGCCCCAGTTACTCAGTCCCTCAAGGATGTGTCTACGAAGCTTCTATGACTTTGCCTTGGTCAAGCTGTGCTGACTTTCCCTGTATTGTGTGTTGTCTTTCCTTCAATCTTCATTCAATATTTTGCCCATAAAATCCTTCACTATTTAAACTCGAGGTTTGAGTTTTTTCTTCAGTTCTTTCAGCCTGAGAAATGCTGAGTATGTTTTTCCCTTTTGGTTTTCTAACTCCAGGTCTTTGCATATTTCATTACAGTACTTTGCTTTGTCTTCTTAAGCCACCATTTGAAATCTTCTGCTAAGCTCTTTTACTTCATCATTTCTTCCTTTTGCTTTAGCTGCTCTATGTTTAAGAGCAAGTTTCAGAGTCTCTTCTGACATCTCTTTTGGCCTTTTCTTTCTTTCCCATCTTTTCAATGACCTTTTGCTTTCTTTATGTATGATATCCTTGATGTCATCCAATTCCTCTGGTCTTCGGTCATTAATGTTCAATGCATCAAATCTATTATTGAGATGGTCTCTAAATTCAGGCGGGATATATACTCAAAGTCATATTTTGGGTCTCATGGACTTGGCCTAATTTTTTTCAGCTTCAACCTGAACTTGCACATGAGTGACTGATGGTCCATTCCACAGTCAGACCCTGGCCTTGTCCTGACCGATGATATTGAACTTCTCCATCATCTCTTTCCACAGATGTCGTCCACTTAATTCCTGTGTATTCCATCTGGCAAGGTCCGTGTGTATAGTTGCTGTCTATGTTGTTTAAAAAAAGATATTTGCAATGAATAAGGCATTGGTCTTGCAAAATTCTATCATGCCATCTCCAGCATTGTTTCTATCACCAAGGTCATATTTTCCAACTACTGATCCTTCTTCTTTGTTTCCAACTTTCACATTCTAATCACCAGTAATTATCAATGGATCTTGATTGCTTGTGTGATCCATTTCACACTACAGAAGTTGGTAAAAACCTTCAATTTCTTCATCGTTGGCATTAGTAGTTGGTGCATAAATATGAATATTAGCCTTATTAACTGGTCTTCCTTGTCGTTGTTGTTGTTAGGTGCCGTCCAGTCAGTTCCGACTCATATCAACCCTATGCACAACAGAACGAAACACTGCCCAGTCCTGCGCCATCCTTACAATCCTTGTTATGCTTGACCTCATTGTTGCAGCCACCGGGTCAATCCACCTCATTGAGGGTCTTCCTCTTTTCCGCTGACCCTGTACTCTGCCAAGCATCATGTCCTTCTTCAGGGACTGATCTCCCCTGACAACATGTCCAAAGCATGTGAGATGCAGTCTCGACATCCTTGCCTCTACGGAGCATTCTGGTCGCACTTCTTCCAAGACAGATTTGTTCGTTCTTTTAGCAGTCCATGGTATATTCAATATTCTTCGCCAATGCCACAATTCAAAGGTGTCAACTCTCCTTTGGTCTTCCTTATTCATTGTCCAGCTTTCACATGCATATGATGTGATTGGAAATACCATGACTTGGGTCAGGTGCACCTTAGTCTTCAGGGTGACATCTTTGCTCTTCAACACTTTGAAGAGGTCCTTTGCAGCAGATTTGCCCAATGCAATGCGTCTTTTGATTTCTTGACTGCTGCTTCCATGGGTGCTGATTGTGGATCCAAGTAAAATGAAATCCTTGACAAGTTCAGTCTTTTCTCCGTTTATCATGATGTTGCTCATTGTTCCAGTTGTGAGGATTTTTGTTTTCTTTATGTTGAGGTGTAATCCATACTGAAAGCTGTGGTCTTTGATCCTCATTAGTAAGTGCTTCAAGTCCTCTTCACTTGTATGCATATGGATATTATCCTATTACTTACAGTGTTGTACTTCAGATCTTGAAATATTCTTTTTGACAATGAATGTGACTCCATTCCCCTTCAATTTTTCCTTCCCAGCATAGTAGACCACATGATTGTCCAACTCAAAATGGCCAATACCGGTGAATTTCAGTTCACTAATGCCTAGGATATTGATCTTTATGCATTCCTTTTCATTTTTAATGACTTCCAATTTCCCCAGATTCATACTTCATACATTACACATTCTGATTATTAGTGAATATTGCACTTGTTTCCTCTCATTTTAAGTTATGCCACATCAGCAAATGAAGGTCCCGAAAGCTTTATCCATGTCATTAAGGTCGACTCTACTTTGAGGAGGCAGCTCTCCCCCAGTTGTATTTTGAGTGTCTTGCAACCTGAGGGGCTCATCTTCTGGCATTATATCAGACAATGTTCTACCATTATTCATACATTTTTTCACTGGCCAATTTTTCAGAAGTAGACTGCCAGGTCCTTCTTCCTAGTCTGTCCAAGTCTGGAAGCTCTGCTGAAACCTGTCCACCAAGGGGGACTGTGCTGGCCTTTGTAATACTGGTGACATAGCTTTCAGCATCACAGCAACATGCAAGCCAGCACAATACAACAAAGTGACAGATGAGTGGTGGTGTTTTACCTACCTCCTAGGTAATTGCAGAGATTAATTTTTTTTTTTTTGCGAGACGGCTTTACACACTATTTATTGCTGTGTGGTTAGACTGTGTAACATGGGAGAAGGACTGGGCTTGCTGATTCACAAAAAGATACTACTCCATATTGCACTTAATCACCTAGTCAGCCTGTGGGAGTATCTGGAAATTTGCTCAGTGACAAATAGATGTTATAGTGGCTTTGCTCTAAAATGGAACAAAAGGGAAGCTTACTACAAAACAGACATTAGAAGTCTACTCTATCAAATAGGAAGTCTAGAGTTGTATTTTTTGCCATGCAATTTTTGTGATCAGATAGATTATTTCTATACTTTTGACTTTTTTTTTCTGAGAGTTGTAGCCTTTATAAACATTTGGTGTGATTTTAACTTCTTGTTGTTGTTAGGGGCCCTCAAGTCATTTCTGACTCACAGCAACCCTATGTTCAACAGAACGAAACACTGCGCCTTCCTCGTAATCCTTATGTTTGAGCCCATGTTGCAGCCACTGTGTCAATTCGTCTCATTGAGGGTCTTCCTCTTTTTCGCTGACCCTCTACTTTAGCAAGCGTGATGTCCTTCTCCCGGGACTGCTCCCTCGTGATAACCTGTCTAAAGCACATAAGACAACGTATCACCATCCTTGCTTCCAAGGAGCTCTCTGGCTGTACTTCTTCCAAGACAGTTTTGTTTGTTCCTCTGGCAGTCCACGGTATTTTCAATATTCTTCACCAATGCCATAATTCAAAGGCATCAATTCTTCTTCAGTCTTCCTTATTCTTTGTCCAGCTTTCACATGCCTATGAGGCAATTGAAAATACCATGTCTTGGGTGAGGCACACCTTAGTTCTCAAAGTGAAATCGTTGCTTTTTAACACTGTAAAGAGGTCTTTTGCAGCAGATTTGCCCAATGCAATATGTCATTTGATTTCTTGACTACTGCTTCCGTGGGCATTGATTATAGATTCAAGTAAAATGAAATCCTTGACAACTTCAATCTTTTCTCCATTTATCATGATGTTGCTTATTGTTCCAGTTGTGAGGATTTTTGTTTTCTTTATGTTGAGGTGCAATCCATACTAAAGGCTGTGGTCTTTGATTTTCATCAGCAAGTGCTTCAAGGCCTCTTCACTTTCAGCAGGCAAGGTTGTGTCATCTGCATATCACAGGTTGTTAATGAGTCTTTCTCCAATCCCGATGCTTCGTTCTTCTCAGATTATTTGCTCAGCATACAGATTGAATGAGAATGGTGAAAGGATATAACCCTGACACACACTTTTCCTGACTTTAAACCATACAGCATCCCCTTGTTCTGTTCCAACAACTGCCTTTTTGTCTATGTACAGATTCCTCACGAGTGCAATTAAGTGTTCTGGAATTCCCATTCTTCTCAAGTTGCTGTCAATTCGATTCCAATTCACAGCAACCCCATGTGTTACAGAGTAGAACTGCTCTATAGGGTTTTCTTGGCTGTAACCTTAACGGAAATGGATCACCAGACCTTTTCTTCCAACAAATTACTGGGTGGGTTTGAACTGCCATCTTTTAGGTTAGCAGTCGAGCAAAAACCATTTGTGCCACCTGTTGTTGCTGTGCCTGTCAACTTGATTTCAACTCATAGTGGCCTCATGCAACAGAGTAAAGCTTCCCCATAGAGTTTTCTAGGCTGTATCTTTATGGGAGCACATCTTCCGGTCTTTCTCTAGTGGGTGGGTTCAAACTGCTGGCCTTTTGGTTAGCAGCCAAGTGCTTAACCATTGTGCCACCAGGGCTCCTTATTTTCCCCACTCAGGGACCTTGATTTTTTTAATATAATTTACTAATTTTGTTGTTGTTGTTGAGACTATACACAGCAAAACATACACCAATTCAACAGTTTCAACATCTACAATTCAGTGACATTGATTACATTCTTCGAGTTGTACAACCATTCTCAGTCTCCTTTTCTCAGTTGTTCTTCCACCATTAACGTAAACTCACTGCCCCCTAAGGTTCCTATCAACTCTTCCGAGCTGCTGTTGTCAATTTGATCCCAGATAGAAAGTTCTTAAAGGAGCATAATGCTGAAGGCAGGCCTTTTTTTTTACTGGTTAAGCTAAACTACTATTTGGTTTTAAAACAACTTCAGGGGTTATTTTTGGCTTAAGGTTTAAAGATTATCTCAGGGCAATAGTTTCAGGGGTTCGTCCACCCTCCATGGCTCTAGGGCGTCTGGAGTCCATGAGAATTTGAAATTCTGCTTTTCATTTTCTCCCTTTTGATCAGGGTTCTTCTATGGAATTGTCATGGATTGAATTGTGTCCCCCAAAATACCTGTCAACTTGTTTAGGCCATGATTCCCAGTACTGAGTGGTTGTCCTCCATTTTGTGATTATAATTTAATGTTAAAGAGGATTAGGGTGGGGTTGTAACACCCTTACCCAGGTCACATCCCTGATCCAATATAAAGGGAGTTTCCCTGAGGTGTGGCCTGCCCCACTTTTTATCTCTCAAGAGATAAAAAGGAAAGGGAAGCAAGCAGAGTGGGAGGACCTCATACTAGCAAGAGCACAGTGCCAGGAGCAGAGTGTGCCCTTTGGACCCAGGGTCCCTGCACCTAGAAGCTTCTGCCAGGGGAAGATTGATGAGAGGGCCTACAGACAGAGAGACCTTCCCCTGGAGCTGATGCCCTGAATTTGAACTTTTAGCTTACTAAAGAAAAAAATTTTTTTTTTTACTAGGCTGTGAGAAAATAAATTTCTCTTTGTTAAAGTCATCTACTCGTGGTATTTCTGTTATAGCAGTACTAGATGACAAAGACAGAATTCCTTGATCAAAATGTTCGGTAATGGTAGCCAGGTACCATCCAGTTCTTCTGGTCTCAGGCAAAGAAGGCAGTTGTTCATGGAGGCAATTAGCCACACATTCCATATTTTCCTCCTATTCCTGACTCTCCTTCTTTCTCTGTTGTTCCAGGCAAATAGAGACCAACTGTTGTGACTTGCATGGCCTCTTGCAAGCTTTTAAGAACCCAGGTGCTATGCATTAAACTAGGAGGTAGAACAGAGGCACTAAACATGTTATTAGGCCACTTAACTGAGATGACAGGGACCTTGATTTTAATTTAACTTATGTTAAATCCAGCATACCCTGTTTGGGTTACTTTTGTTGTAATTCTGATGTCGATCATCCATGAATATCCACCCCATCTCTGTTACTTGAGTCAACTGAATACTGAGTAGGAAAATTGAGGTTCAAAGGGTTAAGAGACTTGCCCAAGAGCACCCAGGCAACTGAGTAGCAAAAAATGAGATTCAGACCCAGACCCCTTTTACTTCAAAGACTTTGTAAGCATGATGGTGGCTTTAAGGACAAAAAGAAGGCTCAGAGCAAAGGGGTCAGGGACCTGAAGACTTTGCCATTGTAATTAACATTGTTCATCTAAACCACAGTAAAAATGTCTCTTAATGAGGGACTTGTCTTTATTTGGGAGAATACCTTGATGACACATCTGGGGAGAAGAGGAGTCAAGTGAGGCCATGAAGGTGGAAGAAAGGAAGAGCCAAACTGCTATACATTTAGAATTGCCCAAGAATTTGAAGATGGATGCTATGCATCGAACTTCATCCCTCAGAAAGATATGTGAAAATTTTAACCCTTACCTGTAAGTAGGGAACCCTGGTGACATAGTGGTTAAGTGCTACGGCTACTAACCAAAGGGCCGGCAGTTCAAATCCACCAGGCGCTCACTGGAAACTCTGTGGGGCAGTTCTACTCTGTCCTATGGGGTCGATATGAGTCGGAATCAACACAACAGCACTGGGTTTGGTTTTGGTCTGGGTACCTGTAAGTACAACCTTGTTTGGAAATAGAGGTTTTCTTTTGTTATGTTGATGAGGCCATACAGGAGTAGGGTGGGTCTTAAACCGAATCACCTCTAAGCGGTATCTTATAAAAAGAGCAGAATACTGGCCTAACAGAGACTGGAGGAATCCCCAAAACTATGCCCCTCGGACACCCTGCTAACTCAGAGCGGAAGTCACTCCCAAAGTCCACCTTTCAGCCAAAGATTAGAAAGGCCTATAAAAGAAACAATGACACACATGAGGAACATGCTTCTTAGTCCAATCAAATATATGAGATTACATGGGCAACACCTGCCCAAAAGCAAAGATGAGAAGGCAGGAAGGGAGAGGAAAAATGGACACAGGGAACCCAGAGTAGAAAAGGGGAGCGTGCTGACATGTTGCAGGGATTCCAACCAATGTCACAAAACAACTTGTGTATAAATTTTTGAATGAGAAACTAATTTGTGCTGTAAACTTTCACCTAAGGCACAATAAAATTTTTAAAATGAGAGAGAACAATGTCACAAAAAAGGAAAAAAAGCAGACTAGACATAGAGGCACACACACGAATAGACAGGTGCCATGTGAGGACCCATTTGTCTACAAGCTGAAGAATGCCAAGGGCTGCCCACAGACACTGGAAACTAGGAAAGAGACCCAAGGAAGGAATCAACACAGCCAAGACCGTGATTTGGACTTCTAGCCTCCAGAACTGTGAGGAAATAAAGCACTGTTCTTTAAAACCACCCACTTGTGGTAGTTTTTGCTATGGCAACCTTTGGAAACTAAGACATGCAGGAGGAAAGTAGAGGAAGAAATGGAAATGAGGTGGCCTGGGATGAGTGTTCTAGAAAAAGTAGAATACCCTGTGTGAAATGTCTGGAAGGGACCAGCCCAGGGACTCATGCAGAGATGTCTGAAGCCCAGTGCAAAGCCAAGATGCTACAATCCAACTCTCCTCTCTCCTTCCACATAAGTTAAAGAAGCAAACGCTCAGAGCTAAAAGTCACTGTAAGAAATGAATCCCTCCTGGTAACTCACTGAGACTTTGGGGAGGGACTTAGAGAATGGAAATGGGGCTCCAGGTTCGTATCTCCATGACAAGAAACAGGAGACCCCACCTCATATCTGGCACAAGGTATTCTGCAATAAGATGGATCCCTAGATGACCTCAACATGTTGCTGAAGAGGCATACATGAAAACCATCAAGGTAAATGGTTTCCCTAACCATCTTTAGATGGGGGCATAGATGGCTCAGTGATAGGATTCTCACCTTCCATGTGGGAGACCCAGATTCGATTCTCATCCAATGCACCTTATGTACAGCCACTGCCCATCTGTCAGTGGAGGCTTGTGCATTGCTATGATGCTGAACAGATTTTAGTGGAGCTTCCAGACTAAGACAGACTAGGAAGAAAGGCCTGGTCAATCTACTTCTGGAAATCAGCTAATGAAAATCCCATGGATCACAGAGGTCCAAACCACAACTGATCATGATGATTGTGCAGGGCCCGGCAGCGTTTCATCCCTTTGAGCATGGAGTTGCCATGAGTCAGGGGCCTACCTGACACAGCTAACAACAACAAGCATCCTTAATTCACGCCAGCCTCACCAATCAAAGTGACTCTTCTCCAGTTCGGCAAGCATTGTCTTTTGGAAGAGTTCACCGCTGAGTCCATCATGAAGCTTGAGATGGACAGATACATATCTCAAGAGCCTATTTTAAAGCTAATTCTAAATAAACGTTACATCTCCAAGAGAAATGGAAATTCAAGGGTTGTAGCCCAGAAAAATTTGAGCGTTACCTGCTGTTGGGGAATGGCTGGATGGTCTCCTTATGGTGATGAAATGGGAGCAAGTCTCCTGAAAGCAGAGAGGAGTCAGTGCTTTGGGAGACAACTAGCGTGTGTCACAGAAGGTCATTGGGACCAGCATCAGCAGCCTGGGCTCTCTCGTACCACTTCTGCTTCACCCTTGCTGAGTGACCTTATGTCCTAGTTATCTAGTGCTGCTATAACAGAAATACCACAAGTGGATAGCTTAACAAACAGAAATTTATTCTGTCAGTCTAGTAGACTAGAAGTCTGAATTCAGGGTGCCAGCTCCAGGGGAAGGCTTTCTCTCTCTGTCGGGTCTGGAGGAACGTCCTTGTCATCAATCTTCCCCTGGTTTAGGAGCTTCTCAGCACAAAACTCTAGGCTCAAAGGATACACTCTGCTCCTGGCACTACTTTCTTGGCAGTGTGAGGTGCCCCTGTCTCTCTACTCAGTTCTCTCTTTTACATCTCAAAAGAGATTGGCCCAATACACAACCTAGTCTTGTAGATTGAGTCCTGCCTCATTAACATAATTGCCTCTAATCCTGCCTCATTAACATCATAAAAACCAAACCAAACCCATTGCTCTCAGTGGATTCTGACTCATAGGGACCATATGTTAACGTCATAGAGGTAAGATTTACAACACATAGGAAAATTACATCAGATGACAAAATGATGGACAATCGCACAATACTGGGAATCAATGGCCTAGCCAAGTTGACACACATTTTGGGGGGACATAACTCAATCCATAACACTTTAGAAAAGTCAGTTTGGGCCTCAGTTTCCCCTTCTGTAAAATAGGTGCAATGCTACCCACTCTCCCTACCTCAAAAGGAAACCCAAAGGTGAAGCTACAGTATAGAATCATGTCATTTTAAATAGTAACGAGCATTTTATAGGGACAAGCAGGCAAGCTTGAAAAGCGTGCCCACTTTGATCACCTCTAGAATGGAGGAAAGAGAAGGGAAAGCCCTAGGCTATTCTACACTTTCTACACATGCCCCGTGGAGCCAAGAACAGGTGTAAAGCGTGATGTGGAACAACCATGCTCAAGGCTAATAGTAGGACCTTTAAGGGAACAATGATGATGATGGTGATGATAACAGCAAACTCAGATTGAATGTGTACACGTGAAACTCACTGCTGGAGGCACAAAAAAAACAAAAACCAAACCCAGTGCCGTCGAGTCGATTCCGAATCATAGCAACCCTATGAGCTAGAGGCACAGTATATGTATTACCTCTTTTCAGCCTTTCAGCAACCCTATGAGGTTGGTACTATGATTGTTGTTGTTTTGTGTGCTGTTGTGTTGATTCTGACTCACAGCAAGAGTAAGTTTCCTAGGCTGTTATCTTTTCAGGAGTAAATCACCAGGTCTTTTCTCCCTCAGAGTGGCTGGTGGGTTCAAACCACCGACATTTCCATTACCAGTCAAGCACATAACCACTGCACCACCAGGGATCCTTGGTACTATGATTATCATTCCCATTTTGCCGATGAGGATACTGAGGAACTTGTTCAAAGTGTCACAGGCACGATCTGAACCCAGAACTCTGGCTCAAGTCCATACTCTTATTCATTATGCTATAATAGTAATTATTATTCTAAGGAATAATAATTGCTATCATAGATATTATCTATTCGACGGCACTGGGTGCTGGGATCATAGATATTAACATAATTATGTTGTTGTGTGCCGTCGAATCAATTATGACTCATAGCAACCCTATAGGACAGAGTAGAACTGCCCCATAGGGATTCCTAGGCTGTAATATTTATGGAAGCAGATCTCCAGGTCTTTTCTCCCTCAGAGCAGCTGGTGGATTTGAATCACTGACCTTTTGGATAGCATCCGAGCACTTTAACCATTGTACCCCCATGGCTCCTAAACTGTCATAATAAAGCTATTATTATTATCATCCAGTGCACCTAGCTGTCCCCACAGCCCAATGTGGAGGGTATTTTTATTGATGGGAAACTGAGGCTCAGGAAATCACTCACATCTTAGGCTGTGGGTTCCCCTGACTCCAAGTCCAGTGTTTTTTCTTCCCAAAATGCAGCCTCCTAAACAGACACAGATTAGTGGCCAGCAGACACAAGCTCACAAAAGCTTAAAAAGAAAAAAAATATTACTTAGCACCCTTGAGCTACCACCCAGCTCAAGGTGGTTCACCTTCAGCTGAGACATGTCTTGCACTCTTGAAATACAAACATAGGAAGGCAGGTTGCTCCATGTTCTCACAACATAACCTTTCCAAACAACAGGAAACACAAAGTAGGATTCACTGACCTTCTGAATTCAGTGCTTTCTGGTCTACTTCTGGAGATGAAAGGGTTGAAATGAAATTTTAAACATACAAGTGACAGGTGAAAAGAAAGAGGAAAAATGAATATGATCTGAATGGTGAGAAGGGAGGAAACCCTGGCGGCATAGTGATTAAGAGCTATAGCTGCTAACCGAAGGTCGGCAGTTCAAATCCACCAGGCTGTCCTTGGAAACCCTAGTTCTACTGTGTTCTGTGGGGTCACTGTGAGTCAGGATCATCAACTCAACGGCAACGGGTTTGGTTTTTTTGGTTTGGGTGATAAGGGAAGACTACAGAATATCTTCACTTGTAACCACAATTTTTAGGGTTAATTTTTCCTTAATAGAGAAGATGCCTGCCAATTTTTTTCTCCAAGTACCCAGAGAAGTGAGCAAACAGAAGAGATTTTAGCTGGAAGGGAGAAAAACCATCTTCCACATGAGCTGATAAAATACTGGGAAAGTAACTGAAACTAACGCAACCAATTTAAGCAGCAAATTGATGTATTAAATCGTAATTTGGTAGCTCACAGAATTTCCAGGAGGGTCAGAAAATTAGAAGGTTTGCCCAGCCGGGAACAATGTTTAGAATCGTGACACAAAACAGGGCCAGGAAAGGCGCCACTGCAGCTGCCCCGGGGCACAGACACCCCTACCAGTTTCCTTCAGGTCAACTCTGACTCATGGCGACCCAATGTGTGTCAGAGTAGAACTGTGCTCCACGGCGTTTCCAGTGGCTGATTTTTCAGAAGTAGATAGCCACGCCTTTCTTCTGAAGTGCCTCTGGGTGGACTCAAACCTCCAACATTTCTATTAGCAGCTGAGCATGTTAGTTATCTGCACTACTCAGGGACACCACAGACACTCCTACTGCACCCAAAACCTCCCACGCCAAATGGTGGACACTGCCGCTGGAATTGCTGCTACCAGGAACTGGACGTGGTCAGTGATGCCCTCCAGCCTCCTCCAATCACCGACTTCTGATTCAAAGTGTGGGGTGGGTGTGCCTGAGTGGAGGAGCCTCTGTCACGTGCCCACCCCGTAGCTGCAAGAAAGGCGGGGAAAGTGAGCAGCTGACACTTTTAGCATCGAGTGACCAAGTTGTTCAGATCTGCCTGGGATTGTCCCTGTTTTAAAACTAAAGTCCCACATCCTGGAAACGCCCCCTCAGTCCCAGGCAAACCAGGACCGTTGCTCACCCTGTAAGTGGGAGAGGTGCTCTGGGCCATGAGGCAAGGGGTGATACCCCAAACACAAGAAGGAAATTCAGATTCTGGGTGGCCATAAAAGAACAACAAATGCCCACGATATCTCCCAAAAGAGGTCAGATCATTTCCAGTCCTAGCAGATTTCAGGAAGAAAAGAGGTTTTCCTAAAAGCAGGGAACTAGACTAAGTGGACTTAAGACTTCTTTCCATTACAGAACTCTAGAATCTGGAACCCCAGGATTTTATAACGCTACAAAGCCATGATTCTTTCCAGTGATTTCCCAATTTTTGTGAGCACTTTAAGTATTACACAGAATTGTTAAAAATGTCCTACCACTGCTGAGTGAAGCTAAGTGAGCCATAATGAATTTAATGAAAACCAAATACCCAACAGCATTGTTCATTCCACGGGGATGAGCAGAAGATGGTTCACAAGAACAAAAATCAATTCCCAAAAGTAAGCCTTACTTTAGGGTCCCCGGATGGCACAAAGAGTTTGTGCTCAACTACTAACCTAAATATTGGTGGTTCGAACCCACCCAGAGGCATCACGGAAGAAAAGACCTGTTGATTTGCTTCCATAAAATTACAGCCATTGAAAATCCCATGGAGCAGTTCTACTCTGTAATACATGGGGTCACCATGAGTCAGAATCCACTCAATGGCAGCACGTAAGCCTTACCCTGTAGAGTCTTCCTAAAACAAAAACAAACAAACAAAAGACCTGTTGCGATATAGTGGATTCTGACTCTTAGGGACCCCACAGGACAGAGTAGAACTGCCCATAGGGTTTCCAGTGAGTGGCTGGTGGATTCAAACTGCTGACCTTTTGGCTAGCAGCCTAGCTCTTAACCACTACACCACCAGGGCTCCAGAGTCTTCCTAGAATCTACAGTTGCCACTTAAAGAAGACATTGGCACAGGCACAATGGGATGGATTGTGGGTGTATTGTTCGGTCACCCCAGCAGACTTTCCTAATCCTCTTGCCCTGGTAAGGGACTCTCACGACATGCCTGACCCCCATTGGCTAGGAGTAAGCAGGTGACCCCAATCTAGCCAATCACAGAAAACCATTGCCCAGACCCAACTGTTGTCACCCAAGCCTGGCCAATTAGGGCCCTCTCCTGGGATTCCCCATTTTGAAGCTGGAACAGAAGAGGCTCTGACTCTGCGGTCTGGGGACTGGAAGAACTTAAAGCGAAGACATGAGTGGTCATCTTCCCTGCTCTTTGGAAAAAGCCTATTGGCAGCAGAAAGAAATGGAGCCCTTTGGAGATGAGCAGGGACCTGAAAGTGGTAGAAAATGAGACAGAGAGAGGCATCAAACCCCAGTTCTAGGTCCTGAGGCCCTATTTCTTGCAAGATATTCCATACTCCTTCCCAACCATGTGAGACCACAGACTCCCCTGCTTCTAATAAAGTCCTTGGCTATTACACAAAATTCTAAAGATATGAGAGTTACGCAGTTGCCATTAGTTAATGACTGGGATGGCTCTGCTCTATAAGTTGCTTTGGGAATATTGACCTAAAAATAATCATGTAAGATGGAGCCAACATTCAGCCAGTATTCATTAACACTGCCATATAGATTGCTTTTCTTTGAAACGGGTTCACCTCCTCATAAAATGGGGATTAGAAATAGCCTCATCAGTTTGATGTACAGCTTCAGTGGGATGATGCATGGGAAGTCCTTTTTGGTTGAATATTTGCTGGTTTTTCAGTTATAATTCAAGCTCTTCCATGAGGTAGTTGAGGTTCAGAGAAGTCAGCAACCCTCTCCATTTACACAGCTGATAAGGACAGGCAGGGCTCGCATCTGGGTCTACTAACACAAAGATGGTCCCCTTCCTAGTCTAGTACAACCTCAAAGTACAGGGGTACCCAGGTGATTTTCTACCACCTGCATAAGAGGAAACTGATGAACTGACAAGAGACAAAATGCTGTGATTATTCTGAAAGCAAACCATTAAGAGTCGTTGTTTGACTTTCCTACTTGGGGCCTTACCTGGGGCCCAGGAAACCCAGAAGGATACTTTGGGGCACAAGGGGAGTATCCCAATAGGTCATGAAGGGAATCCGATCCTGAGAGTCATTTCTTTTACATGGACTGATGGCAGCAGCAAAGATCACTGCCTACTTGAAGGAGGCTTATTTAGGTTCATATTCAGCTAGAAGCATTGAAAAACCGAGAGGAAGAGGGGAAATCAGGGCAAAGGAAGAAACAATGGCAAACCACACAGTTGGCATTTAAGTGGAGACATCACCAGGCACTCAGAAATCCACTCCTGCCTAGACTGCAGACTGAACCCTAAGCCAATTCATTTCACTGCAAATAAAACGTCCAAAATTCCAAGCACTGAGCCTCTGGCAATGCCATGACTTTACCAAGCATGGTAAGTTAGAAGTACACAGAGTTACATGATTGCAGCTCTCAGTTTAAGAACTCGGTTGAGCCAGGGGAAAAAATATTGGCCACAAATATGCAGACAAATTTATCAAAGAGTTAATATCTATAAGCTCATACACATAATGTAAATATTAAGATAAATATGCAAAGGATCTGAAGAAAAATTTCCCCAAGAAAAAAAATGGAAATCATAAGACAACAGAGAAAAATGTTCAGCATCACCAATTACCAAAGAAATTTGTAACTGGAAACAGTGGTGTTCCACATGATATCTATTAAATTGGCAAAAATAATAAATTACGATAATACCCAGTGCTGGCAATGTGTCAGTGAAACTGGTAAATTCAAATGTGGCTAGTGGCTAAGTATTTTGGAAAATTATTTAAAACTATTTCTTGAGTCTTAAAATCGTTAATACTATATGATCTAATGCCACCACCCATCTGTCAGTTTGATGTATTTTGGTGGCTTGCATGTTGTTATGATGCTGGAAGCTATGTCACCAGTATTTCAAATACCAGCCAGGTCACCCAGGGTGGACAGGTTTCAGCAGAGCTTCCAGATTAAGACAGACTAGGAAGAAAGGCCCGGTGCTCTACTTTCAAAAATTAGCCCGTGAAAACCCTATGGATCACAACAGACAGTTGCTCAATATAATGCTGGTAGATGAGCCCCTGATATGGATTGAATTGTGACCCCAAAAATGTGTGTCATCTTGGCTAGGCCACGATTCCTAGTATTGTATGATTGTCCACCATTTTGTCATCTGATGTGATTTTCATGTGTTGTAAATCCTACCTCTATGAAGTTAATGAGGCAGGATTAGAGGCAGTTATGTTAATGAGGCAGGACTTAATCTACAAAATTAGGCTGTGTCTTGAGTCAATCTCTTTTGAGATATAAAAGAGAGAAGTGAGCAGAGAGACAGGGGGACCTTCTACCACCAAGAAAGTAGAGCCAGGAGAAAAGCACACCCTTTGGACCCAGGATCCCTGTGCTGAGAAGCTCCTAAACCAGGGAGCAGAGAAAGAAACCAGAACCCAACAGAGAAAGAAAGCCTTCCCCTGGAGCTAGCGCCCTAAATTCGGACTTCTAGCCTCCTAGACTGTGAGAGAATAAGTTTCTCTTTGTTAGAGCCATCCACTTGTGGTATTTCTGTTACAGCAGCGCTGCATAACTAAGACAGCCCTCTGGGTTGGGAGGCACTCAAAATACAACTGGGGATGGACTGATGCAAAGGCTGCAACAGTGGACTCAAACATACCAATGATCATGAAGATGGTGCTGGATTAGGCAACGTTTTATTTTGTTACACATAAAATAATCCTAAATCCGAGCCAACTCAACAGCACCTGACGACAACATCATAACCTAATGATCACACTCCACAGAATTTTTTCTAAGAGAATTCAGTAGCCACATGTCCAAAGACATTGGCTCCGCAGCGTAATTTAACGGCACAAAAATGAGTAAATGAAAACGCTGAGAAACAAGCTAAGTGGTCACAGTATGGAAAAAGTTCAACAAATGATAATAAATCCACCTAGCTGAATAGTTTTGGAATCATTTAAAATGCCAACTGTGAAGGCTATGTAACAAGGTAAATGTTTTTAATATGCTTAGAGAAAAAAAGAAAACTGTAGAGGCTAAGAGTAGAATGATGAAAAGTGTGTCTACACAAGAGTATGAGAATAAGAGGAGCTCAGAGTAATGAAAAGAGCTGCAACTTGTAAGGCAGTGGGGAGTGAGTGATCTTCAGCCTCGGCTTCCTCATCAGTGAATTTGGAGTGGTGATCTCTCTCTCTTCCTCTCTCTCAGGGAACTGGGGGACGTGTATGAGATCACATATGGGACGAGTTGTGCCCGGCGTAAGCTCAGTCCATGTTCTTCTTTCCCCTCCCCTCTTCCTTCAGCTCAGGGTTCTAGGAGGTAGCAACCTGCAGGGGTGGGGAAGCTGCCTGAAGAACGGAGGCTGTGGAGACTGGGCCCCAAGAGGGCATTAGATATGAATGGCACCTTCTGGCCAGCGCCATCTCCCCACATGCTTCTATCTTCAAATCCAGTTTCCCAATAGTCCCTATATTCCCCTCCCCTACTGCTCTGGTCAACAGGAGACCCAGACCATCAGCACCCAGGATGTGTTCAGAGGAAGAAGAGGTGCCTCCTCCCCGGGAAGGAAGCCTGAATATCCTGAGAGAACTCCCCCACCTCCAGGCCTTGCAGTTTATAAAGGATCTCAATGTTTTTCATCTCTTCTGGGACTCACAAGAACCCGTGGAAGGAGGCAGAAAAGAGGTTATCATTTGGAAGAAACTGAGGCTCAGAGAGTGAGCCTGCCTCCCCAGTGCTACGTGTCCTGCAAGGGGCAGAGATGGGTCCAGCACCCTTGATGACTCCAGGCCCCCACCCCTTACCCCCACCCTGGTCTGTTGACTGAATACAGAGGTTACTGGCAAAAGCCCAACTCCCTTGAAACCTTCCCCTTAAAAATTCTGGTGGGTTTTGGTTTACCAGAATTCTCCCAAGGGAAAGAACACTAACTGTCTAGACTAGTGGTTCTCAAACCTGAGCACGTATTAGAACCACCTAGAAGGCATTAAAATACAGATGGCTGTGCCCCACCCCAGGGTTTCAAATCAGTAGGTCTGGGGTGGGGTACAAGCATTTGCCTGTCTCACAGGTTTCCAGGTGATGCCACTGCTGCTGGTCCAAGGACCCCACTTTGAGAACTCTTGGTCTGGAAGACAACCTTGATAAGTGCTTGAGGTTAAAGATGTACGTGGAATGTTGTTGTTGTGTGCTGTCGAATCAATTCCGACTCACTGCAACTCCATGCAGCAGAGAAAAACTGCCCCATAGGGTTTCCTAATGGGAGCAGATTGCCAGGTCTTTCTCCCACAGAGCTGCTGGTTGGGTTCAAACCGCTGATCTTTTGGTTAGCAGCTGAGCACCACCAGGGCTCCTTGTACTTGGGGTAAAACAAAAAACCAAACCTGTTGCCTGTGAGTCGATTCCAACTCATAGCGACCCTATAGCACAGAGTAGAACTGCCCCACAGGATTTCCAAGGAGCACCTGGTGGATTCCAACCACTAACCTTTTCGTTAATAGCCATAGCTCTTAGCCACTATGCCACCAGGGTTCCTGTACTTGGGGTAAAAAGGAGGGGGTAAGTGGTTCTGCATGGAAACCAAGGAGAAAAATGTTCTTTTCTTCCCACAAGAAAGGTGAAGAGAGGGAGAGAAGAAGATCAAGCAAATGGGAAGAAGGCCATGGGCTTTATGCAGTAACCTCTCCTGCAACTCCACCAACAACTTCCATTCAAGCAATTAGAGTCATGTGAATATGCAGGGTTAGTGTGTGGAGGGTGTGGGAACTGAAGGGCTGAGTAGCTGACTGTTGTCTTAGGCTGGGTTATCTAGGGAAGCAAAACCTGTCAATTGTATATATACATATAGAGAGAGAGAGACAGAGATTTATCTCAAGGAAGTGGCTCACACAGTTTAGAGGCTAGCAAGTCTCAAGCCCATGGGTCAAGTGTCAGGCTGAAGGCTTCTCCTGACTCATGTAGCTTCAGAAGCTGATGAACCCAAGATCAGCAGACAGTAGGGCAGACTGCTAGCTCAAGGTCCAAGAACCAGAGGTCCGATCATGAGCCAGATGTGGGATCCAGAGTGAGCAAAGCCAGCAAGCATTATCAGAACATCCATATGTATTGGATACAGGCCATACCCCTTAGCAGATTCCCCTTACAATGACTGGCTGATCACATCACGGAGATGATTACATTATATCATAAAATGAAGGATAACTACATCATTACATAATGGCCAAACAACATCATTGCACAACTGCCAAACTACATTATTACATAACTGTCAAATCACTGAGAATCATGATTTGCCCAGCCAAGCTGCCACACAATCTTAACCATCTCAAATCTCATGTGAGGATGGGGGTAAGGCACATAGCAGGCAATGTCCAGATGGACAGGCTGGCCTTCTGGGTTCAGAGCACCCGGAAATGTGTGGGCAGAGCCTTGGACTTCCAAGGCTGTGGTGTGAGGGAGCTGCAGGGATGTCATGCAGTTTCAGTGGGCAGGGTGGCCAGCAGAGCCAGCTGACATATAAATCAAGTGAACTGAGGGAAGGGTGGGCCTTTGTGGCTGCTATCACTTCCCTGGTAGAATTCTCACCCTCCATGCAGGAGACCCGGGTTCAAGTCCCAGCCAGTGCACCTCACGTACAGCCACCACTTATCCGTCAAGGGAGGCTTATGTGTTGCTACGATGCTGAACAGATGTCAGCAGAGCTTCCAAACTAAGACAGACTAGGAAGAAAGGCCTGGTGATCTATTTCCAAAAATCGATCAATGAAAATCCTGTGGATTACAATGATGTGGTTCACAACTGATCATGGGGATGGCACAGGAATAGGCACAGTTTCATCTCATTGTGCATGGGGTCACCATGAGTTCAGGCCAGCTCAGAGGCAGCTAACAACAAAAATCATACTCCAGCAAGGAGCTTGGGGCTTTTTCTCATCATCTCATTCAATAACTATACTACCCTGGGAGGTGGCTGAGGCACCTGGGGCACAAGGAGGTGAGGCTGCAGAACCTGAGTTAACACTGCTAACTGCAATGGCTCTCAAGACCCCTGAAATTCCACTACTGGAGATTTATTCATTTAGGGAAGGCTCTAGCATCTTACAGACTCCTTCATTAAAATGTTGTTGGAAAGTTCACTTAAGAATTAGCTCAACAAATATTCATAGAGTATCTCCAGGTGCTGGGAGATGAAACATCTTTAGACCATCATGGGCTAATGTTTTAGGGGTTTTATTTGGCAACCAGCCTGTCTCATTTTAATTTAAAATGATCAACAGAGTAAAGATGCAGGGAGCTGAGCTAACATTCTGGTGAAGTGGTATTTTCATTCTAGTTGTTAGCAAGCTGGTGCCATTGTTACCAACGAGGGCGTTTGTCACAGAAGACAGTGTTGTTCAAAGTTGTCCGTGGGCTCTGCAGGGTATCAGGGTCCTTGTGCCCGCTGTCAAGTCTAAGGATGAAGAGGTGTGAGCGTGGGGGGGTGGGGGGGTTGGCAGCAGGGAGCTCAGGAAAGATGGGCCTTGGCTGCTCTGGGTGCTCCAGGCCTCTGAAAATGCTCCCTCAGCTGGTGGTAAGGAATTGGGGATCAGTTTTTCTGGAAGCCCACCCAATGAGATTCATTTCCTGATTCCCAGAAGTCTCCATTGTAAGGAAAGCTCACTTTAAGTGCTTTAGAGCAGTTCTCCACCACCCATCTGTCAGTTTGTCATACTGTGGTGGCTTGTATGTTGCTGTGGTGGCAAAAGGCCTTCAGTATTTCAAATACCAGCAGGATCACTCCATGGTGGCAGGTTTCAGCAAAGCTTCCAGACTAAGACAGACTAGGAAGAAAGGCCTAGAAATCTACTTCCAAAAAAATCAGCCAATGAAAAGGTTATGGATCACAAGAGAACATTACCCAACTTCCCTGCTTTGGACATGTCATCAGGAGAGATTAAAGGCTAGAGGAAGTCATCATGTTTGGTGATGTAGACGGCCAGGGAGGGTGTGGGAGACCCTGGGTGAGATGGATTGGCACAGTGGCCACTTATATCAGATATGGGGGCAATTGTGAAGATAGTGACGGACCAAGCAACGTTTTGTTCTGTTGAAGGTAAGGTCATCACTGTCAGAGTTGACTCAAAAGCAGCTAACAAGAGAGTAGTGCCATTCTGTATGTCTAATTGGCTTGGAAGTTTCCAGAAGTCCAAATGGAGGGAGAAGGGGATGAGAAGGAGATCTTTAGAAAATAGCCAAGCTGTAACCCAGGGAAAGAGCACTAGACTTGGAGTGATGAACCCCAAGTTAGAATCTGGGCTCTGCCACTTAAAAGCGATGTAAGCTCAGCAAAGCTTTCTCCTCTCGAGCCTCATTTCCCTCACTCATGACAGACATGCTACCACCTACATCCTAGCCCTCAAGCAAAGTAGGAGCGTGATGAGAGGCCCTGACTCTGGGCAGACTGCTGGGATTCGAATCCTAGCTCGGCCACATACGAGCCATGTGACTTTCAGCAAGTTACCTAACCTCTCTGTGCCTCAATTCTCTCATCTGTAAGACGAGGCTAATAATCATATCTAGCTGACAAAGTTCCTATAAGCAGGGGCAGATTATCCAGTAAGCAAGATAAGCACAGGCTTACTTGCGCTTATTTACTAATCTGTAGTGAACAATTTCACATAGATTTCACCCCACCACGTCGAAGTGAAACCCATGCGAAATTGTTCACTAACCAAAAAAAAAAAATCCTCAAACTGACTGCCATTGAGTCGATTTCAACTCATAGCGACCCACTACAGGTTAGTTAATAAGCACAAGTAAGCCTGTGCTTACCTTGCTTACTAGGTCATCTGCCTCTGTCACAGATTGGATATTTGAAAAAAGGCTGATTCTGCAGGAAGGTGCTGTGGGATTGGGAGAGAGACAGATGCCAGCCATACCTAGAAGCAGAATCTTTAATGTGGTGAAAAAATGTGCATTGTTCACTACAGATTAGTAAGTAAGCACAAGTAAGCCCATGCTTACCTTACTTTTGGATAATCTGCCCCTGCCTGTAAGAATTGAATAATATAATTTATGTAAAGCACTAGAACAGCTTCTGGCTTATAGAAGTGCTATATACCCAAAACCAAACCCATTGCCATCGAGTCAATTCTGACTCATAGTGACTGTAGGACAGAATAGAACTGTCTCATAGGGTTTCCAAGGATGCAAATCTTTACAGAAGCAAACTGCTACATCTTTCTCCCACAGAGAGGCTGGTGGGTTTGAACCACTGACCTTTTGGTTAGCAGCCAAGCACTTAACCACTGTGCCACCAGGGCTCCTTAGAAGTGCTATAGGGGTTCATTTATTTACCCAAACTAAACCCATTGCCACTGAGTCTATTCTAACTCAAAGGGACTCCATGTGACAGAGTAGAACTGCACCATAGGATTTCCAAGGCTGTAATCTTTACAGAAGCAGACTGCCACATCTTTCTCCCATGGAGTGGCTGGTGGGCTCAAATCGCCAACCTTTTGGTTAGCAACCAAGCACTTAACCACTGCACCACCAAACCCAAAACCCCATTGCTGTCAAATCTATTCAGACTCATAGCAACCCTATAGGACAGAATAGAACTGCCCCACAGGGTTTCCAAGGAGCGGCTGGTGGCTTCAAACTGCCGACTTTTTGGTCAGCAGCCTGAGCTCCAATCTGTGACCAAACAGGAGATTGAACTGTCAGACCCATCACCCACCACTACCTACACAAGGAAAGGCTGCAGATTCTTAGAGGGAATTTACTTGTAGCAGGCACTGTGGCATTTCCCCATGGCAAGGGAGAGTCAGGGTCCTTTCTCTGCCTCCCACACCAAGGGAAGGGAACCACTGGGAAACTGGAGAGTGTTGTCAAGATAAGGACATGAGCATCCCCTCCCGGTTGGATTTCTGCTGAGCTCCAGGATCTCAAAGTTCACCCCAAGTGTGAACGGAGGTGACAGAGTTCTTGGCAGAGCCTGGTGTGATTGCCCAAGGGTTTAGGGGTACTCAAGGATGGGTCTAGCGCTGCCCCTGGCCCAGAGAAGCCCAGGTGGGCTACTGGCAGAAGCAGCAGTGGCAGAGCAAGGGCATGGCCAGGATGTACGGTGTCCTCCCAGGCCCCAAGCGACTCTGCCAAGGGCTGCTGGCCAGGGTGAGGGAACCCAGGGTGTGCACCCAGGAGCAGGACCTAGGAAGCCAGCAGATAGCCAGTGCAAAGGCCCTACCAGACGTTCTCCAGGGAGAGCTTGGGTTGAGATGTCTGCCACTTGGCCACCCAGAAAGAACAGCTGCAGATTTGTACAAAGGCTTTGAGCCTTTCTCCTGATGGTCCATCTCCCCTTCCTGGAGGTCTACACCAGTTGCCATCCCGGCAACGCCAACTCACATCATGGTGACTCCATGTGTGCCAGAATAGAACTGCACTCCATTAGGGCTTTCAATGGCTGATTTTTTGGAAGTAGATTGCCAGGGCTTTCTTCCAAGGTGCCTCTGGGTGGACTTGAACCACCAACTGTTTTACTGCTGCAGTATGACCTCGTGTTAACTGATAATATCTCAAAAATTGTATTCCCAAACAAGGTCATGTACACAGGCACCGAGGTTGGGACTCCAGCATGTATTTTTGGGAGACACAATTCAATCCATAACAGCATGCCTGAAGATAGTGGTGGGAGAGAAAATACAGCCAACTCCTGGCTGCGCCCAGCTGAGCGCAGCCCATGCAGAAAACCAGCTCCGCTCTGCTGCTGCACCTTCCTCCAGCTCTGCTAGCTCTGACTGTGTCTCTTTCATTCCCGGCCTCTTGTCCAGATTTACCTTCACAGCCATCTGAACTCCAAACTCATAAAAATGCAGATGGTGGAGTCAGCTCAGTGAGAGAGTCAGCTGGGAGGAGGTGACTGTGGCTGAAGCCACTCCAACAGCCGATTTTGTTTTTTCATTGCTGACTAGGACACACATTTCCTTTTCATAACTTGTAATTTCCCAGGTTTGCTGTTCCTTCACTCCTCTGCAATCAGGCAGCCAAGACTTACCTGGCTCTGATGCTTCTTCTCTGACGTTCCTTCCAGCTGGCACATTCTCAATGAGAAGCAGGTCTCCTGTACCCCAGCTGCCTTGCCGTGCGCCCTCAAGGGAGTCTCCGGGGCTGTATTTGCTCTGCAGGATCTGTCGTTGGGGGTGGGACATCCGCCCTCTCTCCCTCCAAAGAATCCTGCTGTGAGTCAGAATTTAGCTTTTTTTCCAGACAGCATCAGTCTCCATTGTCTAAAACAGAATTTCTCTACTTGGCACAATAGATCTTTGGGGCTGAATATTGACCTTGTGTTGGGGTGAGGCAGGAGATGGTCTTGCACATTGTTAGACATTCAGCAGTGTCCCACACCTCTGCCTGCCAGATGCCAGCAGCACCCCCATGATGATCAAAAATGTCCCCAGACATCAACAAATGTGCTCCTGGGAGGCAAAATTGCCCCTGGTTGAGAACCACTGGTCTAGAAGGGTAGCTGAGATCCTGTGTGCTGGACTGTTGACCTTCCCTGGAAGAAATAGTCCAGGTCTCCACATTGACAGTGAGGGAAGGTTCTGGCATGCCTGTGGCACAAAGACAGGACAAAAAGAGCTCACTGGGTAATTAAAGGCCATCACAGACCAGTGGGGCCCTGGTGGCGCAGTGGTTAAGTGTGCAGGAGGGAGCCTTAGTTTGGGTTCCCCAAAAGGAGGCCCTGAGATAAGGATCCCAGGGCAAGCAGATTATTTGGGAGATGCAAGGAAGATTGGGAGGGAGGTGAGGACATAGTACAGCAAACAAAAGTGTTGATAAAGAGTCTGTGTCCCTGGGTGGTAGAGTTAACATGCCTAACTGCTAACTGAAAGGTTAGAAGTTTGAATTCACCCAGAGGCACCTTGGAAGAAAGGCCTGGTGATCTATTTCTGAATGATCAACCATTGAAGACTCTATGGAGCACAGTTCTACTCTGACATACATGGCATCACCATGAGATGGAGTCAACTTGATGGCAACTGGTAGTTAATTTCCCATGTTTGGTACTCATTCATTCCAAGATGCCACTGTGGACAACTGGAGTGTAATCCTGTGGGGGACCTCTAGGAGCCAGGGTAGAACACACTCCTCACAGTTCACTCTCCCCCAACTCCCAAGGGTAGGTAGGGGAGCTGGGGTATTTATACACCAACTCTTGACAGTCATTGGTTTTGTGGGCTGCTGCCAGGGCAGTGTTAATTCCCCAGAATTTCCTGATTAACATGCAGAGAAGAAAGCAGGTTCCAGTTCCCGGGAAAGCCCTCAGGTAAGGATGATGCCAGGTAAATGCAGGTGCCTGCAATGGGGAGCCAGGCTGTCAGCATGCCCTGACATGATAAGGCTGAGGGGATGTGGGCTTTCCTGCAGTCACATATCCGTCAACTCGCTATGCCTATCACTCTGCCGGCAGGGACCTTGCATCTCCAGGGCTTACCCCCAGGGACAGTGTGGTTGACTGCCATGGTCTTCAAAGTTTTTGAGGGCAGAACTGTTTCCTCAAACACAGTTTGAAAAGAATGCCCTGTATGATGCGCCACAAAAGACAGCCGCTCTGGTTGATGTGAGGACAGGGAGGTAGGCGAGAAGCAGGGGTGAAGGGCCAGAGCCCCATAAGCTGCTCCCCTCTCAGGCTACCCCCCACCCCAGGCACAGTTAAGAAACCCCCAGGGAATGGAAAATGGTACAGCCACTTTGGAAATCGGTTTGTCGCTTCCTCAAAAATCTAGAAATAGAACTACCATACGATCTAGCAATCCCACTCCTTGGAATATATCCTAGAGAAATAAGAGCCTTTACACAGACAGATATATGCACACCCATGTTTATTACAGCACTGTTTACAATAGCAAAAAGATGGAAACAATCAAGGTGCCCATCAATGGATGAATGGATAAATAAATTATGGTATATTCACACAATGGAATACTACGCATCGATAAATAACAGTGAAGAATCTGTGAAACATTTCATAACATGGAGAAACCTGGAAGGCATTATGTTGAGTGAAATTAGTCAGTTGCAAAAGGACAAATATTGTATAAGACCACTATTATAAGAACTCGAGAAATAGTTTAAACAGAGAAGAGAATATTCTTTGATGGTTACGAGAGTGAGGAGGAAGGGAGGAAGAGGGGTCTTCACTAATCAGATAGTAGGCAAGAACTACTGTAGGTGAAGGGAGAGGCAAAACACAATACAGGAGAGGTCAGCACAACTGGACTAAACCAAAAGCAAAGAAGTTTCCTGAATAAACCAAGCCCTTTGAAGGCCAGCGTAGCAGGGGTGGGGGTTTGAGGACCATGGTTTCAGGGGACACCTAGTCAATTGGCATAATAAAAACTATTAAGGGAAAAAAAGTGATGGAGTAATTTGGGAATGGATAGTATTGACGGTGGCACAACATGATCGTACTCAGTGTTACTGAATTGTTTGCATAAAAAATGTTGAATTGACAAATGTTTTGTTGTATATATTTTTATCACAATAAAAAAGGAAACAGACTTAAAAAAAAAAAGAAAGAAAGAAAAAGAAGCCCCAGATGTCCACAGAAGAAAATTTGAAAGTACCAAGAAGCCAGCTTGGTCACCAATTAGCTCTGTGATTTTGGGTGAGACCCTTAGCCTCTCGGAGCCTCAGTTTCCCCAACCATAAAATGGGCAGACTGTGATCCACACCTCCTTTAGCTGTGTGAGGATTAAATGAGATCACACCATGGGTATAAGATGAGTGTACCTGGCTCAGATGTGCTTCCATGCCTGACTTCTGGCTCAGCTGCACTGAAGATTACAATGGGCTCTCCACAGGCAGTGTGTTGAAGCTGAGTGT
The DNA here is from genome assembly GCF_024166365.1 of Elephas maximus indicus. Classification (NCBI taxonomy): domain Eukaryota; kingdom Metazoa; phylum Chordata; class Mammalia; order Proboscidea; family Elephantidae; genus Elephas; species Elephas maximus. The sequence continues at coordinate 33,553,523 of NC_064838.1, forward strand.
TGATCTTTGACTTTCGGCTTCAGTAAGAATCATTTCCGTGGCTGCCAAGCTAATTCAATCAGCCTGCGTGGGCTGCTGGGTCCCTAACGACCTTTCCAAGGAGCAAGATGAACTTCCCTCATCTTTAATGAATACTCACAGACTTCTTTTAGGCCCAGCTCCCCTCCCCCACCCCGCCCCACCCGGCGCTAAGCCTGGCCCTGGCCCCACCCCCAGCACCGGCTGGGTTCTTCCTCCAAACAGGATGGACCATCAGTATTGCTTGACCCTGAACATCCCATCACGTGGAGACGCTGGCCACCCTGGTCACCCACCAGCTCAGACACCCAGTATCACCCTGGCCTGAAATGAGCCTATAGGGTTTTTCTGTTGCTTCCTTTCCCCCTGTTTCATGTGGGAAGTCCATTCTATGTGAGTACAAAACCACCAGTTGCTGTTCATGGCAACTCCCATGTGTGTCAGAGTAACACTGTGCTCCGTAGGGTTTTCAATCGCTGATTTTTCAGAAGTAGATCACCAGGCCTTTCTTCCGAGGTAACTTTAGATGGATTCAAACATCCAACCTTTCAGTTAGTGGCTAAGTACGTTAACCATTTGTGCCACTCAAGAACTCCCATGCAATTACAAGGAGCCTGAAATCCATCTAGTCCTCTTTCTGTCATGGGGTGGGTAAGCCCAAGACCTAGTCCAGGGCAAATCAGTTGAGATCTTTGTGCCAGGACCCTGGAAGATGAAGTGAGTGGATTACAAAAGCTCTTTTTCAATTAGGGCTGGTAAATGGATAACATTTTTCCTGCCACATTGAGAGAATGAGTGAGAGTCAGTTGGAGAAAGGGCCAGTGTGAGAGAAAAAGTCCTGATGATATCACCTGAACTCCTGGATCCAACAGTGCCTGAAGCAAGACCCAATCCTGGACTGTTTAGTTACCAGTAACACTCTCTCCCCTTTTCTTTTCTTTTTCTTAAGCCAGTATAAGTTTGATTTTCTGTCATTTGCAACTGAAAGAGCACCCACTAACACTGAACCTAAGCCCCTCTGAGATATGAACCTCCTCCTATGGAGAGGGAAGGTGAGAGGGCAAACCCATAAGAGCTTGGTCTCTTGGACTGAGAGATCCCCCTGGTCCCAACTTCCAGTTTTCTCCCCTGTTCAAGCCCCAGCCTGCCTTACCGATTATACCAATAACAACTCAGGTTATAACATTTTATCACATTTTAATTCTGCGTCTGCCCTCACCTCTCCACCCCTCCACCCTGCTTGGTCCCATATATTAATCCACACCTGCAGCCCTGCTGAACAGATGTGCTGTCATCTTCAGAGGTGGGAAGAGTATGGGGCTTAATTAAATGAAGCAGACCCTTCTTTCTACCAGATTGACCTTGGACAAGTCACTGAAGTTCTCAGGGCCTTCATTTCTTGATCTATGAAATGGGGACAATACTACCTTCCATGTTTCTCTGACATTGCCTGGCTTTTGCTAGATGCCAGCCGCCTGGCCTCTTTGCCCCAAATTCTGGGACTTCCCAAGGGAATCTCACTTCTGCTCAAAAAATACTACCGTCAATCAACACCTGGTGTCTATAGCATTTTGTTATTGTTTGTTGTTGTTAGTTGCCATTGAGTTAGTTCTGACTCATGGTGACCCCAAGTGCAACAGAAGAAAATGTTGACTGGTCCTGTACCATCTTTGTGATCATTGGTATCTTGCAGCCACTGTGATTCTGAGTGCCTTCCAACCTAGGGGGCTCGCCTTCCGACACTATATTAGATAATATTCTGTTGTGATCCATGGGGTTTTCATTGGCTAATTTTTAGAAGTAGATCACCAGGTCTTTCTTCCTAGTCTATCTTAGTCTAGAAGCTCCTCTGAAACCTGTCCACCAGGAGTGACCCTGCTGGTATTTGAAATACCATTGGCATAGCAACACACAAGCCACTACAGTGCTACAAAGGGACAGATGGGCGGTGGTTTATTGTTGTTATGGTCATTTAAAATTTGGCTTTGGATATCTGCTGGCCACTGCTGTTTCTTCCAGCACTGTGCCCTCTTCCTGGCTCCAGTCCCACCACTAGAGCCCCTATTCCCCAGACTCTGACACACACGAAGCTCAGACACAGCTTCCAGTTTCCCATGTTCCTGACCCTACTGATGTCTGCTCCATCCACCAAGATCTCTTCCCAGCTGCAGCCCCTAGGGGCACCCCTTTACCCCCACCCAGGAAACTGGCTCTTCAAGGTGAAAGTCTAGAGATTGTATATACAATTAGACCTAATGTCCATGATCTCCTATATCACACTCCAAAGTGAAGACCCTCAAACCCGCTGAAAACATAGTCCCAGAATCTCTGCACAGGCTGGCCCCTGCTCCCCACCAAAAGGCCATCTTCAGTTGCAAATTGAAGGTCATGATGATCTACTTCAGAGCTACCCTGCGGCCTGAGAGAAAGAGCCCAAGCTTTGGCATCACATGACTCAAATCCCAGCACTACCACTTGACAGCTGTGTGACCTCAGACAAGTTACTACTCCTCTCTAAACTACAATACACCCACCTACTTTCAAGAGTTTGGGTGGAGGTTCAATAAGAGTGGATACACTGTGTCTAACACAATGCCTAGTATCCAATTCTAGCAGTCCACTCATTCAACAAACATGTAACTAACAGATGTTTGAAAAAAGAATTACTACCATTGATTAACAACAACAATAAGTAATGTATCGAGTGCTCACCATGTGCCAGACACTGTTGTAAAGGCTTTACATACACTACCTCCTGTTAGCTCACTTAATCCTACGAGTTAGAAACATAATTACCTCCATTTTATGCAGATGGAAGCAGACAGGGAGAGATTAGGTAACTTGCTCAAAGTCATACGCCATGTTTGCAGCAGTGCAAGGAATGTATAAATCTGAATTTATACAGCCCAGTTTATGTCTCATCTGTACAAAAACACAAATGCCAAGATTTTCCATGTTTGATATAAATATAAAAAGGTCCTTGGGTTATGCAAACAGTTTGTGCTTGGCTACTAACCTACAGGTTGGCAGTTCTAACCTACCCAGCGGTGCCATGGAAAACCCTATGGAGCTGTTTTAGTCTATAACACATGTGGCCACCAAGAGTTGGAATTGACTCCATGGCAATGGGTTTGGGGTTTTTTGTTCATTTGGGTTTTTGTTTTGTTTTGTTTAATGGCCTTAAACATCAATTGAAAACTACTCAGCATGTGCCTGCAAGCTGTTGGTATTCGTTGTCTCAACTCAGTTCTAGTGAGTCACCACATAAGCTTAACAGTAACTACCCCCTAATAGCTTCGGGAAACCCTGGTGGCTTAGTGGTTAAGTGCTACAGCTGCTAACCAAAGGGTTGGCAGTTCGAATCCGCCAGATGCTCCTTGGAAACTCTATGGGGCAGTTCTACTCTGGCCTATAGGGTTACTATGAGTCAGAATCGACTCGACAGCACTGGGCTGGGCTAATAGCTTCTGAAAAGCCAAGGTCAAGCAAAGGCAAAGCCTTGATTTGTTGTCAGTGGCATCCCTCCTGGTAGGGCAGACATTCGGCTTGATTGGAGCTGCCCCACAGTCACAATTTCTTCTCTCTTCTTCTCTACGGGAGGCAAGCCCGGATATTCCAGGGTCTGGAGCCTGTATAGCTCCCGTGAAAGTGTATAATAGGCACAGATCTGTTTCATCACCCTTTATTCACAGAGCTTTCAAGTTGAGCATTTCTGCTCTTATTCTTTTCCCAGATATGAGTCAGTGTGATATCTCTTTTCATTCATTCAACAAATACCTAGTGAGCCCCTACTGGGTGTCAGACATGGTTCTCCAAAAAGCTAAATTCAAAACAACAATTTATCCTCAGTTCTTATTATTTCCCCATGACTTAAGCTCTTCCAGAGTCCCTTTTGGTCTCAGAAGGGGCCAGTATAGTTAATTCCTCAGAACATAAGGTCAGAAAGCTGAAAAGTCCTGTAGGCTCGATTACTCACGGGTGGTTAACATTGTTGTTAGTTGTCGTTGAGTGGGCTCTGACTCATGGTGATCCCATGCACAACAGAACGAAATGTTGCCTAGTCCTGCACCATCTTCAGGATTGCTGGTATGCTCTAGTTCATTTCTGTGGCCACTGTGTATTTTGAGTCCCTTCCAGTGCAGGGGGCTCATCTTCCGGCAATGTTTTATTGTGATCCATAGGGTTTACTTTGGCTAATTTTCAGAAGTAGATCACCAGGCCTTTCTTCCTAGTCTGTCTTAGTCAAGAAGCTCCACTGAAACCTGTCCACCACGGGTGACCCTGGTGGTATTTCAAATACCGGTAGCATAGCTTCTAGCATCATAGCAACATGCATGCCACCGTAGTACAACAACAAGAGAGGTGGTGGACTCCCCAGTTAACCTGTTTTTATTAAAGGAAAGATTGCTTTTTTTTTACTCCAACCCCAGTAGACAAATTCACCCTACTCCACCTAACCTGCCCAGCAGCACCATATGAGACCACTGCTTTTGCCTCCATGCTTATTCCCATTTTCTGTGTCCATCTCTCCTCTCTCATTTCTCAAGCTTCCTTCACCCCATCTGGTCTTGTCTCCTGGCCCCAATTCCAAAGAAAGTTTCCCATGAGCACCTCTTTAGGACAAGAGTCCTTGTGCCTGCCCTTCTCTCCCATCCCTGCCACTTCCTCCTTTCCTCCACCTTCTTGGTCCCAGGGACTAACCAGCTGAACCACCCTTTGCCTGGTCTAATAAATGGGGATAAAATAAAGGTCTGGCCAGATGGCATCCCATTCCCCCAATAAGATGAATTCCTTCTCAAAAGTGCACATATATATTGCAGTATCAGCAACATGTCACATATATGAATGTCAGCGAAATAAAAACTTCTCTTTACAACCTGGTAAAAATGGTGTGGCAGGGGCATCTGACATTCTCTAACTCCACAAAAGGGGAAGGAGAATCAAGATCAACAGCCCAAGGCTGATTCTTTTGAGGCAGAGGTCAGGTATACCTCCTCCCTCCAACCTTTTTACCAATTCTGACACCAGCTGTCATGGCCCTCCCACAGCACTCTTTACTTCTCTGCTGGTTCGATAATTCATCGCAATGGCCACACAGAGCTCACAGACCACCCTCACAATTAGGTGTATATTAGGGAAGAAACAGGTTATAGTTCAGAATCAGGAAGGATTCAGGATACAGTTCTTTAATCGTTGTGTTCCACAAAAGCGCATGCTGAAGTCCTAAGCCCCGTACTTATGAATATGACTGTCTTAGTTTCCTAGTGATACTGCAACAAAATACCACAAATTGGCAGCTTTAAAGAAAAGAAATGTATTGTTTCACAGTTCTGGAGGCTAGAAGTCCACATCAGGGTATTGGTAATGTTGATTACTTCTGAATGCGCTGAGAGATGAACTGTTGCATGCTCCTCTCCTAGCTTCTGGTAGCTCCCAGCAATCCTTGGCATTCCTTGGCTTGCAGTTGCATCTGTCTCTATAGTTAAATGGCTGTCTTTCTTCAGTCTAACTTTCAGGACAGGATTAGGATCCACCCTACTGCAGTATGACCTTGTGTTAACTGATAATATTTTCAAAGACTCTATTTCCAAACAAGATCCCATTCACAGGTACCATTCAAACCATAACAGTGACTTTCTTTGGAAATAAGGTCTTTTGAGATGTTATCAGTTAAGTTCACATGAGGTCATTCTAGAGTAAGGTGACTACTAATCCATTCTGAATGGTGTCCTACAAAAGAGAAGAGACACAGGGACCAAGGGAAGACAGGTACATGAAGTTAGGTTGTGGCTACAAGCCAAGGAACACTGGAGGCCACCGGAAGCTCGGAGAGACAAGGAAGAGTCTTCCTTTAGAACTTCTGGGGGAGAACATGGCCTTGCTGACACCCTGAATTTGGACTTGTAGCTTCCACAACTGTGAGGCAATACATTTTGTCATTTAAAGCTAGCCAGTTTGTGGTACTCTGTTACGGCAGCCCTAGGAAACTAACACAAGCAATATCCTCATAAATCTGAACAAAACAAAAACCAACAGCAAACCACAAGTTGTGTTTCAATAACAGTGTTTTTTATTTACCTAGCAGAGATGCCAACTCCACCAAATAAAAGCAACTTAATAAATCAGTTTCCTTCGCTGACTGAGTTTAATGGTCTTATTTAATGTCTGAAAGTGTTCTTTCCTGGGGAGGCAGGGTTAAATTATACAACAGAGTTTACTAAACTTACCGTGGTTGGGACATTTTATTTCATTTTGGATCCTTGGCAGCTAACCCCACACATCTAATCCTGACACTCTTCAGCTACTCTGTAACCCACAGAGTATGTCTTCCTAATTTCCAATCTGTTAGGCTTCTTTCTGATTGTTAATATGTATTTTGTAAGTCTTCTAGTCCGAGTTTTGAGAAGGACTATGCTGATTTTATCATAAAAGACCTACCACAACCAAGCAATCTCACAAGAATATTGAACCCTTTGTCCTCAGTAGGTTAGCTACTCTTATTCACAATAGCTGTCTTATGAATTGAATCATGCCTCCTCCCCAAAAAAGATATATTGAAGTTCTAATCCCTAGAATCTGTGAATATGACCCTGTTTGGAAACAAGGTCTTTGAAGATACTATCAGCTAAGTTAACATGAGGCATACCACTGTCTGAGTGTTGTTCTTATAAAAGAGAAGAGACACAGAGACTGCGAGGCAGAGGAAAGATACCCTGTGACATTGCAGCTGCAAGCCAAGGAACTACCAGAATCTGAGAGAGAGGCATAGAACAGTTTCTTCCACAGAGCACTCAGAAGGAATCAACCTGGTTGATATCCCAACTTGGATTTTTAGCCTCCAGAACAGTGAGATGATAAATTTCTGTTCTTATAAGTCACCTAGGACCTTCAACCACTAAGACAGAAGAGCCAGGATTAGAGCATATCTTTGGACCTGGGATGCCTGTGCTGAGAAACTCCCAGGCCCAGGGGAAGAATGAAGAGAGAAAACTTTCTTCCCCCAGGGTTGGCAGAGAGAGAAACCTTCTCCTGGAGCTGGCACCCTGAATTCAGACTTCTAGCCTCCTAAACTGTGGTAGAGCTTCCAGACTCAGACAGACTAGGAAGAAGGACCCGGCACTCTACTTCTGAAAAAATTGGCCAGTGAAAACCTTATGAATAGCAGAGAATATTATCTGATATAGCGACAGAAGATGAGATAAAGATGATAAAAGAAGACTGGGAAAAGCTACCTCCTGAAAGTAGAGTCAACCTTAATGACATGGATGGAGTAAAGTTTTGGGGACCTTTATTTGCTGATGTGGCACAACTCAAAATGAGAAGAAACAGTTGCAAACATCTATCAATAATCAGAACATGGAATGTATGAAGTATGAATCTAGGAAAACTGGAAGTTGTCAAAATGAAATGGAATGCATAAGGATCAATATCCTAGGCATTAGTGAGCTGAAATGCAACTGGTATTGGCCATTTTGAACAGGACAATCACATGGTCTACTATGCTGGGAATGACAAATTGAAAAGGAACAACATCGCATTCATTGTCAAAAAGAACATTTCAAGGTCTATCCTGAAGTACAACACTGTCAGTGATAGGATAATATCTGTATGCCTACAAGGAATATGACTGTCATACAAATTTAAGCACCAACCACTAAGGCCAAAGATAAAGAAAGTGATGATTTTTATCAAATTATGCAGTCTGAAATCGATCAAAGATGCATTGATAATTGTTGGTGATTGGAATATGAAAGAAACAAATATGGAAACAAAGAAGAAGGAACAGTAGCTGGAAAACATAGCCTTGGTGATAGATATGACATCAGAGATCACATGATAGAATTTTGAAAGACCAATGATTTATTTATTGCAAATACCTTTTTCAACAACATAAACAGTGACTATACACATGGACCTCATGGGATGGAATACACGGGAATCAAATGGACTAAATCTGTGGGAAAAGACAATGAAGAAGTTGAATCTCATCAGTCAGAAAAAGGGCAGGGGGTGACTGGGGAACAGACCAGTAACTGCCCAAATGCAAGGTTTCAAGTTGAAGCTGAAGAAAATTAAAACAAGTCTACAAGAGCCAGAGCACAACCTTGAATATATCCCACCTGAATTTAGAGACCGTCTCAAGAACGGATTTGATGCATTGAACACTAATGACTGAAGACCAGACAAGTTGTGGAATGACATCAAGAACATCGTACATAAAGAAAGCAAAAGGTCATTAGAAAGGCAGGAAGGAAAGAAAAGACCAAAAATGGATGTCAGAAGAGACTCTGAAACTTGCTCTTGACTGCGAGATAGCTAAAACAAATGGAAGAAGTGATGAAGTAAAAGAGCTGAACAGAAGATTTCAAAGGGTGACTAGAGAAGACAAAGTACTATAATGACATGTGCAAAGACCTGGAGTTAGAAAACCGAAAGGGAAGAACATGATTAGCATTTCTCAAGTTAAAAGAACTGAAGACAAAATTCAGGCCTCGAGTTGCAATATTGAAGGATTCTACTGGCAAAATATTGCAAGAAGAATCAAAAGAAGATAGAAAAAATACACAAAGAGCCACTGTATCAAAAAGAACTGGTCGACGTTCAACCATTTCAGGAGGTGGCACATGATCAGGAACCGATGGTATTGAAGTAAGAAGTCCAAGCTGCACTGAAAACATTGGAGATAAACAAGGCTCCAAGAATTGAGATGTTTCAACAAACAGACACAGTGCTGGAGATGCTCACTCATCTATGCCAAGAAAGTTGGAAGACAGTTTTCTGGCTAACCAGTTGGAAGAGATCCATATTTGTGCCCATTCTAAAGAAAGGTGATCCAACAGATGGTGGAAATTATTGAACAATATCATTAATATCACACACAAGTAAAATTTTGCTGAAGATCATTCAAAAGCAGTTGTAGCAGTAAGGGGACTGCCAGAAATTCAAGCTGGATTCAGAAGAGGTCGTGGAACAAGGGATATCATTGCTAATGTTAGATGGATCTTGGCTGAAAGCAGCAAATACCAGAAATATGTTTACCTGTGTTTTATTGACTATGCAAAGGCATTAGACTGTGTGGATCAGAACAAATTATGGATAACATTGCAAAGAATGGGTATTCCAGAACACTTAATTGTGCTCATGCAGAACCTGTATACAGACCAAGAGGTAGTCGTTCAAAAAGAACAAGGGGATATTGCATGGTTTAAAATCAGGAAAGTTGTGCAACAGGGTTGTATCCTTTCACCATACTTATTCAATCTATATGTTGAGCAAATAATCTGAGAAGCTGAACTATGCGAAGAAGACCTCAGCATCAGAATAGGAGGAAGACTCATTGACAACCTGTGATATGCAGATGACACAGCCTTACTTATTGAAAGTGAAGAGAACTTGAAGTGCTTACTGATAAAGATCAAAGTCTACAGCCTTCAATATGGATTACACCGCAACATGAAAAACTTATATCCTCACATCTGGACCAGCAAGCAACATCATGATAAAAGGAGAAAATGCTGAAGTTGTCAAGGATTTCATTTTACTTGGATCCACAAACAATGCCCATGGAAACAACAGCCAAGAAATCAAATGATGTATTGCATCGGGCAAATCTGCTGCCAAAGACCCCTTTAAATTGTTAAAAAGCAAAGATTTCACTTTGAAGAACAAGGTATGCCTGACACTGGCCATGGTATTTTCTATCGCCCCGTATGCATTTGAAAGCTGGACAGTGAATAAAGAAGATGGAAAAAGAATTCATGCCTTTGAATTATGGTGTTGGCAAAGAATGTTGAATATCCCATGGACTGCCAGAAGAACGAACAAATCTGTTTTGGAAGAAGTACAGCCAGAATGCTCCTTAGAAGCAGCAAGGATGGTGAGGCTTCATCTCAAGTACTTTGGAGATGTTTTCAGGAGAGACAAGCCCCAGTAGAAGGATTTCATGCTTGGTAAAAAATATTAAAAAAAAAAAAAATTTTCTTTATTTTTTAAAGTAGAGGGTCAGAGAAAAAGAGGAAGGACCTCAATGAAATGGATTGACGCGGTGGCTGCCAACAATGGGCTCAAACAGTAACGATTGTGAGAAAGGTGCAGGACCAGGCAGTGTTTCATTGTGTTGTACATAGGGTCACTGTGAGTCGGAACCTACTCTAGGGCACTTAACAACGACAATGAGCCTCCCAATATATAGTATTTTGTTATGGCAGCCCTAGTAAACTAATACAAGCTATTTTAGCCCCATGTCATTTTGATGCTAACCTCAGCCTCTTCCCAAAAATTGAATTACAATAGGCACATTGTGACTGATGAAGCTTTGCTGCAGATTTGTGAGGGGTTGCGAGGAGAAGACCCTTTGCACAGCAGATAGCATTGCACTCCTCAAATCCCTACCACAAATTAATTCTCTTCCTCAGTCTGTCTTGCTGGCCCTGACCACCAGATGGCTCCATGGCTCTGACGTCCCCCTCCCACTGCCACACCACTGAATCTAAAACTGGGAATCACCAGGATGAAAAAAAAAAAAAAAAAAAGGATGAGGGAGCTTTAAAAAAAATACTGACACCCGGGTTCCCATCCAGAGGTTCCAATGGAATTGGTCTGGGATGTGGTCTGGGCGTTCAAATCACGTGAGGTTGATAGCCTCCTCTCTCTTAGGCAGGGTCATCTGCTGAATCCCCAAGCTTGCACACTCCACTCTACTTTGATTCAGCCAGAACATATACTCTCTAGTTTACCGAAGTCCCTACCACTCCTTACTGCCTACCCACACTGATGCTATGCATCTCTTGCTATTATCTTTATGTTTCTCCCATTGATTTTCTGACAGCTAAAATGAAAGGGATGTGTTTCTTGTCCCCATGTTTATCAAAAGAAAGATGACTACCAAGGCCATGAGTTCTTACACCTGGCCTGCTTCATTCCCTTACCTTACCTGTCTGTCTCCTGTGAATATTTATTTTTGTAAGCCTGGAAACATCTTCATTTCATCCCTTTATTATGATTCCTATTTTACAGATGAGAAAACTGAGGCTCAAAGTCACACAATTCATGACTGGCAGATTCTCTCTGGTCAATTTGGCTTAGAAGCCCAAGGTCATAAGATCTATGGGATTCTGCCTTCCCCAGGCCCTAGAGGGCTACTCTATTCCCACAGAGTTTCTCCTTACACAAAGCCCCCCAATTTTTTTTTTTTTTAGGATTAATCATGGGCTTATTATCAATAAATTTTATCAAACTAATTTCATTTGATTTTGGGTAAGATTGCTAGAATGTTATGTCAGAGGAACGAGATAGTTACAGTAACCCTCATATTTGACAAAAGTTTTCTGATGTCTCTCAGGAGAAACGCAGGCTAGAGTCCAGTTAAGTGAAATTTGTAGCCTGATGTGAGAAGAAACCCAGCAGCTATTATTCCCTCTCTTAGTAACTGAACCCCAATGTGTTTAAACCACCTTAAAAGGAAGAAAACCCTTTTTCCTCCTGTTTTTCTCCTTCCTGTTAAAACTGGATTATGGGTGTAAAGGCTGGAGATCTCGAACCATTAGGTGGTCTTGACAACAGAAGCTATATATAGTAGAATTGAAAGAAGACTGTTGAGTCCTTAATACCTTTTAGAGTTGCCATGCTAGCTTTGTACTGCCTGTTTGCATGTTTCCTCTGAAAGAGAAAGAACTAAACTTGTTATTTATTTGTTTATTTATCTAATTATTTATTTGTTTGTTTTGGTTATATGTACCTGAATTTCATCCTAACTGATACTGAATGTAAAGAGTACTATTTTAAGAGTCAATACATGTCAACCTAGAGGAAGATTTCTAATAGTTTATATTTGGTCAATATTTTTATTAGTTCACTTAACAAACACCATGGGAGATCTTATTATCTTGGTAGATGAAAAATCTTGGAGGGACAATTCTATGCTGGAAAATAGTTAAGTATCAAAAGAGTTCTCAAGAGATGGGAATAACAGGTCAAAACTAAAAAGATAAAATATAGTAAGGATAAACATATCAAGTCTGGCTTTGGGCTAAAAAAGAAGTCTACTGCTTATAAGCAAAATCAGACAGCCTGATTGAAATCTAGAATGTTCAAAACAAGGAATATTTATAATACATTCCCACTCTCCTCTACACTAGTACTATGCTAACAGAGTCCTGGATATTACACTTTCTAAAGGTCTTCTAGTTCAGTGTGGTAGCTTGAACACGTGTGTTTGTTTTGTCTCCCTCCCCATCCTCGATGCAGTGAGCAGAGCTGTGCAGGCACATTTTTTTATGTACTTTTTTTTAAAATAAACTTTATTTTTTTTTATTTTTTTGGTTACAGCAGTTTTAGGCTTAAAGGAAAAAGGAGCAAAAAGTACAGAGAGTTCCCACATACCAAGACAAAAACAAAAACGAGTTGCTATTGAGTCAGTTCCAACTCATGGGGACCCCATGTGTGTCAGAGTAGAACTGTCTTCCACAGGGTTTTCATGGCTGAGACCTTTCAGAAGCAGATCGCCAAGGCTTTCTTCTCAGGCACCTCTGGGTGGATTCAAACCACCAGCCTTTCTGTTAGTAGCCAAGTACTTAATCGTTTGCATCACCCAGGGACTCCCTACCTAACCCAGTTTCCCCTAATATTAGCATCTTGCATTAGTGTGGCACATCTGTTAAAATGGATGAACCAATTTTGACAGATTATCATTAACCAAAGTCCACAGATCATATTAGGATTCACTCTGTGTTATATGGGTTTTGACGAAAGCATAATGCCGTATTTCCATTATTAAAGCATCATACAGAAGAGTTTCGCTGCCTTAAAATTTCCCTGTGTTTCATCTAGTCACCCCTGTCTCCCTTTCCACAAACCCCTGGCAAACACTGACCCTTTGACTGTCTCTACAGCTTTACCTTTTTCATAAAGGAGACTTGGTGGTGAAACTGCTAAGCACTTGGCTACTAACCCAAAGGTTGGCAGTTTGAACTTTTCCCAGTGGCTTGCTGGGAGACAGACCGGGAGATCTGCTCCTGTGACAATTCTTATTGTAAGGTGGTGTTGAGTCAATTCCGACTCACAGTGACCCTGTGTATAATAGAAGGAAACGCTGCCCACTCTTATGTTTGAGCACATCATTGCAGCCACTGTGTCAGTACATCTCGTTGAGGGTCTTCCTCTCTTTCGCTGATGCTCTACTTTACCAAGCATGATATTCCTCTCCGAGGACTAGTCCTTCCTTATAATGTGTCCAAAAAAAGTGAGATGAAGGCTCACCATCCTTGCTTCAAAGGAGCATTCTGGCAGTACTTCTTCCAAGACAGATTCGTTCCTTCTCCTGGCAGTTTATGGTATATTCAATATTCTTTGCCAATACCACAATTCAAAGGCATGAATTCCTCTTTGGTCTTCCTTATTCATTGTTCAGTTTTCACATGCACATAAAGTGGTTGAAAATACCATGTCTTGAGTCAGGTGCACCTTAGATCTCAAAGGGATGTGTTTGCTTTTTAACACTTCCAAGAGGTCTCTTGAAGCAGATTTGCCAATGCAATGTCATTTGATTTCTTGACTGCTGCTTCCATAGGCATTGAATGTGGATCCAAATAAAATGAAATCTTTAACAACTTCAGTCTTCTCTCCATTTATCATGACACTGCTTATTGGTCCAGTTGTGAGAATTTTTGTTTTCTTTGTGTTGAGTTGTAACCCAACCTGAAGGGTGTAGTCTTTGATCTTCATCAGTAAGTCCTCTTCACTTTCAGCAAGCAAGGTTGTGTCATCTGCATATTGCAGGTTGTTAATGAGTCTTCCTTCAATCCTGACGCCACGTTCTTCTTCACATACTCTGATTTCTTGGATTATTTGCTCAGCATACAGACTGCATGACTATGGTAAAAGGATATGTTTCAGTAATCTAGTGCTGCTGTAACAGAAATACCACAAGTGGATGGCTTTAACAAAAAGGGATTCATTCTCTCACAGTCTAGGAGGCTAGAAGTCTGAATTCAGGGTGCCAGCTTCAGAGGAAGGCTTGCTTTCTCCATCAGCTCTAGGGAAATATCCTTGTCATCAATCTTCCTGGGTCAAGGAGCTTCTCAGCACATGAACCCTAAGTCCAAAGGATGAGCTGTCCTCCTGGCTCTTGTTTCTTGGTGGTATGAGGTCCCTGTGTCTCTCCGCTGACTTCTCTTTTATATCTCAAAAGAGATTGACTTAAAACACAATCTAATCTTGTAGTTTGAGTCCTGCCTCATTAACATAACTGCCCCTAATCCTACCTCATTAACATCATAGACGTAGCATTTACAACACATAGGAAAATCACATCAGATGACAAAATGGTGGACAATCACACAATACTGGGAATCATGACCTACCCAAGGTGACACACATTTGGGGGGGACATAATTCAACCCATAACATTCCACCCAAAAAAACCAAACCCATTGCAGTTCAGTTGATTCCGACTCATAGTGATCCTATAAGACAGAGTAGAACTGCCCCATAGGATTTCCAAGGAGTGGCTCGTGGATTCCAACTGTACGGATTTCCTTTTTGGTTTTCTACCTTCAGGTCTTTGTCCATTTCATTATAGTATTTTACTTTGTCTTCTCAAACTGCCATTTGAAATCTTCTGTTTAGCTCTTCTACTTCATCATTTCTTCCATTCACGTTATCTACTCTCCAGTCAAGACCAAGTTTCAGAGTCTCTTCTGACACCCATTTTGGTCTTTTCTTTCCTGTCTTTTTAATGACTTTTTGCTTTCTTCATGTATGATGTCCTTAACGTCATCCCACAACTCATCTGGTGTTCTGCCATTAGTGCTCAATGCATCAAATCTATTCTTGAGGTTGTCTCTAAATTCAGGTAGTATATACTCAAGGTCGTACTTTGGCTCTCATAGACTTGTTTTAATTTTCCTCAGCTTCAACTTGAACTTGCATATGAGCAACTGATGGTCTGTTCCTCAGTCAGATGCTGGCCTTGTTCTGACTGATGATATTGAGCTTCTCCATCACTTCTTTCCAAAGATGTAGTCGATCTGATTCCCGTGTATTCCATCTGTCAAGGCTCACGTGTATAGTAGCTCTTTGTGTTGTTGAAAAAAGGTATTTGCAATGAAGAAGTCATTGGTCTTGCAAAACTCTATCATGCAATCTCCAACATTGTTTCTATCACCAAGGTCATATTTTTCAACTACTGATCCTTCTTTGTTTCCAACCTTCGCATTCCAATCACCAATAATTATCAGTGCATTTTGATTGCATATTTGATCAATTTCAGACTGCAGAAATTGGCAAAAATCTTCAATTTCTTCATCTTTGGAAGTAGTAGTTGGTATGTAAATTTGAAGAATAATTGTATTAACTGGTCTTCCTTGTAGGTATATGGATATTATCCTATCACTGACAGTGTTGTATATCAGGATAGATCTTGAAATGTTCTTTTTGACAATGAATGCTACACCATTCTTCTTCAATTTGTCATTCCTGGAATAGTGTACCATCACCCAAAAAAAATCCAGTGCCATCGACAATCATATATACCATATAATTGTCCAATTCAAAATGGCCAATACCAGTCCATTTCAGGTCACTAATGCCTAGGATATTGATCTTTATGTGTTCCATTTCATTTTTGACGACTTCCAATTTTTCAAGATTCATACTCCGTACATTCCACACTCCTATTATCAATGGATGTTTGCAGCTGTTTCTTCTTATTTTGAGTCATGCCACATCAGCAAATGAAGATCCTGAAAACTTGACTCCAACCACGTCATTAAGGTTGACTCTACTTTGAGGAGGCAGATCTTCCCCAGTTGTATTTTGAATGCCTTCCAACCTGAGGGGCTCATCTTTCAGCACTGTATCAGACAAGGATCTGCTGCTATTCATAAGGTTTTCACTGGCCAATTTTTTCAGAAGTAGACTGCCAAGTCCCTCTTCCTAGTCCACCTTAGTCTGGAAGCTCTACTGATACCTGTCTACCATGGGTGACCCTGGTGGTATTTGAAATATCAGTGGCATAGCTTCCAGCATCAAAACAACACACAAGTCAACACAGTACAACAAATTGTCTGACAAGCGGTGGCCTGTAATGATTACAGCCTAGAAAACCCTATGCGACAGTTCTACTCTCTTGCATCAGGTCACTATGAGTCAAAAATTGACTTGAAAGCACCTGACAACAACAACAAGAATGTCATATCTTTGGAATCATATGTGATTTCACCTTATCACCTTAAATATGCATCTAATGTTCCTCCGGGTCTTTTCATGGCTTGACAGTTTATTTCTTTTCATCACCAAATAATACTCCATTGCATGGATGTACTGGAGTTCCTTTATTCATTTACCTATTTAAGGACATCTTGGTTGCTTCTGATTTTTGGCAGTTATGAATTAAGCTGCTGTAAAAATTTATGTGCATGTTTTTATGTGGACCTAAGTTTTCAATTTATATGGGTTTCAATTTATTTGGGAGTGTGGTTGCTGGACCATAAGATAAGACTACATTTAGATTTGTGAGAACTGCCAAACTGTCTTCCAAAGTGGCTGTACCATTTTGCATTCCTACCAGCAGTAAATGAGGGTTCCTGTTATTTAACATCCTCGCCAACATTTGGTGTCATCAGTGTTTTGAATTTTAGCCATTCTAATAAGTGTGGAGCAGCATCTCACTGTTTTAATCTGCAATTCCCATGACACATAACGTTGAGAATCTTTTCATATGCTTATTTGCCATCAGTATATCTTCTTTGTTGAGAGTATGTTCAAATTGTTTGTCAGTTTTGTAATTGGGTTGTTTGTTTTCTTATCCTTGAATGCTAATGTTGTTGTTGTTGTCAGGTGCCATTGAGTCAGTTCTGACTCATAATGACCCTGTGTACAACACAATGAAACACTGCCTGGTCCTGTGCCGTCCTCACAATTGTTGTTATGCTTGAACCCATTGTTGCAGCCACTATGTCAATAAATCTCATTGAGGGTCTTCTGCTTTTTCACTGACCCTCTACTTAACGAGTGTGATGTCCTTCTCCAGGGACTGGTCTCTCCTGATAACATGTCCAAACTATGTGAGACAAAGTCTTGCCAACTTTACGTTTAAGATGCATTCTAGCTGTACTTCTTCCAAGAGAGATTTATTTTTTTCTTCTGGCAGTCCATGGTGTGTTCAATATTCTTTGCCAACACCATAATTCAAAGGCATCAATTCTTATCTGGTCTTCCTTATTCATCGTCCAACTTTCGCATGCATGGGAGACAAATGAAAACACCACGGCTTGGGTGAGATGTGCCTTAGTCCTTAAAATGACATCTTTGCTTTTTGGCACTTTAAAGAGGTCTTTTGCAGCAGATTTGCCCAATATAATGAATCATTTGATTTCTTGACTGTTGCTTCCATGGGAGTTGATTGTGGATCCAAGTAAAATGAAATCCTTGACAACTTCAGTCTTTTTTCTGTTTATCATGATGTTGATTATTGGTTCAGTTGTGAGGATTTTTGTTTTCTTTATGTTACTGTAATTCACACTTGAGGCTGTAGTCTTTGATCTTCATCCGTATGTACCTCAAGTCCTCTTCACTTTCAGCAAGCAAGGTTGTGTCATCTTCCTATCGCAGGTTGTTAACAAGTCTTCCACCAATTCTGACACCACATTCTTCTTTATACAGTCCAGCTTCTTGGATTATTTGCTCAGCATACAGACTGAATAAGTATAGTGAAAGGATACAGCCCTGACTCACACCTTTTCTGATTTTAAACCACACAGTATCCCTTTGTTCTGTCCGGACAACTACCTCATGGTCTCTGCACAGGGTCATCATGAGCACTATTTCAAGTGTTCTGGAATTCCCATTCTTCTCAATGTTATCCATAATTTGTTATGATCTACACAATTGAATGGAAACCCTGGTGACTTAGTTGTTAAGTGCTATGGCTGCTAACCAAAAGGTCAGCAGTTCAAATCTACCAGGCACTGCTTGCAAATTCTATGGGGCAGTTCTACTCTGTCCTATAGGGTCGCTATGAGTCGGAATGGACTCGAAGGCAGCAAGTACACAGTCAAATGCCTTTGCAAAGTCAATAAAACAGAGTATATCTTCAATACACATGTATCAATAGACATGTGTTTTGCAAAATATTTCCTCCCAGTCTATAGCTTGTTTTTTCATTCTCTTTGACAAGTGTCTTTTGCAAAGCAGAAGTTTTTGGTTTTAACAAAATTCAACTTATTTTCTCTTATGAATCATGCTTTTGTTGTTGTGTCTAAAAAGGTATCACTGAGTCCGAGATCACCTATATGTCCTCCTATGTTATTTTCTAGAAGTTTTATAATTTTACGTTTAGGCCTACGATTCCGCTGAAGTTTATTTTTGTGAACGGTATGTCAGTATCTGAATTCATTTTCTTCTATGTGGGTGTCCAGTTGTTCCAGAGCCATTTGTTGAAAAGACTATTCTTTCTCCATTGAATTGCCTTTTCTCCTTTGTCCAAGGGTCTATTTCTGTACTCTCTATTCTGTTCTATTGATCTATTTTTCTATTCTTTTGCTAAAGCCATACTGTCTTAATCACTGTAGCTTTATAGTAACTCATGAAGTTGAATAGTGTCAGTCTTCCGATTTTTTTTTCTTCTTCAGTACTGTGTTGGCTATTCTGGGTCTTTTGTCTTTCCGTGTAAACTTTAGAACCACTTTGTTGATATCCACAAGCTAACTTTCTGGAATTTTGATTGGGATTATAGTGAATTTGTAGATCAAATTGGGAAGAATTGACACCGTAACAATATTTAGTCTTTCTATCCAGGAACATGGAATTTCTCTTCCATATATTTAGATAGTCTTTGATTTCTTTCATCAGAGTTTTGTAGTTTTCCTCAAATAGATATTGTACTTATTTTATTAGATTTATACTTATTTCATTTTTTGATGCTAATATAAATGTTGCATTTTTAATTTCAAATTCCAGTGTTCATTGCTGGTATACTTTTCTATTGTCTAGTTAGTGTTTTTCTCTCCACCCCTCCCCTCCCTCATAACCGTGACAGGTTGTTTCTTGTTGTGTGTAAACCTTTTCATCAGTTTTTATAGTAGTGGTCTCATACAATATTTGTCCTTTTGTGATTGACTTATTTCACTCAGCATAATGGCCCCCAGATTCATCCATGTCGTGAGATGCTTTTCAGACTCATCGTTGTTCTTTATCATTGTGTAGTATTCCATTGTGTGTATGTACCACAGTTTGTTTATCCATTCATCTGTTGATGGGCACCTAGGTTGTTTCCATCTTTTTGCAATTGTGAACAATGCTGCAGTGAACATGGGTGTGCATATGTCTATTCATATGACAGCTCTACAGGGATGTTTTTATAAAAAATAATAAATACCTGCTGAAACACTGCCCCAAAACTTGATAGACAGTCATTTTGTTGTCATTCTCTCTGACAGTGTCACCCGGTAAGGTCCACACCCCACACACTATAGCGACGCCACTGTATTGAATGCAAACAATGACCCCATGGAAAGCTTCCCTCAGCACAGAAAAGAGGATCTCAACCTGTTTAAAACAAGGCGTTGTTAAGAAGTGGGGGCCTCCTCTGAATCCCAGAACTCCTCGGACAGCTCACCTCCACAGTTGAGGCTGATGTAAATTGGAGCCAATTCCTTTTGAAAGAAGCACCTAGCCTGGGGGAGTCAGCAGACAGAGATGGGAAAGCAGTAACTCTCTTCTTCATCCTCCCCTCTCACGAATTCAGTGGAATGATATTTCAGACTAAAGCTGGGGTCACCTCCAGGACCCTAGTCCCTGGAACATCCTGGGGGACTCTGGATCAGCAACCATGTACCTCAAAGAGAGATCAAAGCTCCACATCTCTGGAAGCCCACCCCAAAGTCAGGTCCCTGGCCTCATGAATCCCCTGGCTCTCCCCCAACAACTGCTCTAGCAGATGAAGGCCCCCCAGGGTCTGGAAGAAAACAGTGACTGCTAGCCCTGAGCACATCTGGGGTGGTTTCAAAACAGGATGTTTTCACTGCTGTTTCTTGAGGTGAGGAGAGACTCCATCTTTTTTCTCTCACCTTGGGAGCAAAGCAGATTCCACCTGAAAAATGGCAGGGGCCATGTTCACCTGTGTTAGCACCAGCCCTTGGAGGGTAATATTGCGACTGAAGGCCCATTTACTCAGGTTCACTCTTCTATGGGAGGAGGAGGTAAGCGGCCAACCAATTCAAAGAACTGTCTCAGGCTCAAGGCAAAATCAACCAGTTACTGTCAAGTCAGTTCTGACTCATGGGGACCGTATGTGTGTCAGAGTAGAACTGCAATCCACAGGGTTTTTAATGGCTGATTTTTTGGAAGTAGATTGCCAGGCCTTTCTTCTGAGGCACCTCCAGGTGCACTCAAATCACCCACCTTTGGGTTACCAGTTGAATGTGTTAACCATTTGCACCACTCAGGTAGTCAAACCCATGTTGTGGGGAGAAGAATTGAGAGCAAGTCTACAGTGGCTCAGACTTGGAACAGAGTCCACCAGATGTAGCTCTGAGCAGCACCATCTGAGGTGGCTCTGATGACCCAATATCAGGATTCCAAAGTAGGGTCGGCAAACTACAGCCTGAAGGCCAAAATCTGGCTGCTGACGATTCCTTGCCCCCCATTTCCCTCTCCCTCTGGCCACTAATATTCTTTGGTCTCAATGGATTTGCCTGTTCTAGATATTTCATAGATATAGAGAGGGAGTGGTGGTTCAGTGGTAGAATTCTCACCTTCCATGTGGGAGACCCAGGTTTGATTCCCTGCCAATGCACTTCTTGTGCAGCCACCACTCATCGGTCGTGGAGGCTTGTGTGTGCTAATGATGCTGAACAGGTTTCAGTGATACTTCCAGAAGAAAGGCCTGGTGATCTACTTCCCAAAATCAGCCAGTGAAAACCCTGGTTCACAATGTTCCAGTCTGCAACCTATCCTGGGGATGGCACAGGACAGGGTAGCATTTTTTTCCATTGTGCATGGGGTCGCCATGAGTCAGGGGCCAGCTGGACGACAGCTAACAACAAATAGATATTTCATATACGTGGGATCATACAATATTTGTCCTTTGGTGACTGATTCAATTCACTCAGCCTAACGTTTCAAGGTTCATCCATGTGATAGCACGCATCAGGGCTTCTTTTCCCTTTATGGCTGAAGGCCACTTATTTTTGTAAATAGTTTTACTGGGACACAGTCATGCCCCTTCATTTATGTACTGCCCATGACAGCTTTTGTGCTACAATGACCCAGCTGAGTAGTCGTGACAGGCTGCATGGCCATGAAGCCTGAAATCGGGCCAGCTTCATGGGCCTGCAACCCATAGAGCTTAGAAGAAGTCACACACTTGGTTTAATGCCCTGCTGTCCTGTCTTGAAATTATTAATAATTATTTTCAAATGGTATTTGTGTTAAAATGTACCATTTTCCCCATTCTAAGTGTACAACTCGGTGGCATTAAGTACATTCCCAATGTTGTGTATCCATCACCCCCATAGTTCCAGAACATTTTTCTCATCACCCCAAGCAGAAACTCTGTACCCATTAAGCAATACCTCCCCATCCCTCCCTCCCCCTGCAACCCCTAGTAACCTCTAATCTACTTTCTGTCTCTATAAAATTACCTATTGTAAGTATTTCATAGAAATGGGACCACACAATATTTGTCCTTTTGTGTCTGACTTCTTTCACTTAGTGTCTTGGTTATCTAGTGCTGCTATAACAGAAATACCACAAGCGGATGACTTTAACAAAGAGAAATTTATTCTCTCACAGTCTAGTATTTATTCTCTCACGAGTCCAAATTCAGGGTGTCACCTCCAGGGGAAGACTTTCTGTCTCTGTCGGCTCTAGAGGAAGGTCCTTGTCATCAATCTTCCCCTAGTCAAGGAGCTTCTCAGGCACAGGGACCCTGGGTCCAAAGGATGCTCTCTGCTCCCTGTGCTGCTTTCTCGGTGGTATGAGGTCCCACCTTAATCCTCCTTAGCATAATCTAATCTTGCCTCATTAACCACAGGCAGAGATTAGGATTTACAACACATAGGAAAATTGTATCAATCACAAAATGGAGGACAACCACACAATATTGGGAATCGTGGCCTAACCAAGTTGATACGTTTTGGGGGAACACAATTCAATACATGACATTTAGCATAATATTTTCAAGGTTCACGCATGTCGTAGTATGTATCAGAACTTTATTCCTTTTTATAGCTGAATAATACTCCATTGTACATATATATTGCACTTTGTTTTTCCATTTGTCTGTTGATGGACACTTGGGTTGTTTCCATCTTTTGGCTATTGTGAATAGTGCTGCAATGAACTTCAGTATACAAGTATCTGTGTGAGTCCCTACTTTCAATTCTTAATAATTTTTTGGCAGAGGGCCCCACATTTTTGTTTACACTGGGCCCTGCAAGATACATAGCCAGTCCTGCCTAAAATATTTACTATCTGGCCCTTTACAGGAAGCTCCCCTGTCCTGCTACAATTCCAATCTTGACTCCCTTTCACTCTCTGCCTGAATGTTTCTAGTCTCAAGAACTCACCCTTTTCTGACACAACCTATTATATCTTCCTTGTACCCTTACCAGGAATCTTATTAGCTATCGCTGAGGGCCTACGATGTGCCAAGCACGGGTTTGAATGAAGCAAAGTCAGTACTTACTCACCAGTCCTTGGGACCCCCCAGAATAAATCTCATCCCTTAAGCCTTCAGAGACTTGGGTAAAGTCTTTCTGTGCCTTTCCCCTGAGCCTTCTCTTCTCCAAGCGAAAATTGCTCTGTGCCTCACAAGACATGTTTCAAGCTCCTACACCATATTAGTCATC
The DNA here is from genome assembly GCF_024166365.1 of Elephas maximus indicus. NCBI lineage: Eukaryota > Metazoa > Chordata > Mammalia > Proboscidea > Elephantidae > Elephas > Elephas maximus. The sequence continues at coordinate 33,576,391 of NC_064838.1, forward strand.
CTCCTAAGATACAATCTAGTTTCCCAAGATGTCTCTTAAAGCTCCAAGTGTAGTCTAAACAGTGCAGAGTTGGGTAGAGCAGTCACCTCCATCATTCTAGATGATATATCTCTATTAATGGATCCTGAAATCACAATATCTATTTTAGAAACCATTCCAAAAATCTCCCATTGGAGGAAGAGATGGTGTTCTTGTCCTCATTATAGAGATGAGTAAACTGAGGCTTAGAAAGAAGTGACCTGCTCATGGGCACAAGGCCACTTACTCCCAGTTCTTCTGTCTCCAAATCCCAAGCTCTCCCTCCACCAGCCACAACTCGTTGGGCTCTCAGTTTCTTCATCTGTCAAATGAAGACACTGGATATCTTCTGGCTCTGGCAAGCTGTGATGATTTGTCTTCAGAATGGAGAGTCAGAAAGCCAGGGAGAAAGCAGAAAACAGAAGCCCTTCTCCCTAGACCTAAACTCCTAGGAAAAAACAAAAGAGGTTTCCTTCTTCTGCTACTAATTCTAGCCTGACTTGCCTTGGAGATTTTTGCATAAGTAATAAATCTTGCTGGTTAACTGCAGTGGTACATTTGACAGTTAATTGAGTCTTCAGATGGAGATGCCTCAACTTTCTCAGCGAGTTGGACTGTGTAATCTCTTCCTTTCCCATTACTTCCCCTTTTCACACTCCACAAATTTATTCCCTCCTGTACATCCCATTTCCAAAGACTTTTCTCTCTCTCTCCCCTAGCAAGCCAAACAACAACAACAAAAATGCCTTTAAAATAAGGACACAGAGTCCTCCCTGAAACTCCAGACACAGACTGGTTTGGGGAAGTTACTCTCCCTCTTTTTTGCATTCTCCTGTCAGAAGCACTGCCCCAGGGTTGATTTAAAAGTTTCACGGTTCAGCGTGTTCTTCGAACATTTTCTCCACAAATACACAGGACCTCCTGTGCCCTGTTGTTTTCTTGCTGTGTGTGAGATACACAGGCACTGTCTGAGGAGTACAGGTAGGTGTTACCATCCACATTTGTCAGGTGAGGAGACTGAGACACAGACAGGGCAAGGGGCTATCCCAAGGTCACATAGCTGGTCAGCAATGGGGCCAAGAAAAGACTTCAAGACTAAGGATTCCCAGGTAAAATGCTCTTTCCACTACATTGTCTTTGAAAATAGGATTGCCATAATGAAATGAGAGGCAGCTTGTTCTCTGCCTCTGGCATCTGGTCCTTTCCATCCTCCCTCTCTGATTCCAAGCATCCTTTTGCCCAACTGAAATGCCACAGCCTCCAGAAAGCACTCTCTGGCCACCTCCAGTCCACAGTGTGCTCCCCGACTCTAAAACCCAAAGTGTACATGAGCTGCCCTGCTCCCTTGGTCCTTAACACTGATCACTAGCTAGAGGCAGCTACACTTTTAACAAATGAGTCAACTTATATACACCAAGGGTCCCTCAGCACAGTGCCAGGCACACAGTGAACCCTCAACAATTGATAATTGCTGTTACCATTATCACTCATTTTTCCAGTTACTATGAGTACAAAACAAACTGCCCCCAAATTTAATGACATAAAAAAAAATTTTTTGTGCTCCTGGGCTCTATGGGTTAGATATTTAAACAGGACACAGAGAGAACAGCTTGTCTTTGTTCCTCAGTGTCTGGAGCTTTGGCTAGAAGACCTGAAAGCTAGGGGAGACTTGAAAACTGAGGTTGGAATCATCCAATACCACCTTCTCTCACACGTCTGACAGTCAATGTTGGTTGTCGGTTGGTTGTTCTTCATTATATGGTCACTCCACTTGGGCTAGCCTGGGCTTCCTCACAACATGGCAGCTAAGGTCCAAGGGCAAGCATCCTGAAAGAAGGAGGATGCTGTATCCTGTTTATGGCCTAGCCTTGAAAGTCACATAGCTTCAGTTCACCTGTTCTGTATGAATCAGATAATCCAAACTACTGCCCAGGTCTAAGGGAAAGGAAGATAGGCCCCACCTCTTTGTAGGAGGAGTTTCAGTCCCATCATAAGAGCCATCTCTGGAAAAATACAGTCTTCTATAATCGTTATTATTGTTCTTCTTTATATTATCATTCTCCTTTAAAATGAGTTTCTTCTAGGTGGCTCCTCCATCCCTCATGACAATACTGTCATTGGCTGTCCCACCTTTTCACCAGACATATCTGAGTGGTACAAATGGTTAACACACTAAGCTGGTAACCAAAAGGCTGGAGGTTCAAGTCCACCCAGAGATGCTCAGAAGAAAGACCTGGCATCTACTTCCAAAGAGTCAGACATTTAATACTACCAAACTCATTCTATGAAGCCACCATATCCCTGATACCAAAACCAGGTAAAGACACCACAAGAAAATTATACACCTACATCCCTCATGAGTGTAGATGCAAAAATCCTGAACAAAATTCTAGCCAATAGAATTCAGCAACATATCAAAAAAATAATTCACTATGACCAAGTGGGATTCATACCAGGTATGCAGAGATGGTTAGACATTAGAAAAACAATTAACATAATCCACCACATAAATAAAACAAAAGACAAGAATCACATGATTTTATCAATTGATGCAGAAAAGGCATTTGACAAAGTTCACCACCCATTCATGATAAAAACTCTCAGCAAAATAGGAATAGAAGGAAAATTTCTCAACATAATAAAGGGCATTTATACAAAGCCAACAGCCAAAGTCACCCTAAATGGAGAGAGCCTGAAAACATTCTCATTGAGATCGGGAACCAGACAAGAATGCCCTTTATCACCACTCTTATTCAACATTGTGCTGAAAGTCCTAGCCGGAGCAATTAGGCTAGATAAAGAAATAAAGGGCATCCAGATGGGCAAGAAAGAAGTAAAAGTACCTCTATTGGCAGATGACATGATCTTTTTTAAAAAATAATTTTTATTGTGCTTTAAGTGAAAGTTTACAAATCAAGTCAGTCTCTCACACAAAAACCCATATATACACCTCGCTACACACTCCCAATTACTCTCCCCCTAATGAGACATCCTGCTCTCTCCCTCCACTCTCTCTTTTTGTGTCCATTTCACCAGCTTCGAACCCCCTCCACCCTCTCATCTCCCCTCCAGGCAGATGCCAACCTAGTCTCAAGTGTCTACCTGATCCAAGAAGCTCACTCCTCACCAGCATCCCTCTCCAACCCATTGTCCAGTACAATCCATGTCTGAAGAGTTGGCTTCGGGAATGGTTCCTGTCCTGGGGCAACAGAAGGTCTGGAGGCCATGGCCACTGGGGTCCTTCCAGTCTCAGTTATACCATTAAGCCTGGTCTTATGAGAATTTGGGGTCTGCATCCCACTGCTCTCCTGCTCCCTCAGAGGTTCTCTGTTGTGTTTCCTGTCAGGGCAGTCATCGGTTGTAGCCGGGCACCATCTAGTTCTTCTGGTCTCAGGATGATGTAGTCGCTGGTTCATGTGGCCCTTTCTGTCTCTTGGGCTTGTAATCACCTTGTGTCCTTGGTGTTCTTCATTCTCCTTTGATCCGGGTGGGTTGAGACCAATTGATGCATCTTAGATGGCTGCTTACCACTGTTTAAGACCCCAGATGCCACTCTTCAAAGTGGGATGCAGAATGTTTTGTTAATAGATTTTATTATGCCAGTTGACTTAGATGTTCCCTGAAACCATGGTCCCCAGACCCCTGCCCCTGCTACGCTGGCCTTCGAAGCATTGAGTTTATTCAGGAGACTTCTTTGCTTTTGGTTTAGTCCAATTGTACTGACCTCCCCTGTATTGTGTGCTGTCTTTCCCTTCACCTAAAGTAGTTCTTATCTACTATCTAATTAGTGAATGCCCCCTCCCACTCTCCCTCCCTCCCCCCTCTCGAAACCACAAAAGAATGTTTTCTTCTCAGTTTAAACTATTTCTCAAGTTCTTATAATAGTGGTCTTATACAATATTTGTCCTTTTGCAACTAATTTCGCTCAGCATAATGCCTTCCAGGTTCCTCCATGTTATGAAATGTTTCACAGATTCCTATTCCATTGTGTGAATATACCATAATTTATTTATCCATTCTTCCGTTGATGGGCACCTTGGTGGCTTCCATGTTTTTGCTATTGTGAACGGTGCCGCAATAAACATGGGTGTGCGTATATCTGTTCGTGTAAAGGCTCTTATTTCTCTAGGATATATTCCAAGGAGTGGGATTGCTGGATCGTATGGTAGTTCTACTTCTAGCTTTTTAAGGAAGCGCCAAATTGATTTCCAAAGTGGTTGTACCATTTGACATTCCCACCAGCAGTGAAGAAGTGTTCCAATCTCTCCACAGCCTCTCCAACGTTTATTCTTTTGTGTTTTTTGGATTAATGCCAGCCTTGTTGGAGTGAGATGAAATCTCATTGTAGTTTTGATCTGCATTTCTCTAATAGCTAATGATCGTGAACATTTCCTCATATATCTGTTAGCTACCTGAATGTCTTCTTTAGTGAAGTGTCTATTCATATCTTTTGCCCATTTTTTAATTGGGTTATTTGTCTTTTTGCAGTTGAGTTTTTGCAGTATCATGTAGATTTTAGAGATCAGGTGCTGATCAGAAATGTCATAGCTAAGAACTTTTTCCCAGTCTGTAGGTAGTCTTTTTATTCTTTTGGTGAAGTCTTTGGATGAGCGTGTGTTTGATTTTTAGGAGCTCCCAGTTATCTAGTTTTTCTTCTACGTTCTTTACAATGTTTTCTATACTGTTTATGCCATGTATTAGGGCTCCTAACGTTGTCCCTATTCTTTCTTCCATGATCTTTATCATTCTAGATTTTATATTTAGGCCTTTGATCCATTTTGAGTTAGTTTTTGTGCATGGAGTGAGGTATGGGCCTTGTTTCATTTTTTCGCAGATGGATATCCAGTTATGCCAGCACTATTTGTTAAAAAGACTGTCTTTTCCCCATTTAACTGTTTTGGGGGCCTTTGTCAAATATCAGCTGCTCATATGTGGGTGGATTTGTGTCTGGATTCTCAATTCTGTTCCATTGGTCCATGTATCTGTTGTTGTACCAGTACCAGGCTGTTTTGACTACTGTGGCGGTATAATAGGTTCTAAAATCAGGTAATGTAAGGCCTCCCACTTTGTTCTTCTTTGTCAATAATGCCTTATTTATCCAGGGTCTCTTTCTTTCCATGTGAAATTGGTGATTTGTTTCTCTATCTCATTGAAGAATGTCCTTGGGATTTGGATCGGAATTGCTTTAAATGTATAGATCACTTTTGGTAGAATAGACGTTTTTATAATGTTAAGTCTTCCTATCCACGAGCAAGATATGTTCTTCCACTTACGTAAGTCTCTTGGTTTCTTGCAGAAGTGTACTGTAGTTTTCTTTGTATGATCTTGTACATGTATAAGACATGATCTTTGTATGCTCTTGTACATGTATAAGATAGTTGATATTTGACAAAGGCCCCCAAAACAGTTAAATGGGGAAAAGACAGTCTTTTTAACAAATAGTGCTGGCATAACTGGATATCCATCTGCGAAAAAATGAAACAAGGCCCATATCTCACTCCATGCACAAAAACTAACTCAAAATGGATCAAAGGCCTAAATATAAAATCTAGAATGATAAAGATCATGGAAGAAAGAATAGGGACAACGTTAGGAGCCCTAATACATGGCATAAACAGTATAGAAAACATTGTAAAGAACGTAGAAGAAAAACTAGATAACTGGGAGCTCCTAAAAATCAAACACTTACGCTCATCCAAAGACTTCACCAAAAGAATAAAAAGACTACCTACAGACTGGGAAAAAGTTCTTAGCTATGACATTTCTGATCAGCACCTGATCTCTAAAATCTACATGATACTGCAAAAACTCAACTGCAAAAAGACAAATAACCCAATTAAAAAATGGGCAAAAGATATGAATAGACACTTCACTAAAGAAGACATTCAGGTAGCTAACAGATATATGAGGAAATGTTCACGATCATTAGCTATTAGAGAAATGCAGATCAAAACTACAATGAGATTTCATCTCACTCCAACAAGGCTGGCATTAATCCAAAAAACACAAAAGAATAAACGTTGGAGAGGCTGTGGAGAGATTGGAACACTTCTTCACTGCTGGTGGGAATGTCAAATGGTACAACCACTTTGGAAATCAATTTGGCGCTTCCTTAAAAAGCTAGAAGTAGAACTACCATACGATCCAGCAATCCCACTCCTTGGAATATATCCTAGAGAAATAAGAGCCTTTACACGAACAGATATACGCACACCCATGTTTATTGCGGCACCGTTCACAATAGCAAAAACATGGAAGCCACCAAGGTGCCCATCAACGGAAGAATGGATAAATAAATTATGGTATATTCACACAATGGAATAGGAATCTGTGAAACATTTCATAACATGGAGGAACCTGGAAGGCATTATGCTGAGCGAAATTAGTTGCAAAAGGACAAATATTGTATAAGACCACTATTATAAGAACTTGAGAAATAGTTTAAACTGAGAAGAAAACATTCTTTTGTGGTTTCGAGAGGGGGGAGGGAGGGAGGGTGGGAGGGGGCATTCACTAATTAGATAGTAGATAAGAACTACTTTAGGTGAAGGGAAAGACAGCACACAATACAGGGGAGGTCAGTACAATTGGACTAAACCAAAAGCAAAGAAGTCTCCTGAATAAACTCAATGCTTCGAAGGCCAGCGTAGCAGGGGCAGGGGTCTGGGGACCATGGTTTCAGGGAACATCTAAGTCAACTGGCATAATAAAATCTATTAACAAAACATTCTGCATCCCACTTTGAAGAGTGGCATCTGGGGTCTTAAACAGTGGTAAGCAGCCATCTAAGATGCATCAATTGGTCTCAACCCACCCGGATCAAAGGAGAATGAAGAACACCAAGGACACAAGGTGATTACAAGCCCAAGAGACAGAAAGGGCCACATGAACCAGCGACTACATCATCCTGAGACCAGAAGAACTAGATGGTGCCCGGCTACAACCGATGACTGCCCTGACAGGAAACACAACAGAGAACCTCTGAGGGAGCAGGAGAGCAGTGGGATGCAGACCCCAAATTCTCATAAGACCAGGCTTAATGGTATAACTGAGACTGGAAGGACCCCAGTGGCCATGGCCTCCAGACCTTCTGTTGCCCCAGGACAGGAACCATTCCCGAAGCCAACTCTTCAGACATGGATTGTACTGGACAATGGGTTGGAGAGGGATGCTGGTGAGGAGTGAGCTTCTTGGATCAGGTAGACACTTGAGACTAGGTTGGCATCTGCCTGGAGGGGAGATGAGAGGGTGGAGGGGGTTCGAAGCTGGTGAAATGGACACAAAAAGAGAGAGTGGAGGGAGAGAGCAGGATGTCTCATTAGGGGGAGAGTAATTGGGAGTGTGTAGCGAGGTGTATATATGGGTTTTTGTGTGAGAGACTGACTTGATTTGCAAACTTTCACTTAAAGCACAATAAAAATTATCTTTAAAAAATTCAGACATTCAAAACCCTACGGAGCACAGTTCTACTCTGACACACATGGGGTCACCATGAGTCAGAGTCAACTCTACAACAGCTGTTTTTTAACCACTTCCCCTTAATCCTTAATGACACTGTTGGGACTGACAATGTGTTCATCTAAAAATCTACATTTCTCAGCCTCCTATGCCAAGAGGGGTGGCCAAGAAGATATAATCAGAAGTTGTTGGGTAGGACTTCTGGGAAAGCATTCTAATGGAGCAGGCTCAGCTGGCAGATGTCTTTTCCTACCCTTACTCTTTTGTCTTTCTTCTTGCCTAGACTCATATGATGGCTGGAGGTGCAGCAGCCATTTTGTGCCTGTGAGATGGCTTTGAGAAAAGCAGAAGAGAAAGATCGAGACCTGGGTGCCTGGTGACTTCATGGAGCCACCAGGATAGTTCTGAACAGCCTACCTCTGGACTTTGTGCTACGTGAGAGAGAGAGAAAGAAGACTATACCATGTTGAGAATTTTCATCCTTCATGCTGCTAGGGCCTGGAGTGATGGCTGAGTTGGAGTAGGGAACAGAAACACTGAGCAAGCATCTAAGAGAGGTAGATCCTATTGATGCATATGAAAATTCTGTGCCCATGGATATCCTGGAAGCTGTCATTAGGGGCAGGGCAAAGGACAGAGTATCGTCCATTCCAGCATTTCCTCGGGCAGGCTCACACATCAAGAAAGAAAGAGAAGCGTGGGCAGGCCCTCCTTTCCCTGTCTCATCCCCTACCCCAGCCTGGTATGACAGTCCATCAACAACTCCTCTAGGGGAAAACCCCAGAAATGGGAAAACCTCAGAAATGTTCTAGGCCACCAAGCACAAACTGGACACTACCAGCTCCGACATGCATTCTTACAAGCTAGCATTTTTCAGTTTCCAAAGCCCTTTCACACACATGAGCTGGTTTCTTCCTTCTACAAAGGTAGGCGGGGACCTGATTGCTATTGTTGTTGTTGTTGTTGTTAGGTGCCCTTGAGTCAGTTCCGGCTCATAGAGACCCTATGTACAACAGAACGAAACACTGCCCGGTCCTGCACCATCCTTACAATCCTTGTTATGCTTGAGCCCATTGTTGCAGCCACTGTGTCAATACACCTTATTGAGGGTCTTCCTCTTTTCCGCTGACCCTGTACTCTGCCAAGCATGATGTCCTTCTCCAGGGACTGATCCCTCCTGACAACATGTCCAAAGTACGTAAGATGCAGTCTCGCCATCCTTGCCTCTAAGGAGCATTCTGGCTGCACCTCTTCCAAGACAGATTTGTTCTTTCTTTTGGCAGTCCATGGTGTATATTCAATATTCTTCGTCAACACCACAATTCAAAGGCATCAACTCTTCTTCGGTCTTCCTTATTCATTGTCCAGCTTTCACATCCATATGATACCATTGAAAATACCATGGCCTGGGTCAGGCGCACCTTAGTCTTCAGGGTGCCATCTTTGCTCTTCAACACTTTGAAGAGGTCCTTTGCAGCAGATTTGCCCAATGCAATGCGTCTTCTGATTTCTTGACTGCTGCTTCCATGGCTGTTGATTGTGGATCCAAGTAAAATGAAATCCTTGACAACTTCAATCTTTTCTCCGTTTATCATGATGTTGCTCATTGGTCCAGATGTGAGGATTTTTGTTTCTTTTTGTTGAGGTGCAATCCATACTGAAGGCTGTGGCCTTTGATCTTCATTAGTAAGTGCTTCAAGTCCTCTTCACTTTCAGCAAGCAAGATTGTGGTTGTGTCATCTGCATAATACAGGTTGTTAATGAGTCTTCCTCCAATCCTGATGCCCCGTTCTTCTTCATATAGTCCAGCTTCTCAGACTATTTGTTCAGCATACAGATTAAATAGGTATGATGAAAGAATACAACCCTCACGCACACCTTTCCTGAGTTTAAACCAATCAGTATTACCTTGTTCTGTCTGAAAAACTGCCTCTTGATCTATGTAAAGGTTCCTCACGAGCACAATTAAGTGTTCTGGAATTCCCATTCTTCGCAGTGTTATCCGTAGTTTGTTATGATCCACACAGTCGAATATCGACAGGGAACTGCCAGAAATTCAAGCTGGTTTCAGAAAAGGACATGGAACTAGGGATATCATTGCTGATGTCAGATGGATCCTGGCTGAAAGAAGAGAATACCAGAAGGATGTTTACCTGTGTTTTATTGACTATGCAAAGGCATTCGATTGCTATTATCGTGCCCAATTTTACAGATGGGCACATTGTGTCCCAGAGAGGTGAAGTGCACCCAAGGTCACACAGCCAGCAAGAGGCAGAGCTGGGGACCAAGCTTGCTGCCTCCCTCTCCACCCTGCCCCCCAGCCTTTTCTCCCAGGAGCCCTTACGCTGACAGTGTGGAGTACATTCCAGGCCCCCCCCCCAAAACCCATGCCCACCCCGGTGCCACTTCGGGAATGCCAGGTCTCTGCTCCCTCTGTGGTGGCTCTGTGCCTGGCAGCAACCTTCTTTAAGAAGTGTTCGGCCTTCCTGCAGAACTCCAGTCTTAATTTTAGCTTGGAGGCCTGCCACGGGAGGCTTTAACAAGAGGCAGGCCGAAGTTATGTGGGACAGCTGTCAGCCGGCATGCTGGGTGGGGCCTATTTAGCCGGCAGGGGCACAAGTCTGGGGACACTGAGCTGGTCTCTCTGCCCCAGCGTTTTCTGCCCCGCCAGCCCCGCGGCGCGGATCTCCTCCGGCGGATCCACCCACCTCCGCTATGATGGCTGAAGAGCACACGGACCTCGACCTCGAAGCCCAGATCGTCAAGGACATTCACTGCAAAGAGATCGACTTGGTGAACCGAGACCCCAAGAACATTAACGAGGACATAGTCAAGGTAGGCTCGGGCCGCTGCCCTTGGCGGGGCCTGCCCTGCCTGGCCCTGAAGGTGTCACCTTTGGAGAACGGGATGGTTTCTGCTCCAGGCACAATTAACTTTCCTGAAAAGAGGTCTGTGACTCTGTTTTGTCCTTCTCACCCCCCCCCAAAAGGCATGTGCAGCCCCCAAAGAGCCTTTAGCACAAACAGGAGCAAAAAATTCCTGGCACATACATACACAGCCCAGGTTGATCAGGGCAGGAGAGGCAGGTTATGGGGAAAGTGCCTCCCACTCTCTGTAACTCTCCCATTCGCTCCTGGCCCTCGTCCTGGAAGGAACAAGAAAAGGGGCCAAGTTGGGCTATTTTCTGTGCCAGGGGAAATTTCTGCGGTCTCCACAGTGGGCGAGGGGTTAATCTCCAGAGGATGGCTTCTAGAAAAGTTGGCAGTCCCGCAAAGTGACACTCACTCTCCCAGAGCTCTGCCCAGCACTTGTATGTCTGGCTGCCAAGCCAAGGGGGCCTCCCTGGTCGGCCAGCCAGGAGCAGGGCAGAGGCGTCCTCAGAGGGTGCCATCCCTGAAAAGGAATGTCTGACCTAAAAGGAGGCCCCCCATGGCCACTGCCTGAAACCAGGCCTCTGGCCTCACCTGGATGACTCCAGCGGCCTAGCTGCCCCCAGGCCCATGCACTCCCACCCAGCCTCTTCACCATAGCCAGAAGAATCTTTTAAGAGTCGAATTCCTCAGAGCAGGGTCCCCGATCACCAACCTCAGAGCCACTGGAGGAGGCTTTCAAAGTGTGGGTGACTGGGGTTTCCAGTTTCAACTGAATGGGTCATAATCTCACACTAGCACTGTTTCCAATAGAAATAGAAGGCAACCACCTACTAATTTTCAATTTTCTAGTAGCCACATTGAGGTCCCAGGGTGGTAGAAATGGTTAAGCACTTGACTGCTCACCAAAAGAGTGGTGGGCGGAACCCACCCAGAGGCTCCTTGGAAGACAGGCTTGGTGGTCTGCTTCTGAAAGATTACAGCCATTGAAAACCCCATGGGGAGGCTCTGCTCTGCATACATGGGGTCACTATGAGTCAGAACTGACTGGACAACAGCTGGGTTTTTTTTGGTTAGTAGCTACGTTAAAAAAAAAAATGGTGGGGGGAGAACAGGTGGAATTAATTTTAGTGATTTTTTTAATTTAACCCAATATATCCAGAATAGTACCATTTCAACATGTAATCAATTCTCAATGAACTATTGTACATTCTTTCTTCATCTTTAAAATTCAGTGTGTATTATTTTTACACTTAGGGTACGTCTCAATTTGAAGTACTTGTTCTGAATTTGGATTTCATAATTCACAGTTGAAAATAGATTCATTGTTCCAGACATACTCAAAAGTTTTCCAATAACAGAATCGAGTACCAGGATTTAGTTCCAATTAATTAAAATTAAATGAAATCTAAAATTCCTCATCATACTAGCTGCATTTCAAGAGCTCAAAGCTGACAGTCACCATGTTAGACAGTGGCTCTAGGGCTTGTTCTGAAGCAAGCCCCTGGACTGCCCTTCTCAGCGGGGCACCTCCCATGTGGATAGAGCCTAAACTCTCCACGTGGATTTCAAGGCCCAGCACATTCTGGCCCCAACCTGCTTCTTCTGCCTTGTTTGCTCCAGGACCAGCCATGCCAACCAAGACACACTACCATGCCTTTGCCAGGAATGCCCGCCTTCAAGGCCCAACTTGAATGTCATGTCACCTCTTCCTGGAAGCCTTCCCCAACTTCACCAATCAGATGCTCTCTCCCCTCCGCCTCATTCACTCAGGGCATTCCTCCACAACAGCACACACACAAAAAAACACAAACCCATTACCATCCAGTTGATTCTGAATCGTGGTGACCTCCTGTGTTACAGAGTAGAACTGCTCCATAGGGTTTTCTTGGCTGTAATCTTTAAGGAAGCAGATCGCCAGGCCTTTCTTTCACTGCATCTCTGGATGGGTTTGAACTGCTACCTTTCAGTTAGTAGACAAGACCAAACAGCTTGTGCCACCACAATAGCACATACTGTATTATATGTCTTTGTATCTATCATTAGCGATGGAGACAGGGTAATTACAGCACGGTGTGAAAAGTTCTGTCACAGGAAACTTAGGGAACAAATTTTGCAAACTGAAAAGCACTTCGTATATAAATGTGAAGTATTATTAGTCATGGTTTCTGTAGTGTGGTGTCAATGGAATAGGACTGGCCTTGACTTTAACAGACTTGATTTCAAATCTAGGATCTCCTACAGAAAAAATAATGGCATGGGGCGGGTCACCTAAGTTCTCTGAGCTTCAGTTTCCCCCTGTGAAAAGAGAATAATATAATTCACCTCCAGGGGGTAAATGAATCTCAGAGCAGCACTGTGCAATAGAAATGGAATGTGAGGGGTAAAGGAGCTGAGGGGTTTGAAAGTGCCTCACAGTTTCTGGCACATGGCAAGAGTATGGCAAAGGCGAGCTCCATAGAAACGTCCGGGAGCTCACAGTCCGGAGGACATGAGAACTCAGCCATGGGCCAGCGTTTACACCCAGGTTGTTCCCTGGGTGGGGCAGTGGTGGCTCACGGGTAGGATTCTCGCCTTCCATGCAGGAGACTTGGGGTTGAGTCCTAGCCAGCACTCCTTATGTACAGCCACTACCTACCTGTTATTGGAGGTTTTCGTGTTGCTATGATGTTGAACAGGTTTCAGTGGAGCACCCAGACTAAGAAGGACTAGAAAGAAAGGCCTGGTGATCTACTTCCAAAAATCAGCCAACGGAAGCTGTACTGGTCACAAGGGTCCACTGTGCATAGGGTCGTCATGAGTCAGGGACCAACTCCATAGCAGCTGACAATGACAACATCCCCTGGATGGCCCCTGGGGGGGTTGCTAGGGGGTGGAGAAGAGGACCCCGTGGGTGAACATGGTATCCAGGGAGACCCACAGCAGGTGCCAGTGTAGAGGGGGCTCTTGGGTCCTGCTGAGCCCGGAGTGAAATTCTAATCTGGAGGGAGGGGTGGGATCAGGCAGCAGAGACAAGCCACCTTTTGCAGCCTCCCCTTGGGGCTGAGAGCTATCCTACGCTGGGGGCCCCTTGCCTCAGGAAAACATTACTCAGAGGCGAAAGCAAAAAGCAAATAATTTTGATGAAAAGAGGTTGTGATTTGGTATTTATGGGACATGCTCTGGTCTGGTCTGTGTGCAACCATCACCAGTATTCATTGCCAAATTTTCCATCACAACAGCTACTCAAAAACAAAACCAAACCCAGTGCCGTCTAGTCGATTCTGACTCATAGAGACCCCATAGGACAGAGTAGAAGTGCCCCATAGAGTTTCCAAGGAGTGGTTGGCGGATTCGAACTGCCGTCCCTTTGGTTAGCAGCCGTAGCACTTAACCACTACTCCACCAGGGGTTCCAATAGCTACTCAGTGCTTCCTAAACAATGGCTCCCCCTTTGGGTTGAGGAGTTATTTGGCTTTTTCTTTTATTTTTAATGAGTGAGAAATGAAAACGTTTAGATATTTAGAATAAACCAAACCCGTTGCCGCCAAGTCAATTCTGACTCATAGCAACCCTACAGGACAGCGTAGAACTGCCCCACGGGGTTTCTCCGGAAGCTGGTGGAGTCCAACAGCTGACTTTTTGGTTAGCAGCTGTAGCTCTTAACCACTGTGCCCCCAGGGCTCTGATATTTAGAATACCCAGTGCCTTCGAGTCGATTCCAACTCATAGGGAGCATAAAATAAAGTTGAATAAAGATCACAAATAAGTTCAAGCAGACTTCAGTTTTACAGTAAGTTAGAGAATAAGGAAAAGGAAGAAAGAGGGTGTGGCTAGAGGGGGAAGGGCGTTCTGTCTTCACCTGTCCAACCTGCTGATCACCTGGTTTCTTTTATCAACTGGGGAAAAGCGAAGATAAAGAGAGGAGGAAGGAAAATTGAGGGACAGAGGGAGTGAGACAAAGAGATGGGAAGAAAGAGAAATGAAGACGGGTGGAGGTGAAGGCTGGAAGGCCTCGGTGGCACCCATCAGGGGTGGCTTCACGTGTGGTGATAGGCTCCATGTGGGCTGGGAGCGAGTGACACAGAAAGAATGCTGGATGTTGGATCAGGCTACCAAGACCCAAGTTCTGGTCCTGGCCTTGACACGAGCTTGCTGTGTAATTCTGGGCAAATCCGTTTCCCTCTCTGGGCCTGAGTCCCTGGTGCAGACAGAGGCTGGGTGGAAAGAGGGAGGCCCAGTCCTCCACCAGCAGCCACCAGCCGCTGCAGTTTCACATAGAAAAGTCAAGGATGAAGAGAGGAGAGAGACCCATCATGTCCGTGGCTTTGATGCCCAGCCAGGGGAGGAACTTGCTTTTGGTTTTCCTCTGTCAAAACTGTCCCAAGCAAGGCCTGGCTCTGCCCTTGAGCCAGGCTGGAAAATGAGTGCCAAAAGGTAGAAGGCAAGCCCTGTACAGGGTGTGGGGCTAGAGCCAGGGCAGAGCCAAAGCTCAATGGGGTTAGAGCTGGGGACATGGGAAGAGAGCCCTGCCCCCATCCCTCCTTACCGTCACCACCCCACCATCATCACAAACATTGATTCCACGAATTGCTACTATGCGCCAGGCACTGTGCTCTCAGAGGAGAGGGTGAAGAACAAGATAGATGCATGTCATGTATGCCTCCATGCCGGGGGGTGAGAATGTACACTACAGGTCCCCAGGGCTCTTTGACTTGCCAGTGGGTATACCTGAGGTCACTTTTCCCTTCAGGCTCATGTTGAAAAGGCTCTAACCTCCTCCCCCAGATATGCCTATGGTACCCCAGCCCCACCCCAAAGTCACCCCGAGTAATTTCTGAGAGGCCTCAGAGCTACTTCATCAGTAGCTTCATCTCTCTCCCTTACTCACACTTAGTCACCTGGGTGCTAAAGCTCAGAGGCTCACCCACATCCTTCAGCTTCTGGCCTCAAGCTCCTCTCCTCAGGAATGCAAAGGCAGCCCTTCAAACAGGACAGGGGGATGACACAATCCCAGCCCCCCACCATGCTAGGTCCCACCCCACCTCCAACCCACACCTTTCACAAAACTCCCTCCTCCTTCAACAACACAAACACCCTTTTGCCTATCAGCTCAGACTAATAAATGCCAGAAGAACCAGTAGCTCCCCAGTTCTGCAAGCTCTGCTCCCAGCTTGGGCCCCTCTGGGACACCCTACTGCACAAAGAGGAAACTGAACCATTACCTCCTCTTGAAAAGAATTCAATCCCACAGAGAAGATAACGCTAAAGTGATGATAATATGAGAGAAGGTGCTTAACGCCATAATTTAGGGCTAGATGAAGTGTCAAGGGAGGTTAGGAGAGAAGAAAACTCCTTTCACCTGGGGAAATCAGGCGCTGGCTTCAGGGGGGAGAAGTCTCCAAGGTGTGTAAAAAATGGAAAGCGTTTAAAACGTGGGAAGGGGAAAAAGCTTTCCAATGAGAGGAAACAAAATTAGCAAAGGTGTGAAGGCTTTTCACAACATCAGGAGGAATGTTGGGCAGAGTTGGCAAATGTGAGGGAGCATGTTGTGACATCCCATTCCTGTGTTCACAGCAGACATTACTAACCGATCACAGCACTGTTCCAGGAAGCCACACACCACCAACCAGTCAGAGTTGGCACAACAAATGAAACCTCTTTGCTACTCTGTCTGCAGAACAATGAGCTGTTCTATTGAACTAGGGCCGATCATCTGAAAAAGAATTTGTGGGAGAGAAGGCAGGAAGGGCAGGTTGAGGTTAAATTATGGAGAGTTATCCAATCCACCATTTCCTTTGGAAATGTCTTGCCTTTTCTATCAATTACCCCTAAGAAAGGACACTTTGGACTAATTTACACTGAAGTATTGATGACTTTTCAGTGTTACAGGGACTTCTGGATATCAACTAGTCTAGTGTTCTCAAAATGTGGTCCTCTTTCTTGGGGAGCTTGTTAAAATGCAGATTCCTGGGTCCCACCACCAGAAATTCTTATTCAGCAGGGCTGGTGAGCACCCTGGACAACTGTTTTATACTTTCAAGACTGGGTGTCAGCAAACTACTCCCCCTCATCCTATAGAGGAGAAACCGGGGTCCAGACTTATCACTTGTTTTCCTAATGACACAGTATTTCAGTTATCTAATTCTGTGTAACAAATCACCCAGCAATAATCATTTTATGATTGCTCCCAATTCTGTGGGTTGAGTGGGCTCAGCAGGGCAGTTCTCACGTAGCCATAGTCAGATGCCAGCCGAGGCTGCAATCATATGGGGGCTCCACTGAGCTGGACCATCCTCGGTGGCTCACTCACAGGGCTGGCACCCAGGGGGATGGCTGGAAGGCTGGCTTAGCTGGGGCATTGAACCAGTAGGACCTCTCTCTCTACATGGTTTCAGGACCTCTCCTTCACGTGGACCCTCCACTGGTCTCCATATGGGCTAGATGGACATCTAACATGGTGGCCCAGGGCTTCCAAAACCCAGCTGCAGAGGCTGCCAGGCATTCTTAAGGCATCCTTCTGGAATGGCCCAGCGACACTTCTGCCACATTCTGGTGGATAAAGCAAGTCAACGGATGAGACCGTACACGGACACAACACTGAGAAGCATGACTCATGGGGTCCTCTGGGGACTAGCTAACAGCCCACAGAAAGGTGGTACACAACCAAGCCTAGAACCCAACCTGGGGCTGTTTCTACTGCTCCCCACTCCCACCTGCACCGAGTCTCTTGAAGGCAGAGGCTGGTAAAGGACCAGTTTTATTATTATTCCAATTTCTTGTATGCCAATACTTTTACAAACAATAAAAATGGCTAGAAAAGTGAAATAAAAAGTCACGTGCAATATAAGCTTCAATTTATTATTATTAGATTCAAAATCCCTGTGCCAAATTTCAGTGGGCATTCCTAACCACTGCCTCCCAATTTCAGAACTTACCTGGGGTCTGCACTGGTTTGTGGTAACAAGGTAGCAGGCTAGGACACACCAAGCAAAGCAAAGCCATTCACTCGGGTTTTTTGACTCCAAAGCTAATTCCATTTCACTAGGGACCTTGGCCCAATGCACTCCGTGTACAGCTGGGAAAAAAGCAAAAAACCAGAGGCCCAGAGAGGGAAAGCACCATGGCCAAAATCACAGAGCAGCTCTCTCCCCTGCCCAGAGCTACCTCACCCGCCCACAGATACCCTGTCTGAATCTGCCCGGGCCTCTGGACACCTCCGCCCACGGGACTGAGTCACGCAGGAATCTGAGGGCAGTATTTTTGACAGGGGTGGCGGCTCACCTCCCACGCACCCTGGGGCAATAGCCTGGCCCTGCTGGCCTGCGCCTGGGCGGGGCTCGTGCACCGGCTGGTTCCGATTAATCCACTGGCTCTCTTGCTGTTCCAAAAATAAATAAATCAGAGAAGCGGCAGCCACTGAACCAGCAGCAGGCATTCTCCCCCTCCCGCCCCAGGCCCCTCCTTCCAGAGGCTGGCGCAGTGGATTCAGCGCCCCCACCACCCTCCAAGAAAAAGCCGTCTGCCCGCCACTTCTGGAAACTGAGAAGTGAAGTCACTGAGCGCTTCTGATAAACTGGCACGCCCGCCCAGGGCTGCCTGCACCGGATCTTATAAATATCTCTTCCTACTAGCGCGCTATCACCAAAGCCCTCTCCACTCTCAAATCCAAGTTAGGGGAACAGCTGCCTCCTCCCAGCCCAGACCAGTCCTTTGATAGCTCGGGGAGAGCTGACCCGCAGAAAACGCAGCAGTCACCCACACTCAGTGCCCCAAGGACAATTCACGGCAAATTACTCAAAGGCAACACCAGAGGCTTCTTCGAAACAATGATGATTAAAACGCACGACAGAGAGATCCTTGGGGGGTGGGATTGTTACCCAAGTAGAAAATGAGAGAAGGAACTCCGTCCATCTTACTGGCTCAGACCAAGACACCCTTCCCCCCCACACACACCACACACACACACAGTTATGACTACTTGAGCTGGAGAATTAATATACTTGTGATCTGGGTGTCCACAGAATTTCTGAGATAGCTTTTCATAGGCGCTTCAAAGCATTTGAGCAAAAAACCATCACTGAGTATCTATGAAGCACCAGGTATCATGCTAAACATTGCCCAAGAGATAGTGAAAATAGTGCCTAGCACAAAGAGGGTGTTCAGTAAATATTTGTTTGGATGGGTGGATGGATGATGGATGGATGGATGGAGGGAAGGAGGGAGGGAGACTTAGATGGGTGAGCGGATGGGTGGGCAGGTGGATAGATGGATAGATAATTGGGTGGTAAGATGGATTAAAGTCTCTGGGTGGTACAAACGATTAAGCACTCAGCTACTAACTGAAAGGTTGGCAGTTCGAATTCAACCAGAGATGCCTTGAAAGAAAGGCCTGGCAATCTACTTCTGAAATGTCATAGCCCTTGAAACCCTGTGGAGCAGTTCTACTCTGATACACATGGGATTGCCATGAATCAGAGTCAACTTTACCTTGACAGCACCTGGTTTGTTTGTTGCTTGTTTGTTTTTTTAGATGGACTGAGAGATAAGTGGGTGGATAGACAAATAGATATATGGATGGGTGGGTGGGTAGATGGGTGGATGAACAGAAGAAAAAATTACCTCTATTCCTCACAACAAGGTTGTAAGAAATAGCAAGGTTGGTATTATTAACCCCATTTTACAGATGAGAAAATGACGCTCCAAGAGATTCACGACCTGCCAAAGTCACTCATCTGGTCAGCAACCGCACTGACATGCAAAGCCACGGTTGGCATTGTAGCTTCCTATTTGAATAAAGCACTATATACATAACAACCACCACCACCAACAGCTAAGTTATCAGTCAGGAACTCTGTGTAGGAAATGTTCGAAGTACTTCAAATGTTTTAACTCATTTCATCCTCCGATAACCTTTACGAGATAAATACTAGGGAAATGAGGCACAGAGAGGTTATGTAACTTGCTTAAGGCCACACAGCCCATAAGTAGCAGAGCTGGAACTTGAACCTAAGTCATGGGACTTTATAGCCAGGGCCCTTTCCACTGTGCTGCCTTCTAGAGGCCAGACACAAATAATAAAATATGTTGATGGAGGAATATGCTGGGACAAAGGAGCAAAGCTGGCTGGGCTGCAGAGGGGCTGGAAAATTGCTGGCAGGTTGGAGTGGGAGGGTGGCTGGGAAGAAGGAGTCATGGACATTGCACTGGGGCAGGTGTCTCTGGATGAATAGAGCCAGGCCTGGGAGGGGGCAGCCACTCCCCCCAACAGTCACAGGGCTGCCAACATCTACCTCAGAGTCCAACCCCAGGTAGGGCAATATAAGGACACGGGTTTAGAGTCGGGACACCTTGATTCAGTCTGGGCTTGACCATCAACCCCCTGTGAGAGCCTACACCAGGGACCTCCCCTATCTGGGCCCATTTGCTCACCTGTAAGGTGAGGGGGCAGGACTGGGCTATCTGTTAGTAGGGGGCACTGTTCTAAGTAACAGTCACGGGAAAGGCAGGAGGGACCACCAGGTGCTGAGTAGGCCAGCAGTCAGAGGGGCGGGAAGGAAGGAGGACTCGGGTCTGCTGGGACAAAGGCAGGGAAGCAAGCCTGCGCCTAAACACTTCCCTCTGCTGATAAAGTCCTGAGGCCTCAGCAGGTCCCTAGGAACCCACCCTCTGTTAAGAGGCAGCTGCTGGCATAGGCCTGGGCATGGGCCATGATGGGGGTGGGAGCAGGCTGCAATCAGGCAGGACCCAGGCTCTGGGGGAGGTGAATGAAACTAGATAACCGTGAAGGTATATCAAAGTCAAGGTTAGAATGGTCCCCTGGGCCTATACTCCCCAGCTTCTCAGCCTGGAAAGCTGCCCCAAGAAGAAAAAGCTTCTCTGGAGTTTTGCCTGATGTAAGTCAGACATAGAAGATGCCAGCCCTTTCCATTTGCTCTCCAAAGCCATGAGATGTCCCCCAACCAACCTGGGCCTTCTTTTCCAAATGTCCAGCACACCACTTTTCCATCCCTGCCTCTAAACTCCACAGTCCCACAAACTCCTAGCCAGCCACTACCTCCTGGAAGCTCTCTAGGGAGAAGTGAGGCCCATATGCTTCCCTCCAACCCTCTCCTCCCACACAGGGCCATGTTTCAGAGGTTAAGTGATCTCTGCTGAGACCCCCAGAATAGAAAGCTGGGCCCTCCTGACTCCCCAGAGCAGCTTCTCCATATGGCCTGTAGCCTGGAATCTCACCCTGTTGACTTTGCCCCTTGGGTACGGTTTCCTCCTCAGCTGCCCCAGCCACCAAGCACAGGGGATGCAGGGATCCAAGGCAGTGCGCGGGAGCTCAGAGTCCAAGTTAAGTGAGACAAGGGGATGCAACATTGTACATACAACATGGGTATATTCACTCTTTCCCAAAAAAACCATGATACTAGGAAGTAATGCACAGAAGTACCAATATTTTGGGGGGCAGTGGTGGTTCAGGGGTAGAATTCTCACCTTCCATAGGAAGGCCCAGGTTCAATTCCTGGCAATGCCCCTTATCCTCGGCCACCACCAATCTGTCAACGGATGCTAGATAGTTGCTACGATGCTGAACAAGCTTCAGCAGAGCTTCCAGACTAAGACGGACTAGGAAGAAAGGACTGGCAATCTACTTTAAAAAATCAGCCAGTGAAAACCCTACGGACCACAACAGTCTGACCCACAACCAATCACGGGGCTGGCCAGGGCCAGGCAGCATGTTGTTTGTTGTACATGGGCTTGCCATGAGTCAGGGGTGACCCAACAGCAGCTAACGATAATATTTTTAGTACTAGAGAAATACAAATTGGGAACAGTTTTGCTTGCTTTATGCACTTCTCTGAATTTTCTGTAATGTGGCTATGCTATTTCATAATGAAAAGTACTTTTAATCAAAACTATACGGTTGCTATGAGTTGGAATCGACTCGACGGCAAGGGATAAACTTAGAGGAGAGGATCCCCTTCTCTAACAGAAGTGGGAAAGGGACCGACCCCCAAAGATTGAAGTTTGGAAGATTGAAGTTTCAGTTCTGACCCACTGGTCCCTCCCACCTATTAGCCCCGCGTTCCTGAGCCATCAACTGTGTGTTCATTCAACCCACTTGTATTAAAACAGCCCAGGAGCACTGCAGAAAGAAATATCACACAACGGTTTAAAGCAGAAAAGCTGACTTGGCAGCAGACAGCGCTTAATTCCCCCCGCACCAGGACCTACCTGGTAGTAACCATTGGCAGGTAGGTAGTTAAGTCCTCAGGTTCCCACGGGGCTTGTCAATCCTCGGGTGGCTTTTACAGCATTTGTTCCTCCTCACACTACCCCTCCACGCACCATCTTACACACAAGGCAGCTAGGGCTTAGTGACACTAAACGTCACATGTGAGAAAGCCCCTAGATCGTGCCTAAGGCACAGCAGGGACTCAGGGAAAGTTAGTTAAGTGACTTGGCTGAGAACAGTTTTTTTTTGTTCCACTGTTTCCCACCCCCCCCCCCCACTTCCCAAATGGAACCTCAGTCACGTCATCAGTGTAATGGGTGACCAGGGTCACTGAGTGCCAATGTTCCTTCCAGCATCAAGGGAGGAGTGCGGTGGGCAGGGGAGGGAGGAAAGCCTGAAGTGGCTGCATTACTAGAGCAAGGAAAACAGATGCAGTTCCTTCAGGCCAGCTCGGCCACAGTCAGAGATGAGGTACCTTTACTAGCCAGACAGGTTCGTCCCAGGGATGGTGTGGCTGTCAGTCTGCCACATCCCAGATCCTAAAGCACCTCTCTGACTCACGGCCAGCACCCTAAACTAGGTCACGTCATCTCCTATCTGAGCACTGCAATGGCTCCCACTGGTCGGCCACATCCATCCTCACTCCTGCCCCTGCCACCTCCCAATTGCACCCCCAGAATAGGCTGCTGGACACCCAGGCCCTACCAAGTCATCCCTGCACAGAAACCTTCCCAGGCTGCCCAGTGCCCCAAGCTCTGTTCTGTCTCTCCTGCCCAGCCTCACTCCGGCCATTCTTGGCTTGCACTTGGCCTTCTGGAATCATCTGCATCTCACTGAGGGCACACAGTGTCTACCCCACTAGTCCTGGCAGTGACTGCTTCTTGTGCCCTAAACACTCTTTGCCAGGCCACAGCCCTAACCAGATGTGTCCATCTGGCTACATCAAGTGTCAGCTTAGCCAGAAGTCTCCTTTTCCAGGAAAACTGCCAGGCTGGGGGTGGGTGCACGCAGCCCCTGCTCTTCCCTTAGTGAGCGCTTATCCCTATAGTATAGTTAATGTGGCTGCCTGCCATACACCGTACACTCTGCCAGGGCAGGAACCTTGCCAGTTCACCATCGTGTTGTCAAATCAAAACACACGCAGATTCAGGTAGGGAGAGGCTTTATTCAGAAAAGGGTGGGGGGGAGAATGGATTATTGTACTAGTGGGGGGGGTACAATAGGGAAAATGCTAGAAAGAAACATAGATCAGCAAAGAGTTAGGGAAAAAGCACTTTTCTTTATAGGGACTGAGATTAAACAAAGCTAGAAAAAACCCATGTGTGAGGAATGGGATTAAGGGTGATGTCATTAGTAAACCAGAATGTTTCAAGCTGTGACCAGCTTATTCTCTGGGAAAACCAAGCCATGCTGTCGAGTTTATTCTGATTCATGGCGACCCCATGTGTTACAAAGTAGAACTGCTCCATAGGGTTTTCTTAGCTGTCATCTTCACACAGGAGCCCTGATGGCACAGTGGTTAAGAGCTCTCGGCTGTTACCAAAAAGGTCGGCAGTTCGAATCCACTAGCTGATCCTTGGAAACCCTATGGGGTCATTCTACTCTGTCCTATAGGGTCACTATGAGTCGGAATCGACTGGACAGCAACGGGTTTGGGTTTTTTTTTTTTAAACCTTCACAGAAGCACATCCCCAGACCTATCTTCCGAGAGGCCTCTGGGTGGGTTCGAATCTCCAACCTTTCAGTTAGTAGCAGAATGCTTAACCATCTGCACCTCCCAGGGTCTCCATCTTTATTCACAAAAAATAAAATAAAATAAAATTTTTTTTTTTATTCATAAAAAAGCACCCAATAAATCTCGTGGGCTGTATTTGTCTGTTCAACTCCCTTAGAATCCTAAAACGATAGAATTTGCCAGCTGTGATTCTAACTCTGCCTCTAACTAACTTCTCAGGGCATTTATCCATCAAATGAAGGGTTGGACGGGCTCTTTGTGGTCCCTCTCTGCTCCAGTGCAGAGCTAGTCAGTGTGGTCCCTGAACCAGCAGCACCAGCAGCACCTGGGAGTCGTCCGAAGTGCAGACTCTCAGGCCGCATCCCAGCTCTGCTGAGAAAGAATTTCTAGGGGTGGGGTTTGGCCATCTATGTCTAACAAGCCTCCCCTCCAAGGGATGCTGACACACCAAGCAAAAGTTCAAGGCCAAACCCACTGCCATCGAGTCAATTCCGACTCATAGCGACCCTATAGGACAGAGAAGAACCGCCCCATAGAGTTTTCAAGGAGCGCCTGGTGGATTCGAACTGCCCACCTTTTAGTTAGCTGCCATAGCTCTCAACCACTATACCACCAGGGTTTCCAAGCGGCTCTAAAAGTAGGGAAAATGGCGGCACTGACAATACCCCTTCCCGCCCCTGTAGGTGGATTTTGAAGACGTGATCGCCGAGCCTGTGGGCACCTACAGCTTCGACAGCGTGTGGAAGGTGAGCTACACCACCTTCACCGTCTCCAAGTACTGGTGCTACCGCCTGCTGTCCACGCTGCTGGGCGTGCCGCTCGCCCTGCTCTGGGGCTTTCTGTTCGCCTGCATCTCCTTCTGCCACATCTGGGCGGTGGTGCCCTGCATCAAGAGCTACCTGATCGAGATCCAGTGCATCAGCCACATCTACTCCCTCTGCATCCGCACCTTCTGCAACCCGCTCTTCGCCGCCCTGGGCCAGGTCTGCAGCAGCATCAAGGTGTTGCTGCGGAAGGAAGTCTGAAGCCAGGTGGGGTGATGGGGGTGGCGGGGCAGGGGGAGGCAGGCTACCTGGCCCCACGGGACTGCTCCACGGTACTGCTCTGCTAGGGCATGCTTTCTCTTTAGGGACTGCACACGGTTTAGGGGAGCCAGGAAGAAAAGGCAGCCCAGCCACACAGAAGCACAAGGGTCCCTCCCTCTGCCCCTTCCCCTCTACGATGCCCCCTGTGACCCGGGGCCAAGGGAAGATCATTTGCTAAGAGGGCAGCTACTGCAAGTCTTTGCATTCACTGGTACTGTACCGGCAGAAAGCCGGGGTCAGCCTGTCCACGCACACCCAGGAAAGCACCCAGGGACTGTTGGCGTTAGGAGGGTGGCTCTAATAAAGGGTTTTGACTGCATTCAGGGACTCCTTGTTTTATGTGTATCCATAAAGTTGGTATGCCACCTGTAACGTATATATTTCACAAATATGTATTTCTGAGAAAATACAGTTCACTGTCTTGAGAAACAGAAGTAGGAAAAGTTGGTTGGCCCTTCTCCTGACCAAATTCAAGGATCAGAATAGACGTTGGTTTTTCTTGGGATTCTTTTTTGCTAGGTATTTGCTCCCCCATGTTCCTTGGGAGATTATTTTCCACTGACAGCTATGACCCGGGCCAGCCAGTGGTCACCAACAGAGGGAAGTGACCCTTGAGCTGGCAAGGGCTGGTGGGCATCACTGGGTATCTCTGAGGGCAGGGCTTGAGCTGAAGCCTCTCTGAGCCTTCCCATTGACTCCCCCAGATGCCAAGCCCCTGGCATACCTGTCGTGGCCACTTGACCATATACACCTTCAACCCTAAGAAACGTGTAGGGGGTGGGAGGTCCACTTTGTGCACACCTGGACTCACCATGGCAGTTAAAAGCAACAGAAATGGCATGTCCCACCCCTTCCCACAAAAACAAAAAAAAACTCGGCAATCTTAAATTCTTTAGGGCTGCTTCCTCAAAAAAAGCAAGGGAAGGAGCTTTTTGTGTTTGTGGTCAATTTTTTCTTGGAGGGAGGAGAAACGCTGCATACTTCTCTCAGAGATTTTCAATAGATATTGGCACGTTAAAGGCTCTGATAAACCTTTCCCTAAAGAAACCTCTTTAGATTATAGCCCCCCAGTCCTAGTTAACCTTTTTTTTCCCATGCAACAGCCAGTAAAAGTTCATAGAATTAAGGCTCCACGGAACATGGCTTACAGGTTTTCAGAGGCATCGTTCCATCCCGGCCTGGCTATAAGCCCAAGGGGACCACGGAAGGTGGTGTGGTAGAGTGGACTGCACTTGGATTGGGAGCCCTGACGCAGGGGACCTCTGTTTTAGTACTGCCAAAAAAATATTTTTTTTCTTTTCTGCTCCTAGTTGTATGATCTTGATCAAGTTTCTTACCTTCTCTAGCCTCAATCTTGTCATCCATAAAATGATATCTGCTCTAAAATTTTATGTTTTAATTTTTTTCTTAACATCTAATTATGAAATTTTCAAACACAGAGAAAGTTGGATTTGCAGTGAACACCTACACGCCCACCGCTAGACACTATGATTACATTTTACTGTTCTCGCTTTAGCACATCTCTATCCACCTATCCATCCCTCTATCCATCTCAGTCCCTCTTTCTTTATGCATTTCTAGGTAAGAGGCAGATATCAGTACAATTTACTCCTAAACCCAACCAATCCAAACCCACTGCCATCGAGTCGATTCGAACTCATAGCGACCCTACAGGAGAGAATAGAACTGCCCCATAGAGTTTCCAAGGAGTGCCTGGTGGGTTCAAACAGCTGACCTCTTGGCTAGCAGTGGTAGCACTTAACCACTATGCCAACAGGGTTTCCTACCCCTAAACACGTCACCATTTATCCCTGTTTTTGCAGATGAGAAACTGATAGCCCAGAGAAGTCAGCACACTTGCCAAAAGACTCACAGCTAGGCAAGGTAGCACTCTGGGTTCCAGCCCACCACTTTTCTCTACCCTGGGGCTCCTCCACATTATCGAGTGCACTCAGAAAGCCCAGACACCTCCTGCTGCAAATGATTAAGGCCACTATTACCTCTCTCCTCCGTGAAGGGCTTCCCAGCCCTTTCAAACAGCTCTTGAAATCATTAGGGCATCAGTTTTAGAACTGGAACCTTGGGTTAGGCAGAGATGGTCACCATCTTGGCATTTGTTATAACTGGACTTGACAAGGACTCCAATTCTCCAAGCTTTTGCTCACCTTCTCTGGGGGCAGACTATGGCAGACGCTCAATTACCCATAATGGAACTCGAGAAAGGACACATATTTTAAATGCCTATAGAAGCTCTGTTCCTTCCAGAAAGCGCCGTGAGGAGCAGCGTGCAGACAAGCACTTTGGGGGTGTGAAGAGAATGGACGAGGTTGGGTGGTGGCAGAGTGAGTGTCTGCTCTTGAAAAGCCCTCTCATTGGATACATAAAGATCATCAAGGACTCTTGTTTAAAATGCAGATTCTGGGACCCTGGTTCCAGAGTCTTATTCGATAGTGAGACTCGGGAATCTGCATTTTAACACAAATCCATCTGTGATCCTGGTGCAGGTGGTCCCCAAATCTCACTTGAAGAAATCTTTTTTAGGGTCTCTACTGGCTGACAATCTGGAATCTTACTATTTCCACAGTTAGACTGCAGCACAGTGAGTAAGGCTACATCACACAGAGTTGTTTCTGAGTCTTGAAGCATCTTCTGACAGAACTCTGAAAAACCAGTGTACCTGTGATCCCAGAAAATAAGACCAGGTGTCCTCTCCCACCCCCGAGACAGCCCAAATGGACCACTGTTGTAACCAGGCAGATAAGTTTGCACCCGTGGGAGGGAAATTAAGTCTCCACACCATCAGAGACAGTCAAGGGCAAGAGCAATGTACAAAAAAATGTTTATTAAGTGCACCTTTTATAAAGCAGGTAACAGAGCAGACATCGTGTGACTGGCCACATCATTCATTTGTTGGCCCAGTATACGGGGACACCACACAGTTACCACAGCAGAAGACAGGTGAGGACTTCACAGTTCGCACTAAGCGATGCTTCACTGCAATTAAATGCAAAAATCGTAAGCACTTTGAAACCAAGATCTTTATAAAAGGCAGCCTGCATCATCCCCTTGTGTTTCCTGAGGTCACCCCCAGACTCAGCCCAGGCTGATTCCGACTCAGCGACCCCTCGTACGTCAGAGTAGATCTGTGCTCCACAGAGTTTTCAGTATCTGACTTTTCTGAAGCAGATCACCACGACTGTCTTCTGAGGCACCTCCGGGTGGACTTGAACCTCCAACCTTTCAGTTGGCAACCGAGCACACTACCGGTTTGTGCCACCCAGGGCCTCCAGAGCCATCCCAAGAGGAGACCAAATTATGTGACGAAGGTTTTTTCTCAGAATCCACCAAGTGCTGCCATTTCACTTCTCCATCAGAACAATGAAACATCCCAGAAGAAAACCTGCACGTGCAATTTCCCGGCAGCTCCAGCCACATGTTGATGTGTGAGCAGGTCTAAAATTGGGGGAGAAGGTGGTTTGGAGCCTCAGGCATGGGGACAGAAATGGCTGAACTTCACGTGGCCTGTGGAACTCCCCACATTCATTCTTCTAGGCTTTGGTGGGGGACAGACTAGGACAAACTAGAGTGGGGAGGGGAGTGTATCCAGTGGAACTGTTGAAATCAATTGTCACTTATTTGCTATAAACACAAACCTCTGC
The DNA here is from genome assembly GCF_024166365.1 of Elephas maximus indicus. Classification (NCBI taxonomy): domain Eukaryota; kingdom Metazoa; phylum Chordata; class Mammalia; order Proboscidea; family Elephantidae; genus Elephas; species Elephas maximus. The sequence goes on from NC_064838.1 coordinate 33,604,422, forward strand.
CCACAATGAGATCCACGGTCTCCTTCAGAGCTTTCACATGAAGAGAATGAGGAAAGCGGCCCAGTGGGTTCCTAAGCCCAAGAAAGACGGTTGTGTATCTTGTGACTCCAGGAAGGCGCCCTGGTTAGGAAATGTACTGTGAGCTGCTGACTGCTTGATCCCTAGTGGCCTCTGCTGGCGGACTGATGGAGGCTCAGGGTGTCTCAGGCTAGTGAGCAGGGAGGTCCAGATGCTAACAGCACCCTGTCATCACAGTGTTTGCACCCAAAGCACCCTGGCGTTCCAGTGTGTGGGGGCTGAGACCTGAACCAGCATCCCGTTAGCTTCCCAAAGAGCAAGGACTGACTGGTGTCAACATTGTAAGTGTGTGTCATAGCAACAGTGTACAACAGCGTTGAGTCCCAAGATGATACGGTTTTCAGTCTGCAGTTAGTACTGAAAGCCTTGTACTGGATTCTTAGACTGTGAACACCGACAGTTAAGTGCACACCTCTCTAGACCATGGTAGTTAGCGCTCATTCTACCGCTTCTGCGGGTGTGTGAGTATGCGTGTGTGTGTGTGTGCGCAAGCATGTGTATGGTGTGTGTGTTATGTCTGAGTGTATAGTGTGTGTGAGAGAGATAGTGTGTGGTGTGTTTGTGGTGCGTGTACAGGACAGTGTGTGTGTGTGCATGTGGTATGTGTGTGGTGTGTGTGAGAGAGAGTGTGTATGTGTGGTGTACGGGTGTGTGTGTGTGAGGTGTACGGGTGGGGGTGTGTGTATGAGAATGTGATGTGGTGTGTGTGGGTGTGGGTGTGACAGTGTGTGTGAGTGCTGTATGTGTGGTGCGTGTTTGAGAGAGAGACTATGTGGTATGTGTGTAAGGGAGTGAGAGAGTGTGTGAGGCAGAATGTGATGTGGTGTGTAGGTGTATGTGTGTGTGTGTGAGATAGTGTGTGTGCGTGTGGTGTATGTGTGGTGTGCGTATGTGTGTGTGAGAGAGAAAAGTGTATGTGTGAGAGAGATAGTATGTGTGGTATATGTGGTGTGTTTGTGTGACAGAGGGTATGTACGGTGTATGTGAGACTGTGTGTATGTGTGTGAGAGTGACTGAGTGTGTATGTGTGTGTATGTGGTATGTGTGTACTACAGTTGTGGGTTGGGGGGAGGAAAGCATGTTTCAGAGTGGAACTGTGGCTATTGTGAAGTGTTCTTACTACGTCCCAGCAAAAGTGTCTGGAAATAAAAACTGGTTTAGAAACAAGGTCCCAGAGTGCCCCAGTGAGCTGACCAGTCCCAGGCTGAAAACCTCCAATCTACATAAAAAAAAATTTTTTTTTTTTTTTTTAACAACTATTAAAGTCATCTCTTAGGCACTGTCACACCCTGTCCTCAAGGCTGATAGGACAGTTGAGAACATGTTTACCAGCCAGGTAAGAAAATCCTTTTGAGACCCTTGGTGAATTGCCATTCTAAATAAAACCGAACAGACTGCAGCTACAACGCATCGCTAGTGCCTTTACTAAAGCAGGATCGGGGTATCAGCACTGCTGTTACTTCTCGCCAAGCGGGAAACACAATCTCTGGAAGAAAAACTGAGTAGGAAGATCATGAGATCCCTCTGAAGTGGTGAATCACGCAGAAAAATAAAAGCTCTGGGAAGTAAGAGATTCCAAGGAACTCATCCATCAAATCAGTCTTCCCTCTAACCAGTTGCCTTCGAGTCAATTCTGACTCATGGTGGCCCCGTGTGCGTCAGAGTAGAACTGTCCTCCACGGGGTTTTCAATGGGTGATTTTTCAGAAGTAGATCACCAAGCTTCTCTTCAGAGGCACCTCTGGATGGATTCAAACCGCCAACCTTTCAGTAAGCTGCTGAATGCATTGACGATTTGCGCTACCCAGGGTCTCCAACCTTCCCTTAATCAGCTAATAAACATTGGGGTTTTTTGGTTTGTTTTAGTTTTTATTTTTTAGCATGTATAATTCAGTGGTTTTTAGTGTATTTTAGCAAAGTTGTGCAACCACCACCACTCTTTAAGAATACTTTCATCACCCCAAAAAAGAAGCTCCATGTCAATTCGAAGTCACTCCCATTCCCCCAATCCCAAGGCCCTGGCAACTTTTAACCTACATTTTGTCTCTACAGACTTGCTTATGCTGAACATTTCATATGAATGGAATCACAATACGTAGACTTTTCCAACTGGCTTCTTTCCCTTAGCACAGTGCCTTCCGGGGTTATCCACGCTGTAACACATATCAGTGCTTCATTCCTTTTTACAGCCAAATAATATTCCATTGAGGAATTTAATTAATTTATTCATTATGATTGTATCCATTCATCATTCGATGACATCTGGGTTGTTTCCACTTCTTTGGCTAATATGAAATGCTGCTATGAACATTTGTGTACAAGTTTTTGTGGGGAAATAAGTTTTCAATTCTCTTGGGTATAAATACCTATGAGTGGAATTGTTGAGTCATATGGTAGCTGTTTAGCTTTTTGAGGAACCCCCAAACTGTTTTCCAAAGCAGCTACACCATATTACATTCCTGCCAGCCATGTATGAGAGCTCCTATTTCGCCATATCTTCACCAACACTTATTATTCTCCATCGTCTTGATTACAGCCATCCTAGTGGGTGTGAAGTGAAATCTCATTATGGCTTTGACTTGCACTTTTTATGTTCTTAATGGCTATTTGTGTACATTCTTTGGGAAAATGTCTTTTCAAACCTTTTGCCCATTTTTAAATTGGATTGTATGTCTTATTGTTGAATTATAATCATTCTTTATTCTGGATAAAAGTCCCTTCTCAGACATGATTTGCAACTATTTTCTCCCACTTCATGGGCTATTTTTCCACTTTCTTGATGGTGTCCTTTGAAGCATTAAAGTTTGTAATTTAATGAAATCCAATTTATCTATTTTTCCTTTGGTTTCTTGTGCTTTTGGTGTCATACATAAGAAACCATGGCCTAATTCAAGGCCACAAAGATTTACTCCTATGCTTTTTTCTAACAGTTTTATAGTTTTAGTTCTTACATTTAGCTCTTTGATGCATTTTAGAGTTAATTTTTTTTATATGGTGTGAGGTAAGGATTCAACTTCATTCTTTTGCATGTGAATATCCAACGGTCCCAGCACCATTTGCTGAAAAGATTATTCCTTCCCCCACTGAATTGTCTTGGCATCTTTGATGAAAATCAATTGGTCAGAAATGTAAGGATATATTTACAGACTCTCAATCCTATTCCATTGATCTATATGTCTATCCCTATGTCAATGCCACACCATTTTGATTACTGCAGTTTTGTGGTAAGTTTTGAAATCAGGAAGTCTGAGTCCTCCAACTTTGTTCCTTTTCAAGATTGTTTTTGGCTATTCTAGGTCCCTTGCATTTGCATATGAATTTTAGAATCAACTTGTCAATTTCTGCAAAGAAGCCAGCTGAGATTTTGATAGGTATTGTGTTAACTCTGTAGATCAATTTGAGGAGTATTGTCATCTTAACAATATGAAGTCTTCTGATCCAAAAACAGATGTGTTTCCATTTATTTAAATCTTTAATTTCTTTCAGTGATATTTTGTAGCTTTCAGTGTACAAGTCTTACACTTCTTTAGCTAAATTTATTCCTAAGTATTTTATTCTTTTTGATGCTATTATAAATCAAGTTTTTTCTTAGTATCATTTTTGTGTTGACCATTGCTAGTGTGCAGAAATACAATTGACTTTTGTATACTGATCTTGTGTCCTGCAACCCTGCTGAGCTCATTTATTAGTGTATTAGCTTTAATAGGTTTTTTTTTTTTTTAATGAAATCCTTAGGATTTTCTATATATAAGACCATGGCGTCTACAAATACAGTTTTATTTCTTTCTTCCCAAACTGGATTCCTTTTATTTATTTTTCTTGGCCACTTGTTTATTAAACATTACTTCTTAAACATTTTTATCCCAAGCATTAGCTAGCTCCCTGTGCCAGGTAGTCTCATAAATGAATTCCCTACTCCTAGAGCTTTCTTCTGACAAGTTGGTGCCCAAGGATGCTCGGATTGTCCACTCAAACACAGATGCACTCTGAGGTCAGGAGGATATTAGCACCACCCTCTCCATCTGTGGTCCCATCTCCACTCCTTACCCCAAGCTCAGAACACTGGGCTTCCTGACCTAGTTGCTCACCAATCCTGTACTTTACTATCACCCTTTGCAAGATCCCAGAATAAAGGATTTGAAAAATACTGGAGTGAAATTACAGATCCAGGCAAAAAACAACACACCCACCAGCCAAGGGCAGCAGTGAGGTCAGGGTTGCAGACATGCTTATAAGAAGCCCAGGGGATTGATTGTCAGAGGCCACTCCCTCACCTCATGGCAGAACCCCCACTTGAGCTACTCCAAGGTGTGGAAGGATATAAACTACTGGCTACCTTATATACATACGTACACAACCACCAAGGGAGGACTGTCTGTCTCTGTCAGAACAATCAAGCCTCAGGAGGCAGTACTGACTCGGGCAGGGTCACACCATAGAAGGCTGGGAGCAGCTCCTCTGGCTGGAGCTTTGGTGGCTCAGGACAAGAGTAGACGAGTTGCTCTTTTTGCTGACACTTGTCTCTCTGGACCGGTTGCCCTTCAGGTACCTGGAGGAGCAGCAGAGGAAGCGCTGCACAAGTTCATGGAAGAGGTGGCCCGTGAAGAGCATGTAGATCCAGGGGTTGCAGCAGCTGTTGAGGCTGGCCAGGAGCATGGCTATGATGAAGGCTGAGGCTGGAGGGTAGGGGTGCAGGAAGAAGAGAGAACAGAGCATCATTACTGGCGTGTTCCTGAGGTGGCAACACTCCCAGATCTATCTGGCTTAACCAATGCTTCCAGAGCAATGGTCTACACCAGGTACCAAGTTCTGGGTCTCAAGATGAAGTGCAAAAGTGGCAAAATTTGTCTTCCTTCCATATCCTTGCTCTGGGAATGATATCTGCTAGTCCCTCAAGCCCTCCCAGGATCAGCCCAGTCCTGGAATTCTCCCTGCCCTTTCTCCCATCAAATGTTTACCTACTCCAAAAACAACTGCCTCCTTCTCCATGAAACCAGAAGAACTAGATGGTGCCCAGCTACCGTTACTAAATGTTTTTTGATCAAAGATTCTATAAAAGAATTCTTATCAAAAGGGATAAAATGCAGAACAGAATTTCAAATTTTCATGAAATCCAGAATTTCTGGAGCCATGGAGGCTGGATGAACCCTCAAAACTATTGCCCTGAGATGATCTTTAAAACTTAAGCCAAAAATATCCCCTTAAAGTCTTCTTAAAACCAAACAATAGTATAGCTTAACTAGTAAAGAACGTCTGCCTTGAGCATTGTGCTCTTTTAAAAAACTATCTATATGGGATCAAATTGACAACAGCAGCTTGAAAGCCTAGATAGAATCCTTAGAACGCAGTGAGTTTATGTTAATGGGGAGAAACAACTCAGAAAAGGAAGGTGAGAATGCAGGTGACGCAAGTCAAAGAATGTAATCGACGTCACTGAACTGTACATGTAGAAACTGTGGAATTGGTGTATATTCTCCTGTGCATATTCTCAACAACAACAAATTATGTTTAAAAAATCTTACCTATTGTGTATTTCTCACAGTGGAAGCTGTACTTATCACAGGCACTTGTTCATTCACCATCCACACAGCAAGTTTCAAGGGCCTACTTACTACTCACAGGGTCTTAGAGCACAGCATCTCAAAAATGGCCAGAACTAGTTTGAATTCTTGCCCCACCAGCAACAAATTACTTTAACTCTCCAAGATTGATTCCTAATCTTTAAATGGGGATGACACCAGCACCCAACCCTCAGAGAAATGCCATAAGGAGTAAGGCGTGCCTGTTACATAGTAGGAGTCCTAGGAGGTACAGATGGTTAACATGATTGTCTGCTAACCGCAACGTTGGAGGTTCAAGTCCACCCAGAGGTATCTCAGAAGAAAAGCCTGGTGATCTACCTCCAAAAAATCGGCCACTAAAAACCCTATGGAGCACAGATCTACTCTGACACACAGGGGCCTACTATGATTTGGAATCGACTTGACAGCAACTAGGTTTTGGTATGCAGTAAGTGCCCAATAAATGGTAGCTGCTCTCACTACCACATGCCAGGCACCAGACTGTGCACCGAGGACACAAAAATAAACAAAATAAGATGAGTAATGCCACCATGATGTGGACATGACATGGACGACTCCCCAGGAGAAGGGCATTTAAGTGGATTTCTGAAGGATGTCTACAAGTTTTCCATGCAGCGAAGGAGAGGGAGGGTGGTCTGGGTGAAGAAATGGCACAGGCAAAGGCATGGTGGCAAGAAGGAGTAAATATCTTCGCAACTGATAAGATATAAAGCATTTCTGTGAAGACATCCCTTATAGCACTGCTTCAGGGTGACAACAACACCTCTGTGGGGGAAAAAGGGACACTAAAATTAAGTGAATCACTGTGTAGAAGCTATCGTATTGAGAATTCATTGCATTACATTTCAGACAAAATTAATGATCCAAAATCATTAATCCAAGATCAATTAATTAATTTTAATTTAACTTCAAGATTAATGCAAAATCAACTTCAAGACATAGTTTGTCACAAAAGTAAGCTTCTAGGGGGAAGAAAAAAGTCCTAATCCTAATGCTAGGTACTTCCCAGTAGAGGGGGGAAATGTGGGTTATTGTCAATGGTCTTAAACCTGATAAACTGCAGATACGCCCCTCCAACAGATGAGCAGGTGTGTGACATTAATGATATTGTTCTATAATTTCCACATTCCGTTGGATCTCCTTTCTTGGGAATAGGCATAAATATGGATCTCTTCCAGTCCGTTGGCCAGGAAGCTGTCTTCCATATTTCTTGGCATAGACAAGTGAGCACCTCCAGCACTGCATCTGTTTGTTGAAACATCTCAATTGACATTCCACCAATTCCTGGAGCCTTGTTTTTCATCAATGCCTGCAGAGCAGCTTGGGCTTCTTCCTTCAGTACCATCAGTTTCTGATCATATGCCACCTCTTCATATGGCTGAACATCGACTAATTCTTTTCGGTATAATTACTCTGTATTCCTTCCATCTTCTTT